>NC_044984.1:32459549-32807285 GCF_008728515.1 Papio anubis
CTGATCTAAATAAAGTAGCTATAATTTTTCTATAATAATAATTGGCAAAATATAAAGAAGTAGGGGAAAATTTAGAGCAATAAGTGTTACAGGAGAAATAAATGACCTCAGTGAATCTTCCCTGTGTCTAATAGATCTTTATCTGAAAGCAATTCTGAACTTATTTACTTACCTTTTCTTTGGCCTGGAAGTACTAAATAATTACGGTGAACTTGATATTTTAAAAGATTTCCTCTGTCTTCCCCTAAGGCCCCATACAATTTTTTTGTTTTACATAAATAACAGTGATACCAACAAAGAACAAACTGAAATACTCTAAAGATGTTTGTTGTGATAAAGACATTGTGTTTGCATTTATGAAAACACAGCCACAATTGACTTTATAATAACAGTATTTACATAACTAAATACAGCAGGGACGTCATTAAATGGCATAAGAGGGAATCAGAGCTAAAAGTCTGCCTTTGCCATTTCCCTAACCAGGAATTAGTGAACCTCCAGTTACAAGATGATAAAGCATTATATGCCAACTCTGGTAAGTTTTTATGACTACAGAGACTGCCGGGTTTTTTTCTTTAGTATTTAGAAAGGAAGAAGTGAAAAGGGGTAGAAGGAGAAAAAGTGTAAGATTTGATACCTTACTTTATTTTTCTTTTGTTTTTTGAATGATTGGGAGCTTTATTACTTGTATTATGGTCTATAATTAAGACACAAAATATGTGAATTTCAGAATTTGTAGGTATCAGTTGGTAAGCAATCTATCTCTCCAAATTTTTTTTCATAAATCAACTTTATTTATCTTTAGAAGCTCTATTTAACCAGGGACAGAAATGTAATCCCAGTCAATTCAAGACTTTCTTGCCAAATCCCCAGGACAGTGTTTGTACTTGGGGAGCAGCCTTAGTAGCAGCGAGCCACTGAGTGCTGGCAGTGGAGCATCTCTTCCTTACTGCATCCATGATGGAAGCATCCAATGAGAGCACTTCATTCCCTCTGGTTCTCACTTATCATTCTGTGTAAGTTGCTGCTGGGTTGTCTCTTCACATTGGCATGTCATCTTCTTCCCCATGAAGCTTACATGCTCATTTGGGAAATAAGAAACCTTAAATAATAACACAAATAATTGTGTTATTATTTTCACCAAAATGGAGAATACACATGAGTGAATCAAGAATCTGCTGTCTTCAAGAGACTCATATGAGAAAAGATGATGTAGAAGTGTATGCTTTAAGATGTACAATGCCATAGAAATACGTGGTTGTACTGGTACTTTTTCTAATTTACAAACTATTAGTCTATTGGAAAAGGGAAGTCGTAAAACTTACAACTATGTTAAGTTCTATGGAAACAAGTACAAGGTGCTATGAAAACACATAATAGCAAGACTTAGATGAGTTTAGGGGAGAAGCAAGTATTTTCTTAAGGAAATGACCATTGAACTGAGGTCTGAGGATGAGTAGTGATTAAAAAATTAATTATACGGAGTGGAGGCTAGTTGTGAAAAACAAGCTGTGAAGAGAAAACAGAACATCTTCAAAGGTCTATGAATTAAGGCCAATTTGAGAAATTAAAGTAGTTCAGTGTGGCTTCAGCATAAGAATAAGGATAAAATGTTAGAGGTAGCATTTTTGACAGCGCTTGTAGGCATGGCAAAGATTTTGTTTTTTTAACCTAACATCAAAGGAAGCTGAATTATTTTAACCATCTGGTGTACGTGGGGCTACAACTCATGATTAGATTTGTTTTGAAAAGATTGCCCTGAAATGTGCAGAACAGATTGGAGGAGGTAAAAAATGTGTTTGAAGAAACAAGGATGGTGATAACATGAGCTAGGATAATGTTATAATAAAGAGTGGTAGCAGATACTGCCAAGGTCAATCTGATGACTTGGTGTATAAATTATATTTGGGAGTTGAAGGAGAATGTTAGGTCAGAAAGAAACTCTCAGTTTGCAGGCTTCTAGAACAGAATAGATGTAACTGCCTATCTTTTGATAAGAGCAAGTTTAAGGATTGATACTAGATATTTAGTTCCTATAATAGGGTTGACTTTGAGCTATCCAAATACAAATGTTGCAAAGATCCTGAACTCATGAGAACAACTCTCTGATGCCTTGTGATTCACAATTATTAATTGACTGAGGTATGGTACATAAAACTGGCTAAATGATTCAGTATAACTTTTGCCATGGGTATATACATGTTTCTATACCATGTCTGTGCAGATTAAAATCAAGTGAAAAATGGAAATGCCATATAGGAAAGGAAAAATGCTTTTGGGGAAAAATTTAGAAAGATTTAACCTTAGCATTCTAATAAACTAAATAATCAGTGTTTTTTTTTTAACATCCTTCTGGCTGATATTCATGCAGACAATTTAGTTTTAAGGGTGGGGGCACCTACCAGTAATTTATTGTGTGAAAAAATGTAAAAATCTATAGGTAAAATAAAGAACCCATTCTGAAAAGCATCTGTAATTTAAAAATGAAAACATCTTCATGAAGATACTATCACAGGATTGCACAAACTTTATGTCAGATGGCAAAGTCCTCAGGGAGAAGGCGTCTGATCTACTTTTTCTCTCTCTAATGCCTAGAATGGCAGCTAATACACACAGACACAACATTTCTTGGTAATTCCTGGAATGTATGCATGCAGCAGCACTGCACAGGAGTATATAAATTATGTTATGCTCACTAATAATTTTGCATAAAGTTTTTCTTTTGTTAGGCAAGCTTTTCCTCTCCAAAGAAGGATTTCTGAGGAGACAGAACTGGAACTTTCTGTCCTCCCAATACCTGTTGCCAGGCAACAAGCATCTGGCAGTTCTTCTGGTGATTTTCAGCAGCTAGGCCTTCAATTGCTGAAACCAAACAATGAACACTTCAGGAAAGCACCTAAACCCACATACTATCTTGGGGGCCATGAAGTTTTACACCTAGAAGATATATTTAACTTATATAAAAAGATTTTCAAAGTCACACTTCAAACTTTCCTCAAAATGAAATGTCATTATTATTCAATCAGGAGTTCAGTAAAATATTAAAGAAAGAGAAAAATATTTTCATAGAATTAAAAATTAAGAAGTACATAATAAAATGCCCTTTTGGCTCATAATTTCAATAGTCGAAAAATTACAAATCATTATCATTTAATATTGATTTTGTCGTTTATTCTCAGTTATTTATTTTATACAAAAGCAGTTTCATATGTAATAACATAGACATTTAAATATCATAAATAGTATTTACTAAACATAGCAGACACCGAACTTCTGTTTATTACTAAAATGGAGCAAGAGGGCTCATATTTGTCCTCCCAGTTGAAAGAGTTTAAAAACTAGACAAAACAAATGAAATGAAAATTTTTTAGACACTGGATGTTAAACAATGATGGAAAATAATTACGGAGAGAGGGGAAACAAATGGTGTGAGCCCCGCAGTTACTTCCTGGAGTGAATTTCTGTAACAGAGCAGGGAGAATAACTCAGACACAAAGCCTATTCGTCTGTCTGAATTGGGGAAATAGAGCTGAGAGTTAGGAAAAACCAAGGAGGTTAGTGTAGAGGAGAGAAGAAAGCTTTACCTCCAGAAAATCACCGAAGGTCCCCCTTAACTGTTCAGCTGAGGGCTGATCAAAGACGTATTTGAATAAATTACCTGAAGCTGGGGAAAGAACCACTCAAAAGACTTAGAGGGAACAGTCCCTGGATCTTTCATAGGACTGGGAATAACATCGGTACCCACTAGCCATGGTTGAGGAAGGGCAAAGGGTGGGCTATAATTTATGGGTACTGGTTAGTCAGAAGGATATTGTCTCAATGGTGAATCAAAATTACCTGTAAACTTAATGCTCCTCTGGTAATGCCTAAAAATCCTTAAATCCAGTCTAAATGGATGAAAATATTTAACAGTAACTTCACCATTTCCAGAATAAGTCTACTTACAGTAATACAAAAATACTTAATATACAACAAGGTACATTACAGTGTCTGGCATCTAATCAAAAATTACAAAACTCACGAATAAACAAGAAAATTTTATTTATGATTAGGAGAAAAAATATTAAATTAAAATAAACACAGTATGATACAGTTAGTAAAGAATAACATTAAAGCAGTTATTATAACTATTCTATATGTTGAAGGATCTAAAAGAAAGATTGAAATGTTGAGTAGAGACATGGAAAATATTTTAAAAATTAAAATCAAACTTCTCGATATAAAAACTATAATGCTTAAGATGAAAACTACAGTGTATGTCATTAATGGCAGAACAGACATTGCAAAAGAAATATGAACTTGAAGAGAGAGAATGAGCAGAGCATCAGTGAAATGTGGGGCAATTTCAAGCAGATGAACATTCTTCTTGAAATGTGACTGAACCAGAATTGGACACATTTTGGAGAGTAGTGTATGTGTGAAGGACATGAAGACCAAAAGGAGAGGACAAAGATGAATATAAAAAATCAGAAGAAATAATGGCCATTTTACCCCCAAATTTGATGAAAACTATAAACTCAGAGGTTCAAGAAGTAGAAAATCAAACTAAAAAGCAGGCATAGAACATGAAAAAAACAAAATTCAGGCACATCATAATCATATTGCTCAAAGTGAATAAGATATAAATTGGACAAATAGAAAACAGAAAGATGGTAGTTTTTAACCCTACCTTATCATTAATCACATTAGAAGGAAGAGATTCACATATTGAATAAAATAGCAAGATCTAACTATATGCTGCTCACAAAACATACATTTTTAGTGCAAAGACAAATAGATTAGAAATAAAATGATGGGAAAAGGTATACCATGCTAACACTAACCAAAAAGAATCTATAATGGTTGTATTAAAATCAGACATGGTGGATTTCAAAGCAAAAATATTAGCAGATATATAAAGCATAACTTTATAATGATAAGGGGGTATATTCACCAAGAAAACATATTAATATTAAAAGTTTATATGCCTAAAACCAGAGCATCATAGTACATGAAACAAAAATGGATAGAACTGTAAGGAAAATAGACAAATCCTAAATGACCAACAGAATGAGTAGAGAAAAATGTCAGTAAGGACACTGAACACATGAACAGCATAGCAACCAAATTGTCTAGTTGACATTTAAAAGCCCTTCACTTGACAACAACAGAATGTACATTCTTTTCAAGTGCATGAACATTTACCAATATAGACCATATCTGAACCATAAAACCAGTCTCAAAAATTTGAATGGATTCAAGTCATGCAGTCTCTGTTCTCTTATCACCATGAAATTAAATTTAAAATTAACAAGAGAAAGATATATGAAAAAAATCCCCAAATATTTGAAAACTGAATAGTATACTTTTAAATAACCCACAGGCCAAATAATAAGTCAAAAGGTAAATTTAAAATTTAAAGGTACTTTAACTTTAAATTATGTTATGTTCACCAATAATTTTGTATAAAGTTATTCTTTATATAAGAAAAACTGAACAAAATACAAATACAAACGTAAAAAATTGTGGGATGCAGCTAAGAAGTACTTAGAAGGTAAATGAATAAATAAGCTGTAAACTATTTATAATTTGAAATATGACTCGGAAATAAGTAGGAATGGACTTTTGATATGTATAACCTAGGGAAATATTAAAATAATTATGCTGAATAAAACAAGCCAGACAAAAATAAGTACATGTTCTATTATTCCATTCATATGAATGTCTAAAAATCCAAATTATCTATGGTAATATAAAGCAGATCATCATTGGTTTCCACGTGACAAGGGGTAAAGGGCAGGAATGGGCAGAAAGCAGAATTATGTAGCAGAATCTGATGCATTTGGGGAGGTAGTGTAAAAACACCTTTATTACCTTGATTAAGTTGATGGTTTCTTGTATGCACATGTATGTCAAAATGTCAGCTTGTATATTTTGAATATTTGCAATTTATTGTATATCAAATATCTATCTAATACACCTGTTAAAAATAAATAATGGCAATAAATGGTGACAGTAATGAAATAAAATAGCATGGCCTATTTCTACATAAATCCTGAGAGAGGAGACACTGCACAAGACTTCTGGTTGTAAAAATCTCACCCTAGTAACCCTCCCTCTCCTGGTGGAGTGAAGAAATGTTCCTGAGGAAACAAGTTAGGAATTCAAATATAGGTTGGTTTGCCACTGATGCATTGTACATTCTGTTCCTCAATGCTTACAGAAAATCTTCCAGCTATCATGTAGTTTCTATTTTAACTAAGCTTAGCATTTTCCCATTTGTAATGCTGTACTTTAACATCTGAAGATGTGATTATCTTGTTAATTAAAATAATAAATACTGAAATAACCTTGATACTTGGGATGAGTCTTTAAAATGCATTTATACAAAACTCAGTAAGCTAAGTAAGTAGATATTTTGTCTCTAATTAGGTGGTGGCAGATATCAACCAACATGAAGCTTGTAAATGATTCCTAGATTTTAAGGGCCACTAGACTAGTTTACTGACATCAGATGCCAAGCTTATTTTAGTCAGTGCTATATACCCAGAGTTTAGCACAGCATCTGTCACTAAGTGAAGGCTCAGCAAATGCTTTTCAAATAGCTTAATGCATCACAAGTGGGATTGCAGAGTCTGGAGTGGAAGTATCATTTGCATTGATAGGAAAAACAACAGCAGCAGCAGTAACAACAACAAAACACCTTCCATACCCATGGTACAAAAATTTACATAAGATGAAGTAATTTAATTTGTTTTTCCAAGGATAGAAAGATGTCTCAGGGACACATGTTGATGCTAGAACTCATATGGTTAGTAGGGTGGCCTGTCTCTGATATTTTCTGGAGGAGTTTCTGTTAGTGAAATAGTTGATCCAAAGGTGGTAGCATCAGTGAGTTGTTGAGAATAGTCCCAATGATTTCACCTCACATTAAAGTTGAACTCCAGTGATTTTAGCATGTTCTACCTATAAGGTCCTGTAGGTCGTGGCTGTGGATATCTACCAACCTCAATTCTCACCATCTGTTTCACTTTGCCTACTATTATTTATCACACCTGCATCCTTATCACTCACAGAATGTGCTGAGTGCATTCCAGTCATGGGACTTCTGTAATTCTTAATTGCCTTAATTGGAATATTCTTCTTTTTGGTATTTTATGGGATTCTTTGATTTTATCCCAAATTGAATTTCAGATTTAAAATACACACACACACACACACACACACACACACACACACACACACATCCCTAGATAGTTCAGTTTAGCTTTCATTTTCTGTAACTTTAAAACCAAAATGGGAAAGCCACCATACCTTGGAATCTGTGACAACTTGAAAGGTACCTGAACTTTTTTTTTCAGCTATTTATGTTGACATAAATGCCAACCAACTTAGCCATTGTCTGTTCTACCTTAGACATAAAAGATATTAAAACCAGGATAAAAGTTTCTTATGTGATAGTATGGTGTGGACATAGTTGAGTTTCATTTTGTGGGGTTCATTTTATGAATTAATTAGCGCGTAACTTAAAATGTCACCCATGTACTTCAACATTGCCTTAATTTTGATTTTACCATTGCACATCAATAGTGTCTTCTTGATTCAGTTGTTTCATCTTTTGGTTTTGATAAAAAATCTTGTCTATATTTTGTGAAAATATAAATAAGCCTCTTTATTTTGATGGTAACATGTAGACTGAGATGTTCACAAGCTTTAAATATATCTACTAAATATTTACATATATATAAGCATATATAAATACTTGTATTTATGTATAAATGTAGATATATTTATTTGTATACATTTCTCTTTATAATTATTTATCTTCCCCCATACCCTTCATCTCCTTTCTTTTTCTTTTTTCTTCCTCATCTTCATCTTCTTTTCCTTCTTCTTTCCCTCTTCAGTAAAATATCTTAATATCTTTGACCTGCTCTAGTTTCAATCTTGGTAATTGATTTTCACTGAAATAGAAGGTTTCTCTACCTTCATTCCAAAAGATAAAAAATGGAAAGTTGCATCACTATTTGTACATATGAACTTTATTCTGTCCTATGAAAGAAAACCACAACTATACTTCATTCAGTAATGGGAATGGCCACTGGAAAAACTAAAACTAAAGAAACAACTAAAGCTGGTAAAATATCTTTAATCCAATAAAAGCTAGAGTATATCATGGCTGTTCTCATTCAAAGAAACAGTATTTACTAGAGCCTCTGAAAGAAGCAAATTAAAAAGTCTATATTATTACAGGCAGAAAATATTGTAAAAATCTTATCTATAATTCAGTTGCACAAATCTTCATAGCAGCTACTCCCGTATCTTTCTCCACATTTTTCTCTTTAAAGTGTCTTAGAAATTCTCCTTCCTTCTACCTTATGCCTGTTCAATCATTGAATTCAATGAGGGAAGAAGAGTTTTACCTTTCTTGATTAGAGCTTTACCTTCCACAATCACTCAATAAAAGCCCAGGTCCTGTGGCTGCCAGAGTAAGGAGGGCCACTTCCTGCTTAGAAAGCATATCTTAATGTGTTTGTCCCCATCTCTGTCTTATGTGTCTTTAGTGCTCTACATTCCATCTCTGCTCCATTATCTGCAATCTTGGCCCTCTTTCCCATAGAAATTTTCAACTGTATAAGTTCCCTCACATTTAGAATAGAATAAGCAAGACATTTATATACATTACAAAATAGATCTCAAGGCCAGGACAATGAAGAGTGGAGATGAAGAAATCACTGATGATTGGCAAAAAGGGAACTGAGAGGGGTGTTTATATGGTTTGGCTGTGTCCCCAACCAACCAACTCTCATCTTGAATTGTAGCTCCCATAATTCTCACATGTTGTGGGAGGGACTCAGTGGAAGATAATTAATCATGGGGGTGGTTCCCCTCATACTGTTCTCATGGTAGTGAATATGTCTCTTGAGATCTGATGGTTTTATAAGGGATTTCCCCTTTCTCTTGGCTCTCATTCTCTTTTGTCGGCCTCCATGTAAGATATGCCTTTTGCCTTCCCCCATGATTGTGAGGCCTCCCCAGCCATGTGGTACTGTGAGTCCATTAAACCTCTTTTTCTTAATAAATTACCCAGTCTCAGGTATGTCTTTACAGCAGCATGAAAACTGACTAGTGTAGATGTGTCTATGGTGGCACTCATACCACAGGACGTGAGAGAAAGCTTTCCAACAACTTGCTCTACCTGCTCTTAGGAACAGCTTAGCAATCTACTGAATAAATAATTGCCTTCAAATTTTTAGTAACAAAGTTCTCATAAGGTAGATATGGAAAGTGAAAAAGTGAAAAGGGTACACCTCTAGCAGTTGCATTATTGTGCAATTATTAATATAGTACAAAAGTCCATCACTTAAAATGTCAGTTTCAAGCAAAAGCAGTGACATGGAGATAGTTTGGGAATTAGATCACAGATCTTTGGTTGTTTTCAAGTTTCTAAAGATGGTTTGCATAGCAAATTGGTATAAAATCTAAATATTTGCTTTGACTCACTTCCTCTGTCTTTTATTTCATTTGTACGTATTTGAACTTTCAAAGGTTGTTCTGACCTGCACTCTAATATTAAGAATTGACAGTGATTGGGAAGTGTTTTCTATGTCACTCAAGACAAAACACCCTAAGATTGCCATTACAAATAAGTGATGTTTGTATTAGCATAAACAGAGAACTACCAAATTTATTTGTATTTCTTCTTAGGATAACATTTAAATAATTTCTTATAAACAAAATAATTGGATTAATGTGGAAAGAAAATAAAGTAAAAGGTTCTGAAAGCTCATGCTGCTTTAACTTCTTTGGTCTTTTTTCCCAGTCATGGGAAAACCAGAAGCTAAAGTCATTATTTGGGTGGCTAAGTAAAAGCTTATAACATTGAAAAGTGAGAGAAAAAGAGGTGAAGGGAGACAGTTTCTCTCAGTTATGTCAGCAAGACTACTTAGTAAGGAATATCATTCATATACAAAGCAAGAATTAGAGCTATGGCTAATAAAATACAAAGTCGACAGCTATTGTTTTTTTAAATTATACTTTGAGTTCTGAGGTCCATGTGCAGAACGTGCAGTTTTGTTACATAGGTATACATGTGCCATGGTGGTTTGCTGCACCCACCAACCTGTCACCTACACTAGGTATTTCTCCTAATGCTATCCCTCTTCTAGCCCCCCCATCCCCCAACAGGCCCTGGTGTGTGATGGGCCCCTCCCTGTGTCCATGTGTTCTCATTATTTAAAAGCAAGAATCCCATCTTTAGCATTTTAATTAAACACAAAATGGTTATGGTTAAACACACACATTTAAAATGTCCATTTTTGACAAGTGGCCTCAATGTTTGAGGTGCTCTTTACAATGGGTATGCCTGTTAGGTTAAAAAAAAAGTTTCTGTTATAATATAGTAAGAAGGGTGGAAAGGAAAGTCCTAGGCATCATTTAAGCAATTTTTGTGGCATTTTTTTAGGAGAAAGAACTGAGGCCCAAAAAACAGTAGTTCACACATTCATTTAATGTCAAAGGCACACTGAAATCCAAGACTGAATTTCAAGCCAATGATTTTTAGCTTTTCCCACTTTGACTACAGAACCAGAATAATTCAGCAAGCTCAAGGTAACGAGCAGTGGGAAGCCCTGGTAGAGAGCTGTTTTGATTAGAAATACTGATTGCTGCTCCTGGTTGAATTGTGAAGTACCCTACATGCATTTCACATAGGCACAAGCTAATCAGCACAAATTGCAAATGCCACAATCTCAGGTGATAGAGAGACATAGCTGTACCTTGGGGAGGAGGGGTGTGATACCAGAATTATTTTTCTACTGAAAATCAGCCACATGGGCTTTTTGCTGGTTTTGTGAAACAGCACAGAGGAAAATTTTCCACTTAAACCATGGTTGCATGAGTAAAAGTGGAAGAAGAATTGTTTCATGAAGAAGAGACACTGGAATTTTGTGGTCTTCAAGACAATGGTCAAATGGAGTCTGTTCAGAATCAGAGCTGGTGTGAGGTGGATTCTTAGCAGACAGTGCATGTACCAATTCACTGCTGCATTAAGCACATCCCAGAAATCATTTCCATTCACAGAATCCTGTAGAAAGTGCTCTACCACCTGCCCTGAGCCAGACTTGCAATCCCCAACTGGTTCCAATAATGGTATGTTGGACCCTAAAGACTGAAGGTATTGTTAGGGACAAAGTTTCTTATGTGTCACTAGATCCCCTATCTTCAGTCTTTCTCCATATCCTAATTCAAATTATTCTCCTTATTGCTCCAGATTGGACCTGCTAATGGCAAAAAAAAATGTTTATATCCTTTAGCTGTTTACCAATACTTTAATAACGCACTGTCAATCACAGGATAACATCAAGACCCTCAGTAATTGTCTGATAACTTTCCCAAATCTTACTTTTCTGCCGTGTTTCCTATATGCAACACTTGCTTTGTCCTGCCTCCAGGCCTCTGCAAATGCTGTACCCATTTTTTAAACTGTACCTTTATCTTCTTTAAGGGCTACAAAAATCTATGCCATATTAAAATATTAACGCAATTAGGTTTTTTCTCTGTGCAACTTTCTCATTCTCCATTAAGCTGGCTTGTTTTTTTTTTTTGATTAAGCTCTATAGGTGCAATGCCAACGGTATACAGACTTGCAAAGGCTCATCAAAAGTTTAGTGGAATGTGGTTACATTTTTAACATGTTTGATATGATTTGAATTGGGGCTTCCAACAAAGGACAGTACATAGGGCCTACTGAAATTTTGCTAAAATCAGTTCTAGTGGAGCCCTTCCTCATATTCCCACAACGATTTAGAAATTCCTTTTTTAGAGCTCTTATTATATCTTCCTGTTGTTTTAGACATTTGCACAGCTATCTCTGAACTGCCCTGTTACATTTTTGTAGAGAGATTATATTCCCAGTCCCTGGCTCACTATATGTAATAATTTGGCTGATATTTGTAAGTTATGTTGAATTTTAATAACATTGCATTTGCCCTCTGAGCACAGACGTGCTGCACATGATAGTGACAAAAGGAAACCTGGACCTGCCAAGAGCAACGAGTAGCAAACAGACCTTCGGTCCTCCAGCCTGTCAACAGCAGTGTGCGGGTGGCAGTAGCAGGTGTCAGGTAGGGAGAAGTTTAAGAAGCACTCGTCTTCTTGTGCTTTTTGAGAGGGAAAGTTCTCAGAGGAGATCAGGCCAATGGCTCTGGTGTTGTGTCAGTGGGAGAAGTGTTAAGTCATATCCAGGTGTTTTTGATGTTCAGTCACGGTAGATGCTTATGCTCAATACCGAATGTCAACACTTCCAACAGAAGGGGAGAAAAGTTTTGCAATCTCTCCATCTGACAAAGAGCTAATATGCAGAATCTACAAAGAACTTAAATTCACAAGAAAAAACCCAAACAAACCCATCAAAAAATGGGCAAAGGATATGAACAGACACTTCTCAAAAGAAGACATTGATGCAGCCAACAAACATATGAAAAAAGGCTCATCATCACTGGTCATTAGAGAAATGTAAGTCAAAACCACAATGAGATATCATCTCACACCAGTTAGAATGGCAATCATTAAAAAGTTAGGAAACAACAGATGCTGGAGAGGATGTGGAGAAATAGGAACGCTTTTACACTGTTGGTGGGAGTGTAAATTAGTTCAACCATTGTGGAAGACAGTGTGGCCACTCCTCAAGGATCTAGAACCAGAAATACCATTTGACCCAGCAATCCCATTACTGGGTATATACCCAAAGGATTATAAATCATTCTACTATAAAGACACATGCACACGTATGTTGACTGCAGCACTGCTCACAATAGCAAAGACTTGGACCCAACCCAAATGACTATCGATGATAAACTGGATAAAGAAAACGTGACACATATACACCATGGAATACTATGCAGACATAAAAAAAATGAGTTCATGTATTTTGGAGGGACATGGATGAAGCTGGAAACCATCATTCTCAGCAAAGTAACACAAGAACAGAAAACCAAACACCACATGTTCTCATTCATAAGTGGGAGATGAACAATGAGGACACATAGGCACAGGGAGGGGACCATCACACACCAGGGCCTGCCGGGGGGTGCGGGACTAGAGGAGGGATAGCATTAGGAGAAATAGTTAATGTAGATGACAGGTTGATAGGTGCAGTGAATCACCATGGCACATGTATATCTATGTAAAAAACCTGCACGTTCTGCACATGTATCCCAGAACTTAAAGTATAATAAAAAAGAAGAACGACTGCCTTTTATGTAAACATTTATGCTATTCATTTTACAAAGGGGTAAAATTTGTATGTGATATTACACATCTGAAACACTGACCTGTTGGTGGAATACTGTTCTTTTGTGAAATGTTCACCTCAAGTTAGTAAAAGGTCATTCAACTCTCCTGTGACATATAATGCTATCATTAAATATGTATGCAGCCCTATAAAATTTCTAAGCAAAGCAGTTTGGTAGGAATGAGACTTGTACATTATTACCAGAATAATCTCTTCATCATTTCTGGACAGAATTTCACCACTAAGTGCACTATCTCCTATGTAAGTTGGTGAGAAGACAGTTTGACATTTATACTACTTTTATTTTTTAAGAGATTCTTTACAGCTTGTCAGCTAAGATAAAAGTGTGACAGGACATGACCTTTCTTTGATGTATAAACAGTGCTGCTAGGTGAGTACATGAATTGGGAAAATTCTTGTAGTTAGCTTCGTTTCTATTCCTTTTCTGTTCGTTTTATTTTTGTACACTTGTTTTCAAATGACATTTGCAATGAGAAAAAGAGAAAATATATACAAAGTGTGATGGCTTTAAATAAAATGTGAAATTATTTCATGATACATTTAACCTTAATTCTATTTCCTTTTATAGCTCCACAAATTTATTTTTCTTAATATACTGTTTTTGGCAGTGATAAAAATTGTATGCATTACTTACCTTGCTGCAACTTTCTCACAAAAGTATACGTTCAAATCAGTAAAATGAAATAGTAAGAATTTTAGTCTTTGTTAAATTATCAAATTCCAGTTATACTTTTTAGAGTTAAGAATATTGTTCCTTGGAAGCTTTTCCACTAAATATAAAATCCTACATAAAATGTACGCTTAGGTACTTGTGTACCCAAATATGTCCTCATGCTCGGAAGACCCCTACGGTTTACAGAAAGATTTTTTCCATATGTTTGTAACTTAGTTGGTAATTTGTTCATTAGCACAATATTAAGCCAAATGATTGGTTCTAAGACAACCACACAATCCCAATTAACCTGTAATTTATTTTACAAAACAATATATAATGCATTTAACCTTATCATCATTAAGAACACAGGAATTCTCTTTCCTTCTTGGCTGCTATTATGACACTGTCTTCCCCATAGCTCCACGCTGCTACTTAGCTACAAGTAAAAGACTCGCATGAGTTCCATACCTACATTCTTATTTTTCTGGATATTTTTAGTTGTTTCCTAAACAACGTAAACACATATTCAAAATGAAATCTTTCCCACCCCACCCCCACCATTGGGTCACCTTCTATCAAGTTCCTAGAGCCAAAACCTAGTCACTTCTCTCTCACACTTCCTACACACAATCAATCACATGGTTTTATGTAATCTCCCTCCTTAAAATCTCTCAAGGCCGTCTCCTTTTTTACATCTCCATTTCGACTGGTTAAATCCAGGTCATATTGTGATGATTTTAATATCCTTATGATCTCCCAGCCTTTAGAGCCGCCTCTCTGTGATCTTTCTCTCACAGCATTAACAGAAATCATTATTCTTAAAGCCGTGGGAATAGTTTGAAAGGACAAAATAGGCCCTTTGTAGGTCTAATAATTTTTCTCTATAAAGAACAGTGATTTTACTTGATTTGTAGTTCAACAGCCACTTTGAAACCTCTAAAATACTCCAAGTACGGGTTTCTAAAAAGTAAGACAGAAGTTATTCCACATTTTATTTTATTTCGTCACCAAGAAATGTGTACAATGAACAAAATCATTCACACTTCATTTAAAAATGATTACTCACTATAATGGTTCTAAATGGAAATCACAGTTGTATTTTGGCACCAAGCTGCTGACACATTTTTATTGTACAACACAGTGCCTATACTTAATAACAATGTATTGTATACTCGAAAATTGCTAAGAGACTAGATTTTAGGTATTCTCACCACAAAAAAATAAGTATGTGAGACAATACGTATGTTAAATAGGTTGATTTAGTCATTCCACAATGTGTACATATTTTAAAACATCAGGTACATCATAAGTAGATATCATTTTACTTGTCAATTAAAATAAATAAAATATAAAATATAGCAATAATTGTTTCAAGAAAAAACAAGTGGATGCTCAAGTTTGATGAAAAACAGGATCTTACATAGTATCAAAATATTTCCCATATGATTCTTATCACTTACAAAGGTTAATACAATGACTACAGTAAAGTTACCACCTTAAGTGATCACAGTTAACATCCCCAGTAATAGGACCAATAATGTCAGGTGTTATCTGATTTCATGCACTAAGAAGAAGATAGTATCACTTTTGTGGTATCCCTGAAAAAATAATGCATAAGACAGGTCTGAAAATGTGTAAACATCAGAAAGATACATCCTATAAAATATCTGGCCTATACTCTTAAAATGTGCTAAGTTCATGAATTAAGAGGGACTGAGGAATATTCTAAATGAAAAAAGACTAAAAAGATATAGCAATGAAATGCAATATGCAATCCTTGATAAACAAAAAACAAAACAAAACAAAACAGAATTGTACAACAATGGCATGTAAAACATTAGTTGGGCAGTTGGCAAAAATGCAAGAAGGTGTGAAGATTAGACATCATATTAAGGTTAATTGCATTATTTAAACTATTGTACTGTGGTTTGTAAGAGAAAATCTTTAGTTTTAGGAAATGCACACTGATGTGTCCAAAAGAAAATGAATGTAAGATCTAAATATTTTTTATTTCACCACTTTTTAAACTATCTTAAATGCAATGTTGAAGCAAAAGTAAGCATTTGTGTGCCACTTCTAAAAGGCTGTGTGTGCCATTTACTATTCTTTATTATACTTTCCTAAAAGCGTCCTTAAATTTCTAAAAATTGATTACTGAAACTAATTTTATACCTGAATGACAATATCTATATTGACAACTAGATTGTTTGTGAATACCCCACATTTTATATTACATAACCCAGAATATATTTTAGATATTTCAAAGTATAATTGAAGTATTTTTAAAAGGGGAGTCTTAAAAAATATATACATTTCTAAAGTTCTGTTATAGTAAATCTTATCCAAACCATTTTTTTTTATTTTCTACTTATATCATGAATAAGAAACAGGTTTATAAATATCATTATGGTGGATTAGTTTATGAAAATATATTTAATGGATGTCATACTTGCAGATGTCTATCTTTAAAGATTGGCTGAGAATACAATTGTCTTTATGATAGAATCTTATTTTTAAAGAGATAAAAATCTGGGTCTCCATATATTTCCCACTGCTGTTTTCTGCATTTTAAACATTAATTATATTTTTCTACAGATAATTATGTTTCCAATAAAAATATTAATGTCTTAAAAGAAAGTTACATATTAATGACTTATTAGTAAAAATCTACCATGGGGAAAATAAGTTATTTTCATCCATGACCTCAATTACCCTGTATACATTGATGATTTTCTAACTAGAATGTTGAGCTTAATCTTCTCTTCTGAAATGTCATGCACAGTCCTTCACTTCCAACTGCCTCCCAGACAGTTTTCTCTAGGTTTCTCAAACCTGAACTGAATTTATACTTGTTTCTTAAGTTTCACTTTATGCAACTTGGATGAATATTCCTTCATTAATAAAGCTAACTTACACTGGAGATAGAAAGACCATTCAAATGCTCTTATAGAATCATTTCCACCCAGAGTTACACCCTGCCTCCACTGGACTTAACTGGTACTGATATGGTTTGGCTGTGTTCCCACCCAAATCTCATCTTGAATTGTAACTCCCATAATCCCCATGTGTCATTGGAGGGACCTGGTGGGATGTAGTCAAATCATGGGGGCAGGTTCTGCCTGTGCTGTTCTTGTGATAGTGAATAAGTCTCATGAGATCTTATGGTTTTATAAAGGGCAGTTCCCCTGCTATGTTCTCTTGCCTGCTGCCATGTAATATGTGCCTTTGCTCCTCCTTTGCCTTTCTCCATGATTGTGAGGCCTCCCCAGCCATGTGGAACCGTAAGTACATTAAACTTCTTTTTCCTTTATAAATTACCCAGTCTTGGGTGTGTCTTTATTGGCAGTGTGAGAATGGACTAATACAGTAAACTGGTACCAGGTAGGGGGGTGCTGCTGTAAAGATACCCGAAAATGTGGAAGCAGCCTTGGAATTGGGTAACAGACAGAGCTTGGAACAGTTTGGAATGCTCAGAAGAAGACAGAAAATGTGGGACGGTTTGGAACTTCCTAGAGATTTATTGACTGACTTTGACCAATGTGCTGATAGTGATATGGACGATAAAGTCCAGGCTGAGATGGCTTCAAATGGAGATGAGGAACTTATTGGGAACTGGAGCAAAGGTGATTCTTGCTATGCTTTAGCAAAGAGACTGGTGGCATTTTGCCCCCGTCCTAGAGATCTGTGAAACTTTGAACTTGAGGGAGATGATTTAGCATACCTGGCAGAAGACATTTCTAAGCAACAAACTGTTCAAGATGTGACTTGGGTGCTCTTAAAAGCATTCAGTTTTATTCATTCACAAGGATATGGTTTGGAATTGGAACTTATGTTTTAAAGGGAAGCAGAACATAAAAGTTCAGAAAATTTGTAGCCCTGATGATGTGCTAGAAAAGAAACACCCATTTTCTGAGGAGAAATTCAAGCAGGCTATAGGAATTTGCATAAATAACGAGGAGCCAAATTTTAATTGTGAAGACAATGCAGAAAACGTCTCCCAGGCATGTCAGAGGTCTTCACATCAGGTTCTCTCATCACAGGCTCAGAGGCCTAGGAGAGAAAAGGTTTCCTGTGCCAGGCCCAGGGCTTTGTTGCTTTGTGCAGTCTCAAAAGTTGGTGCCCTGCATCCCAGCAGTGGCTACAAGGGGCCAATGTAGCATTCAGGCCATTGCTTCAGAGGGTGCAAGCCCCAAGCCTTAGCAGCTTACATGTGGTGTTGGGCATGTGGGTGCACAGAAATAAAAAATTGAGGTTTGGGAGCCTCCACCTAGATTTCAGAGGATGTATGGAAACACATAGATGTCCAGGCAGAGGTGTGCTGCAGAGGCAGAGGCCTTATGGAGAAACTCTACTTAGGGCAGTGCAGAAGGGAAATTTGGGGTTGATCCACCACACAGAGTCCCCACTGAGGCACTGCCTAGTGGAACTGTGAGAAGAGGGCCACCATATTCTAGACACAGAATGGTAGATCCATCCACAGCTTATACCATGCATCTGGAAAAGCCACAGATACTCAATGCCAGCCCATGAGGCAGCTAGGATGGGGGCTGTATCCAGCAAAGCCATAGGGATGGAGGTGCCTAAGACCATGGGAATCCACCTCTTGCATCATTGTGACCTGGATGTGAGACATGGAGTCAAAGGAAATCATTTTGGAGGTTTATGATTTGACTGCACAGCTGGATTTCAGACTTGCATGCAGCCTATAACCCCTTCATTTTGGTCAATTCCTCCCATTTGTAATGGGTGTATTTACCCAATGCCTGTACCTCCAATGTATCTAGGAAGTAACTAACTTGCTTTTAATTTTACAGGCTCATAGGTGGAAGGGACTTGCCTTGTCTCAGATGAGACTTTGGACTGTGGACTTTTGAGTTAATGCTGAAATGAGTTAAGACTTTTGGGGACTGTTGGGAAGGCATGATTCATTTTGAAAGTGAAGACATGAGATTTAGGAGGGGTCAGGGGTGAAATTATATGGTTTGACTGTGTCCCCACCCAAATCTCATCTTGAATTGTAGCTGCCATAATGCCCGCATGCTGTGAGAGGGACTCAATGGGAGGTAATTGAATCATGGGGGTGGGTTTTTTCTCTGCTGTTCTCATGATAGTGTATACGTCTCACAAGATCTGATGGTTTTTTAAAGGGCAGTTTCCCTGCACATGCTCTCATCTGCTGCCATGTAAGACATGCCTTTGCTCTTCATTCACCTTCAGCCATGATTGTGAGGTTTCCTCAGCCATTTGGAACTGTGAACCCATTAAACTTCTTTTTCTTTATAAATTACCCAGTCTTGGATATGTCTTTTTTAGCAGTGTGAGAATGGACTAATATAGATACCTAAATAATAAATGTCTATGATGGAAAAGTTTTTGTGTTCTTGGGGTACAGAAATATAAGGAAGATTTTATTTTCCCCTCAGTGAAAAAATATGATTGTAATGAAGATAGAAAAATTTTCAAAGATATGGTCCAAGAAGAGAAACACAAGAACCCATTATCTCCAGGTTTTAGTGATAGGATTGGGTATGGTAGAGGTGAGTCAGAATCAACTGTGTGAAACTCAATTGTGTAACTTTGAGGTAACGTTTTGCAGATTTTTCTATTTATTCTCCCATATGGTCAGCTATTTTGTTTATTATTGTGGAAAGTCATAGGCAGTTTTGATTGTGCATATGGAAAGTGTGGGATTGATTCAAATGACACTCAGAACTTATATATTGTGCTGGATATTTGCACGCAGTCTTGAGTTCTTGATCTCCTTACTTGCGTAGAATATAGAGGAAAGCATGTGGAAAGCTGGATAACTGCTGGCAGGAGAGCACCAGCTGAGCTGTTTTCTGAATTCATAAGCTAGCCAAAAACTTTTCTCATCAAAAATGGTATAGGGTGTCGAAATAGTTTTATAAGGAAAAAGCTAGAAAAGGTTTCAGATGTCAGGATGCAATCTAGGTCAAGTATTAACCTGGTAGAGGGAGCTTGGGGCGGGATATTGAGCATCATGTAGACTGAACAAATAAAATTTTTTTAAAAAGAGGAGTAATCAAAATGATTGGACAAAAGTGCTAAAAGGGGCAGGTTGGCTGTTCCATGGAGACTTTGCCTTGAATTCATGGACAACCTAGATAAAAGTGACATCACTGCACTTGCCAAACATACAGGAGTAGCACATAAAATATGATAATAATAGTTAAAATCATTGAAAAGTAAATACTTAAGCTCAAAATGAGACAGGAATCCATAGTGGCAGAGCCAGAAAGTGGAAGTTGGACTAGTAAGCATACAGTCTAAGAGGAAGATGCTCTGGGGGACTATAACATTTGTTTGAAGTGGCTGAGGATTGTGTTCCTGGGACTCCTAGGGTCAAATGGCCTTAGCTTGCATGAAGCATGGCTGAAACTGGGTCTTGTTTATAAACTGGGACCATGGAAAGGTTTTTCCCTTCATGTAAAAGGAGTTACAAAAACTTGTTTTAATAGCAAAGGAATGTGGCAAGATAACATATCTCCTTGGGTTCTTAGTTAAAAAAAAAATTGCCCCTCCAGACATGGAAACTCCAAGCTTTTAGTATGTAATGGTGAGGGATATTAATTCATAATACTCACATTTTGCCAGCCTTCCAGACTGAAAAATTAAAATCTAATTCTGGAGCAATGAGACCAGGAGAAGTAAACATAAAATTAGTCTATGTGAATATTTTCACATTTGAAATTGAATAGTACCATTCTATGGGGTATGGAGGAGCATGTGGTGAAATCTCTGCTGAAGACGAATTCCCAGTAAGATAATTACAAGCCAGACAAAGGAATAAATATTATAAATGGGAACCCAGAAAGAAAGTTAACAAGGGTTTCTGCACTTGAATAACTTAAAAAGATAAAATAATTTCAAAGAGGCTGTAAAATATGCCTACATGATAAAGAGATAAAAGAAGAAATCAACATTTTAATGAAAGAACAATAGATTATGAGAAATAAGTTTAGATTAAAAAGCAAAACTTCTAGAAATTGAAACTTAATGGTTGAAATAAAAAATAATGGACTTTGAAACCTAAAAGTATCATGAAGTTAGCACAAAGAAATTGTTTAACAAAAAGGATGAAAAATAACATAAAACCAGTTGACATGTCCCAAAGAGAGAAAAGAAGTCTGTTTCAAAAACTCAGGCAGGCCAGGTGTGGTGGCTCATGCCTGTAATTCCAGCACTTTGAGAGGCTGAGGTGGGAGGATCCCTTGAGCCCAGGAGTTTGAGAGCAGCCTTGGCAGCATAGTGAGACCCCATTTCAAAATAAAAAAAAGAAAAAGAAAAATATCCCACGAAAACAAAAACTCAGGTAGTAAAGATAATGAAAATAATGAATAGGCGCTTACTGTGCATTTGACCTTCTTCATATGACTTAATCCTTAAAAGAACTACGTAAAGTCATTGTACTTTTATTCCTATTTTACTCAGTACAAAACTCAGACTCTGAAAGTTTAAGTGATTTGCCAAAGCTTATTAATTAATAATTAATGGCAGAGCCAGGTAACTAGGAATATTTTATTTCCAAAGTATTTCCAGTCACTTATCATTTGGAAGCATTTGTGGCCACATTTATGGCACTTTACATGAGATTCATTGTGGATGGATTGGAAGACATGAGTTAATCAGAAGTTTCTAGGTCTAGTAAAGCTACTTTATTATTTAGATTCCAGTTTCAAGTACTGGAGTCCTATTTCAAACAAATCAAGTGTGATAAATTTGCCAAAATGAAATCCTGGGGGAATTGAGCCTTACCACAGTAATAAAAGACGAGATATAAGACTCAAGACTGGAACCTCAGTGTCTGGTCACAGAGGATTCATATGCTCCCTCCTACCTCCTTATCTACTTTCCTCTCTTCTTTCCTTCTCTCTGAATGTGTACACCATTTTTTGTTTTGTTTAATGTCAGCAGATAGGAATGCAGGCAATTTTAGTTCCTAACCAGAGAGAAAGGAGCCTTTTTGTCCAATCTGAGCAGGTGAGCCCTAATTAATGACTCTAATTATCCTGGAACAATTCAAATGTAGTCTGGGTCAGCCTCCTAGAAACAGAACCCGAGATGAGAAATTTTTTGTGCAAGTGATATAGTGAGGAAGTACTTGCAGATGAAACCTATAAAGGAGACTGTCAGAACAGGGCAAGGGAAGACGCTACTCAAGGTGTGGCTTCAGCAGACTAGCCTCAGCTTAATCGCTGGGGAGGTTTAGTGATACTGTAGTTTCCCATTTGAGGCAATTGATCTAGGCTTTTCTGTCTCCTTCATCACCCAGTCATGGGATGAGAGGCATCTCTCGAGGGGTCTGCTATGTATGTATCAGACGTCTCTGGGGACAGTTTCTGCTGTCCAAGGGCAATTTTCTGGATTGGATATAGCTGTAAACTGTGAGCTGCAATTACTCACAGATCATTACATAAGGAGCTCTGGGCGAGGCACCAAGAGCATCCTCCATAGACTGCCTAACTCGGGACCATTTAGTATAGTTGATAGGGGTACAATATTTGTCTGAACTTGGTTTACCTACTTTATTTATGCTTGGAAGTAGGGCTGTTGGGCTTGGAGTCTAGTATGAGGAAAAACACTGAAGAGGTGAGGTGCTGGGTAGACTATAGATAGCCATTATTCCAACCAAATCCTTTGCCTCTGTGGATATCATCTGTTTTCTACATCTCTGAAATCTCCGCTAGAGTTTCAATATAATGCTTCTTAATTAAAAATATATGCATATTGTATATCTATATTACATGTGTGTATATGCACACCCACATTGCTTAGGCATTTGCCTGTCATATATAACCCAGTAAATCTAATTTTGAATTTTTAGTCTTTTCCACAATTCGATTTCTCCTTTATTACCAGTAATATCATCAGACAGTCAGCCTTAAATCATTTGAATTATCTCTAATTTTTTCTCTTGTTCTTCTTTTCATCTCATATAGTACGAATCAACAGATCTTAAAAATTTTCTCATAATGCTCTTCACATGTAAGCCTTCTATTTTATCATCATTCCCATTCCAGTCCTCATCTTGTCACACTTTAACTACACCAAGAGTTTCTTAACTGACCACCTTCTCAGGTCAATTCCTTGCCTTAATAGAGTGGTATTTCTGAGGTGCCTCTTTAAACACATCACATCCTGACTCAAAATCTTTAAATATCTTCCCCTCTTGCCTATAAATCTATTTTTTTTATTTATATTTAAGTTCCCTCAAAATCTTGCCCCAGCTGGGTATGGTGGCTCACACCTGTAACCCCAGCACTTTGAGAGACCGAGGCGAGCAGGACACTTGAGCTCAGGAGTTCAAGACCATCCTGGCCAGCATGGTGAACCCACGTCTCTACTAAAAATACAAAAACTTGGTGGGCGTGGCACCTGGCACCTGTAATCTCAGCTACTTGGGAGGCTGAGGCTTGAATACAGGAGGTAGAGGTTGCAGTGAGCCAAGATCGCCAACCTGGGCAACAGAGTGAGACTCTGTCTAAATAAATAAATAAATAAATAAAAATTTGCCCCATTGGAATCTGGTGCTGTGTTAATGTGTGTTGTCTATTTTTAATACTTTTGTAAGTTATTTTATCTAGCCATAAAAAGGAAAAATATCAAATTTGTGAATAAATTAAAATTAAGATATGAAAATACAGAACTTAACACATTGAAATTTTGAAGTATTGAATGCCACATTCTGAATTTCATTTCTAAAAATAAACTTTGGGCAAGGTGATTAGAAATTACCACAATTGGGAAACAATTATTTTTTTTTAAGTTAAAAAATATGTTGCTATTACAAAATTTTTTTAAAAATAAAAATTTAAAAAAAGAAAACGCAATTTTAGACTATATTATAATAAATAAATTAGGTGGAACATATATTTTCAAAAGTTGGACCAACGAAATATTTTTCAAAGCAAATTACACAGATTCCAAGCATACAACACAATAAAAAGGAAACTATCTTACTATTAAAGTGAAGCTTCCTGGTGCTCCTTCTTTCTGCTTTCCTGCACCCACTCCAAAATTGTCCCTGAAGCCCTTCCACGGAATCCTAACTCTTCCTGGGAGTTTGTAACCCTTTGCTCTAGGTCAAGATTAGAAAATATGTTACATTTCACTGTCAGTCTATACGTAAATATTGCAGTAAGTCCTTGTTGCTGTACTCTAAGTAAGCTAAACTAAAGTTTATTTTGGAAGACAGCAAAATAACAGTGAGGTGACTGAAAATCACATAATGGGGATTAGTTGATTGATTGAAAGAAACAGAAATGTTGAGCAGAAGGACAGAAGAATTAACAGTAATATGATACTGGTTTTTACGTTTATGAAGGCTATCATGTAAAGTGGTTTTAGACAGCTCCAAATGTCAAGTAAAAAACCCTCTTGAAAGAATGGATGTTTCAAATGATAGAAAGCATTAGGAAAATTCTAGGGCCTACCATTGGCTTATACCATGTGTGTGTGTGTGTGTGTGTGTGTGTGTGTGTGTGTGTGTGTGTGCGCGCGCACGCGATTCTAGGTATGTCTTTTGCCAGGCTATGTAGTTGGGATATATATGAAAACAGCTATACTTCATATGATGGATGTGTTAATCTTAGAACATTTAAATGCTTATTAGATGCTAGCAATGTCTCAGACACTGTTCTAAGTGATGAGGATAAAGAGCTGAACAAAACACAATCCCTGTTTTTAATCTGGTAAGTGAAACTAACATTTCACAAAAAAAAAAAACTACAATGCAATATTAGAAGTGGTAAAGAGAGATATAAACAGCACTATGGGGAAAAAATGAAAAAGAAAATCAGGCTTCTTGCAGGGAGTCAGTGAATACTTCACAGTGCTATTATATAGCTTGTTATAAAGACTGAGCCTACTAAGTGATGACATGGGAAAATCTATCCCAGATGAGGCTAATGGTTTGTGCAAATATTCCAAGGCACAGAATAACACAGAACAGGTGGAAACCATTTAGTATGGTTGGTAATTAATGTATGTGCCTGCAGTTGAGTGAGGTGGTAAGGACAGAAAAGTTGCTCCAGGGGAAGACAGAGACAAGAATTTGAACCCACGGGTGATACACTTATACCCCGTTTTTCAACCTACTACATTTGTGACAGATTTGCTGTTTTGGTGCATGGAGTGGTGAGAGGTGGGACTAGTCTTTACAAATACTTAAATATTACTTTTCCCCACATTTTTAGTACACAAAAAAGTCACTAAAGAGAAACAGAATACTGCAATATAAGTGTAGGTAGAATAGCTTTGTTATGTTTTCTAATTATTTTAGGAACTTAATAAGAAGTATATCGTCTTGCTCTATGATCAATGAAAACTAACCTGAGTTGTCTCCCATATAACAGATACAATTATGGTCAGATCAAATAAGGCTGTGAAACCACGAATTAAAAAATGAGATGAATGATTCTAAATAAGTGCTTTCTTAAGTTTTTCCCTTTCATTTATTCCCTGGTGATGAAAACCAAAGGGCTGCAATATTAGTAGATCATGAATACTGGATACAATTTGTAGCCCTAAGCAATAATGCTTTTGAATTTTCCAATATATAATAATTCTTAGCTTTTTAATATATTTCTACTTAACACACAAACTTATAAATTAAGTTTCAAAAAGAAATATTTTAGGAGCAGAAAGAAATCAAAATGATTTTTTCTGAAGACTCTTTTGCATTTTAAGACTAACTTCAATTTTATAGACCTTTCGGCTGAAGCATTACAAAGCTTAATAAGGCATTCCAAGAAAATACATGTCTACATTTTATTTCTAACTTCTGTTGCAATAGAAAAAAATCACTATAGAGTACTAGGCTTAGTACTTGGGTGAGGAAATAATCTGTACAACAAAACCCCATGACATGAGTTCACCTATATAACAAACCATCACGTACACCATGAATTTAAAATGAAAAGTTAAAATTAAATAAATAAAAAGTCAAGGAAAAAAAATTGGATTGACCAGTGTGATGGCTTATACCTGTAATCCCAGCACTTTGGAAGGCCAAGGTGGGAGAATCACTTGAGCCCAGGAGTTTGAGACCAGCTTGGGCACCATAGTGAGGCCCTCTCTCTATGAAGAACACAAAAGTTTAGCCAAGTGTGGTGGCCTATAGTCCCAGCTACTTGGGAGGCTGAGGTGGGAGGATCTTTTGAGTCTGTGAGGTTGAGGTTGAAGTGAGCCATGATTGCACTACTGCACTCCAGTCTGGGTGACAGAGTGAGACCCTGGGTTTTTTTGGTTGTTGTTGTTTTTTTGTTTTGAGATGGAGTTTTGTTCTTGTTGCCCAGGCTGGAGTACAATGGTGCGATCTCGGCTCACCGCAACCTCCACCTCCTGGGTTCAAGGGATTTTCCCACCTCAGCCGCCTGAGTAGCTGGGATTACAGGTATGTGCCACCACGCCTGGCTAATTTTTTGTGTTTTTAGTTGAGATAGGGTTTCTCCATGTTGGTCAGGCTGGTCTTGAACTCCCGAACTCAGGTGGTCCACGCCCCTCAACCTCCCAAAATACTGGGATTACAGGTGTGAGCCACAGCACCTGACCTACCCTGTCTTTAAAAAAAGAAGAGAAATAAAAATTTAGATTGATAAGTGAGAATTTGCTTGCTTACATTGGTTTTTACTAACATGACTTGCATGGGGAAAGAGAAACTAAAGGAGAGATTGATTGTTATCAGGTGTAATTCTAGGCAGCTCTTTATGGTATATCTTAAGCCATCACTTAATGTCACCTCTCTACAATTTCACTTAATGTAACTTCCTTGCACTCTTCACTTAATTTCATTTCCATACAATTCGTGGAGGAAAATAATTAAAAACTTAAACCATTATTCTTGGTCTTCATATAATTCTAAACTAAAATGCAAATTGCCTTGCATTATGTGTTATTTAGGAAGTGATGTGCATGCTCTAAAATTAAATAGAATGAAAGAAAAATAATACAATTTTATAAAACTTTGTTTCAAACAAAGAAATACATTTGTACTGATGAAAAATACGTCACTTAAAAACATTAACCAACTCAATCATTCCCAAAAACAAAGGAATACTTTACAAATTAGACACAATTGCTTGGGATTGCTACATTCTCTACTTGGTAAGATTCTACTCTGATTCAAAATACCCAAATAGTTTCTTCAAAAATCTCTTCATTCACCACATCTTTACTTACTAGTACTTTTTCATCTAGTTCCTTTATTACTCATGCTCCCAAATTTTTTTTTTCTTAAGCATATGAACCATGCTTTTTTTTTGGGGGACACTTTTAATTGTTTAATTGTTTTCATTGCTTAGAACTTTGCATGCTTTACCTTTTTTAACGCTAACAACCCTGTAGGGAGATGATATTGTTAGCCTCATTTCACAAGGGAGCTAAGCGACAGATAAATTGTCACTGGCTTGAATTTTTAGTGGCGCTCCTGACATGAGCAGTCTGGTCATAGAGTCCACGCTCTTAATCGCTATGTGATGTTACCTCCTATATGTCTTTTTAAGTAAAATATGTCACTCTTTTTTTAAATCCAGCTTTCACCGTAATTATACTGTGAACCTTTTATTTATCCATTTTGTTACTAAATGTGCCGCTGTGCCAAACAAAAAACCCTGTGCTCATGTAACTCACAAAGTAGTGAAGGAAGAAGCTATGAAGAACAGGCAGTAGGGGGAATGCTATGGTAGACATAAATCCAGACTGTAGAGGCACCCAGAAGAGGCACTGTGCTAAGAGTCAGGTAAGGTTTCCTGACAAAAGTCATGCCAAAACTGAGTGGTTTTAAAAAATATTTTATGTATTGCATTGACAAATAAAATTGTATATGTTTACCATGTGTTAGAAGTTGTTCTGAAATATGTATACATTGTGGAATGGCTGGATCAAGCTAATTAATATATGCATTACCTCACATACTTTTCATCTTTGTGGTGAGAATATTTAAATCTGTTCTCCTAGCAATTTTCAAGAACACAATACAGTTATTAACTAAAGCCACCATGTGTTCATCAACAAATGAACGGTAAAAGAAAATGTAGTGTAATATACCCAATGAAATACTATTTAACCTGAACTGAATTTTGAGGAATGTGTGGGAGAAAACTGGCCACTGGAACAATGAGGTGATAGGACATATCAGGCAGCCGTGTTACTTGTCTGAAGACTGGGCAGTGAGACTAAGCATGGAGTTTTGTGGATGTGCTAGTAGGTGAGTATGATTGAAGTATAAACTGTAAGGTGGGAAGTTGTCATAAATGAGGCTATGAAGAAAGTAGAAGATTTGTGTGTAGGAATGGCATGATGACATTTGCACCTTAGAAAAATGGTTCTAAGGAAAAGGATTGGGAATGGTTTGTTTGGGGAGTACTCCAGATTAGAGTGAAGGAGCCCTGTTGGGAGGCCATTGCAGTGAACTAGGAGACAGATGATGGTCACCTCGAAGTAGTTATACCAAGGATGGGTAAAATGGCCAGATCAGATAGATGTAAAGACTGATTTGGAAATGATAACTTTTGGTGAATGATTGAATTTGGTGTTGGGGCAGAACAAAGAGAAGTATGGTGGGATAACTAGATTTTTATCTTGTACAATTTGACAGGTGGTGATGCTGATTATTAAGATAAAAGACTGAATAAAGCTCATAGGTTTAGTCTTGGATAGATTAATTTGAAGTTTCTAAGTGACACCTGAGTGGAGAAATCAAGTAGTATTTGGGTATATGATAAAGTTTGGGAGAAAGTTTTGAAGATGTCTCTTTGAGGACAGGAATCTTTTCATATTAAGAAGTATTTGGTATATACAGCCAACCCTTCATATTTGAGGGGTATTAGATATAATAACCTGGAGATGATAGAAAGTATACAGGAGGATATGCATAGGTTATGTAACAATACAACATTTTATATAAGGGACTTAAGTATTTGCAGATTTTGGTAACTTCAAGAGTCCTGGAACCAATGCAGTTATCAAGGGAAAACTGTAATATTTCCACACTCAGTAAGTGAATAAGCATTACAAATTCTGCTTTGGTAAACAAAGCAATGCACACATACAGACCACCCTATCTAATACTAGTCCGTTAAATAAACAAAGTATTGACTCA
Organism: Papio anubis; assembly: GCF_008728515.1. NCBI lineage: Eukaryota > Metazoa > Chordata > Mammalia > Primates > Cercopithecidae > Papio > Papio anubis. The sequence goes on from NC_044984.1 coordinate 32,488,620, forward strand.
CTTTCTAATAAAAATAACCTTATCACTGTTTTTTTTTTGTTTTAAATTTTAACATCTGTGGAAATATTGACCCTTGCAGATCATATAAAGAGCTGCTGTTTGGGGGACAAGAATAATTGACAAACAAAAATTTGTTTTGTAAATACTTGCTATATCATTTATGTAAAAGTCCAGTTCTTCCAAAGGTTGGACTCTTGCAAGCACTACAAGTAAAAATACTTTTATTAATATTCCTATTAGTTTCTGAATTTTCTTTTGATGTGATATTATCAGATATGTCAAGAAATTCTTTCTGTCTCAGCAATGATTGAGCCAAGATGTGAAGGTTAGCAGAGTTAACTAGGAAAAGGGGGTTGTGGAAAATGCTTGAACACGCAAAGACATTGAAGTTATGATTTAAATTGGACTTGACTTTCCAATACCTGAAAATGTAATGGTTCTAATATCTGAAAATGATCGGAAAGATAAGTATCTGCAAGAGATATCTAGAAGCAAAAAAATGAAGATTCCAAAAAACATATTTGAAAGCAGAGGTGGGAAATAGAAAAATGTTTTTTGTTGATTGTATTTTGCAGAGTTCAGCTTGTTCAATCAGCCAACTTAATAAAATAAAAATTTCTTGTAAATTTAGTAGAAACATTTTCTTGGCCAAAAAATATTCACCCATGCAAGTGGAACTATTGTGAAACAATGGTTAAGTTATATTAGTTTGTTTGGTGCACCATATTTGTTATTGGAGCTTTACCTCTGTTTAGGCATTGAAGGAACTTTATGCCAAAGAGTTAAGGGAATAGAAAGTCAGTCTGTCATTTACTTATATCCATCAGCCAATATGTATATTTTGAGAACCTATCTTGACAGAGGGTGTTATCAGAAAGATATTACCTTTAAAGTATACATGTATTATATGTAAAAAATACAGTAATGTATGCATTACATATTTAAATTCATATATGTATAAGAAATGTATATATGTACCTATATGAATATAAAAAGAAATCCAGTAATATATGTATATATATGTATGTGTGTGCTATTTCTGTTTGCAGAAAATAGCATGACATTTCACATTGGTGCATAAGAGTAGGGAAAGCTATAATAATGTGTATATGTTTTTGTTCTAAAAGGAGTTTGTGAAAATCTAGATTTGCTTCAACAATATGAACAGATCAGAAAATGTCTTTGGAATTTACTTTATTGAAAAGTGGTTCAGTAATGGCAACTTCTGAATATCAAATTGCACACATTTCTTTAAAATGGAATTAAGTTTGCAAAAGGCTTACTGGGGACACATCTATTATGCAAAGCAAAGTGTAGCTGTCCAGTGAGTAGGAAAGCAGTAGGACTATGCTTGACTCTTTCATGACTTGGAGGAGAGAGGACATAGTCATCCAGGTGCTTCATTTGCTTTCAAACATCTGAGCATGCTTTTTTTTTTTCACAAAGATCTAAATGAATTTTCTGAAAGATACTAGTAAAGGCATCAATTAGATTAATGTGTTCTTTTAGTGATCAGTGTAAAATAACTTATAATCAGTAGCTATGACTTTGTTATAGAACCTATGTTAATGCATGGTGTTTTACTATCATAAAATATTTCATATAACTTAAATTATATAGATGGCTCTGTCCTGTTTTGGCATCTTGATTTCATTAATAATGGTAAGTAAAGCTATGTCTCATGATTATATGTGATAATGGTATACATTTTTTTCTTATAAGTCAAGCAATGAATTAATTGGGAAAGAGTTTGATCTATCACCAAACTAGATACTTTTTATAGTCATATGTGTGATATTATGTAGAAAACACAGTAAAGGCTGGCTCAGTTGTGCTTTACACTTCATTCAGACATAGTAGTGTTTATTTTCGCTTTAGGACATAGGGAAGAATCAGACTCAATATATGGTTCTTCACGGAATAATTTAGAAATTGCCAAAGTTTGTGTTGTTCACTAGAAGAATTAGGTGATAAATTTAAACAGTTGTTCACATAAGCAGCTTCAAACAAATTGTTATTGAAGACAAAATAAGAATGGCCAGAACGATCATATTTTCTGCCCTCATTGATTTAAATCACTAGATAAAATTCAAAATTTCATTTCATATTTCCTTTCAACATATATTGGGAAATGATTTTTGATTTTCCATCATCAAATAATGCTATCTAATATGTCAGCAACAAGATATTTATTAACATTTATTAAACACAAATAGAACACATTAAAACACAATGCTTTAGAAAAGTCCATCTCAGGGTTGGTAATACAGGATGAATAGCTCAGTATCTTACCAAAAGTTTATTTAGTTGAAAATGTAATTTATTCAAGGATGACAGTGCAATTAGTTGTGGAAACACAGACATGCTAAATCAAGAACACTGAAGATACAAAGAAAAATAAAAGCACAGAAGAAACCCAATGAGTGTTTTGTTCCAAACATTTATTTATACATAGACACTTCCAAAATACTTTTAAGATAAATGAATAATTTAATTGTATTTGTAGTCTACTTAGCTATTCATAGACCCTCTTATTATTTGCTCTTTCTCACACCCATGGTATTCTGGTCTGTCCCTTGTGCCTTCACTTAAAAGTAAACTCAACTACAAAATCTCTAAAATATTCTCTCTTGCTATCTTCGTAAGCTTCCACTGTCTATCCTCTCTCAAATCTTGAAATAGTATTTTACATACATATATTTCCTCCAATTACCAATCACAGATTACCTTCTTAACCGCTCGTCGTCTAATTCTGCACTCACACTCCACTTTAATTACTCTCTTAAATTCACCAAAGATACTTAGCTAATGCGGGGAATTGCTTCTTTACAGCTCTGCTTCTTAAAGACCACGAATCACATATTCAATTCTTCTTCTCTTTTGATTTTCAGAATAGAGCACTCTCTTGGATTCCTTCTTCTCTTTGACTTCCCTATCATTGTTTTCCTCCCCATATTCATTATCAAATTGACATCGATGATAATGAAATTATTTAATTCTGATGCAAAGTGATGTAATGGGCACTTTCATATGTTTTATGTTTCTAAGAAGAAAAGTAATGCTGCAGACAACTTGGCAACTGAATCGGAAGACTACAGCATAGCCATTGCCTTCAGTTAGTAATTTTATTACTGGAAGCAAACTTTAATGAAATAATTATACCTATAAAGTAATCTTTTATGTTATCTATGACTTTGAAAAAATTGAAATAACTCAAGTGCCTAAAAAGAGCAATCATTTTGAAATTTGTAGAATCTGTATTTGATATAATATTATTTCATTAAAAGTAATATTTATGAAAGTATAGGCTGGGCACAGTGGCTCACACCTGTAATCCCAGAACTTTGGGAAGCCAAGGGGGGCAGATCACGAGGGCAGAAGATCAAGACCAGCCAGACCAATATGATGAAACCCCATCTCTACTAAAAATACAAAAATTACCAGGTGTGGTGGTGGGCACCTGTAATCTCAGCTACTTCAGGAGGCTGAGGCAGGGGAATCGCTTGAACTCGGGAGGCTGAGGTGGCAGTGAACCGAGATGTGCCATTGCACTGCAGCCTATGCAACAGAGCGAGACTCCGTCTCAAAAAAAAATAATAATAATAATGACATAGAAATTATTTAAAATAGGCAGTATATAAGACAGATAACTAGCTTTTATACATAGAGTTATTGTGACTACACAGAAATATTTATAGAATTAAGGATGAAAAATACATCAAAATGTGAGAATTGATAATTTCTGAATAGTGGCTCTGAGAATTATGATCAATTTTCTATTTATAGCTATAATTATTTTCTACATTGCTTGCTTTAGCTTTACAATCTCTCAATACATTTAGAAATGGTGTAGATAGCATTTATAATTTCTCACACTCCTGAAATTCTATGATTACCAGTTAGCTAGAGATAGTAGAACAAATGTCCTCACAAATAGCAGCTATTGCTACAGTTTTTGCAAGGCTCATGGTTCTGCTATGTTTTGGTCGTAGTGTGGCTTTATTGCTGCTGCTTATTCTCCAATTAAGCATGGCAATCACCTCAAAGCCCTATTAAATGCCTTGCCTTTTCCAAAGGAATTAACTATCAGTAAAGTGGAGAAACACTAAAAAAACAGACTCTGGAAGCAAAGTGTAATGTTTGATCAGATTATAATACTACCCAGGCTGTTTTTAACACACTCCCAGGCTAGTAAGTCTAAAAATCAAAGCCATAACTAATTTCTGACTATTGACATCAGGTCTTTTAGTCAACTCTAACCTCAAGCACCTGATTCTAAAGAAACAAGTTAGGAAATACAGGATTTGCTTCACTCAGTCTCTGCCAAGATGCTGTTTAGTCCACCCCGGGATGCTGAAGTAGGAAAACTTCAGAAACATCTTAATGGGTGACTCCTGTGATGCCTCATCTGTCAAATGCACCATCCTGGCAAAACTGCAAAGGTGAAATGTGTACATGAGTCAACTTTTAGACTCTTTTGAAGAACAACAAATTGATTTTCTTTATTTACCCCTTGTGTGGTTTTGAATATATTATTAATATTGTCTGTCTGGTTTTGGTTGGCTACAAGCCTTTTCTTGATGTAAAGCAGCAAAGAAAACTTTTAGACTTTGTACTTCTCAATTGAGGAACCCCAAACTCTTTGCCTACTGAAACAGGTATACATTTTGCTAGGGAAGTAATTTAGGAACTATGTGAAGCTCTGCATGTCACCAAGAAACTTCACTGCCCCTGCCACTTTAGTCATGATGACTAAAGCATTTTCCCTTAGCTATAGGTCAATGCTGACAGAAATGTACAGCTATCTGGCGATTTCACCTCTAATCCCTCACTCTGCCACTTTTGTAGGTATACATGGTCAAATAGTATGTAGGCTTCATTTAAGATGCTGAGTCTATTATCTTTTCCCTGGGACAAACTGCAGGAATGACTGCATAACTTTCAGCTAGGTATCTGGTTTACTGGAACTGACACCATCAAAAGTTGCTCTTGAACCTCTTTAGAAGATACTTTATCAGTCATTGTTAAACACACACAGTGCAGTAAAACTCTAGGGAATCAACCCTTTTCTTCACATTTTCTTGTTAAAAAGCCATTATATAACCACTTCCTGGACTTCCATGATAATGGAAGATCTTAAACTGGGACTATCTCAGGATTGTCCAAAAGCAGCCAGCATCAGAATATAGACAACTTTCCAAAGAACCTCGAATCAAGCAACAGACTACTAACCATGTACAGATTCCACCCAAGACCTGCAGGTCAAGAATCTCAAATGCCTGGAACCACTGAGCAACACTCCCTTCTTGGTTGCTTTTATCTTCTTTTCTTGGAGTTTTACTCCCTCTTATTCTGATTACTACCATGAGATTCTTAAATATTTTCCCCCCTTATTCTGATTACTAAAATAAGATTCTTAAAATTCAGAACATCTTATTATTCTGTCAAAGTCAGGAGTAGAAAAAATCATACAAACCGATTGATATGAAAGCACCTCTCTTCTCCACAAACTCTAGGTGGGATGAGATTTGTTTTCCTGGCTGATGCCACAGGAAGCAGGACTTGGCTGAGATACCATCCAAGGCTTCCTTTGATCACTTTTGTTTCAACATTTGTTTGCTGTATTATATCCAGAGTTTTAAATATTCCATGTAAGTACTCATTTGACAAAAGACTGAAATTCAACTACAGGTTGGGGGTCGTGGCTCACGCCTGTAATCCCAGCACTTTGGGAGGCTGAGGTGGGAGGATCACGTGAGCTCAAGAGTTCAAGACCAGGCTAGGCAACTTGGTGAAGCCCTGTCTCTACAAAGAAATAATAATTAAAAGAAATAGCCAGGTGTGGTGGCATGCACCTGGGGTCCTCACTACTTGGGAGGCTGAGATAGGAGGATCACTTGAATGTTGGAGGTTGAGGCTGCAGCAATGAGCTAGAATCACAACACTGAATTCTAGCCACAAGACCCTGTCTCAAACAAACAAACAAACAAACAAACAAAAAAACCGGCAAAGACAAAAGTTGTAAGAAATACTTTTGGAAATTACCAATGGGCCTGGGATTATAACTGACAGATTGTTATAGGTCTGACAGACTGTGTGAAGTTATAGTTAAGCAATGAAACTTGGTCTCCTCTGTGACCAAAAGATTATGGGAGACCTTGGACGAATGAAAGTTTTTGTGGTGACTCCCGCATGCCATTGGATCGTGCATCTATTTCTCTCCTATGCCACTTGATAAACAAATTGCCCAGCCATCTCTTTATTAAACTACAAAAACTATTTCTCTATTTTCCAATGACTTTTTTGACTGCTATTGCAGAAACAGATGAACAACTAACCCCTATTACCGAAGCTCTCTATAAAAGCATCCCTCTTTCCTTAAGACACCACACTCCTTTGGGGCATTCTTGTGTCTCAGAATTCTAAAGAAAGGCTTATGTTTAACTGTCTTCTGGTTGTTTTTTTCCCATAGTGTGAATAAAACTGGTTATTTCAATTTGGAAATTTTTAAAGTTTTTTTTTTTTTCTCATTGAACATTTATCTTTGCATTTTTTTCTGTAATCAGTATTTGTTGCTAAGATATTCAAAAAAAATGAAAAGAAATATTGGAAATTACCCAAAAATTTAGCCTAAGAAATAACTATCTAAGTGATTGACTTTTATAAAAATTATATGATTTATTTTCATGGATTAAAATCGTTGAATAAATGTCAACTTCCTATTCAGCTTTTTTTTTTTTCCAGTTTTAAGGAGCAGGGAGTTTAATAGGCAAGAAAGAAAGGGGAAGAAAGAAAGGAGAAGCTCCCCTGTACAAAGACAGAGGGAGGGAGGCTCCAAAGCTGAGAGACAGAACCCCTTCTATTCAGTTTTTATATGGGAGAAAGGCTATTGAGGTTAATCTCTTTAGAGATGAACAAACTTGGGTTACAAACCAAACTCCTCCATGATCTATTTGTGATCTTGGACATGATTTTTAATTATTTGAGACAGAATTTTGATGCCAATGAAACTTGTATCCAGAAAGAAAGATGACTTATTTAAATCCATAAACATAGACAATATGATAATTCAGTTTCTTAATTCCTGCTATTTACTTCCCTACATTGTGGTCTCCTACACCTGGTATCCAGTCTGCCAATGATCCAAAGATAGACAGTTAAATAATTATTTACATATAAATGCCTTTATATATTACATGTTATAATCTAAATAATCTGAAGGCTACTGCCTTTGTCAGAGGGTATTAACACATAATTTTCACTTCTTTAACAAATATTTATTGAGAGGATCTGTTCTAGGTACTAAGAAAGCACCAGTGATAAGAGAGGATAAAGTCCTTGCTCTTGTGAACACCACAATCTATGGGGATGATGGCAAAAGGAATGTGTCCAATAGTATGAAGGGGAGGAAGGATAAATGAATGTGTCCAACAGTATTAAATGCTAAATAAATAAATATACAAAACAGGGTAAAGGGACAGAGGGAGATGGAGGTGTTATTACAGACATGGTAGTCAAAGAAGGCCTCTTGGAGAAGGTACCACTTGAGCAAGCCCCCAGTGAAGTGAGGGAGGGGGCTTGTGACTATCAAGAGGAACCACGCTCCAGGCAGAGGTAAGAGCAGTACGACAGCCCGTGACGAAGGCTGCTGGGTGTATTTGAGGAAAGTAAGCTGAGCCCAGTGTGTAGGGGAAGAGAGGGAGGAAATGGGGTCAGAGAGGTTGCAAGGGGATGTATCAAGTAGGACCTTATAGATCAGGGTAAGACATTTAGATGCAATTAATCTAAGAATGCAATTAAGCCTGGAAAAATAAAATGCTATTAAAAAATTAAGAGTCAAATGTGTGGTTTTCTAGAGTGGGGTAGTGTGATGGTGGCTACCATCTACAATGTATTATTGAATTAATCTTAATGATATTTTTATTATCTTATTTAAATAAGCCCTTATTTTAATAGATGTTGCATATATTCATGTCCTAAGAATGACGTGGATTGCAGAAATAAAAAGAGTCATTAAAATTCAGTTAGTTTTGGTTATCTGAAGACAAACAAAAGTTATTAAAATTAGATCTGTCTTAAATGTACGATTGTCTTGTTCAAAATGGAATTTTTTTCAAGAAAGTGATGAGAAATGATATTTGAGAAACTCTAAAATATTAAATGATAAAGTAGAAACAGATTCTTCTTCTTATTCCTGTTCCTATTCCTACTTACTAAATGTGGACCTCAGCCACATTATTTAACCTCTCGAAGCCTTAATTTCCTCATCTTCAATAGGTGATAATAATACCTTTGCTAGGGCTCAAATGTGATACCCCAAAGAACGGCACCTTGGCATGCTGAGTACTTTGATCTAAACAAAATGGAAAAAGCCTCAGAAACAAGGTCGTTCTGACCTTCTCTCATCCTCTTGTCTCTTGCCCCTCTTTCTCCCCTAAAGTGAATCATAGAAACCAGAATTCCCCTTCCCCAAGGCCATAGAAACTAGAACCCCTCTCCCCCAAAGCAAGTTATAAAACCTAGAAAGGTCTCTCTCTCTCTTCTCCCATGAAGACCCTAATTCTAAAGGAATCCTGCTCCATATCTGGGAAAAAGGAATGCTATACCTAGAGGTCAAGAAGAATTCAAACAGAGAGGCCTTGCTGGGTACCCCCTTGTTTATTATCATTGGATCAGACTCTTTGGTCCAATCCATTTCTACATGCCTGTCCATTCTTCATCAAACCTAAGCATGAAAATAGACGGGTTTACCTGGGTCTTTAGATTTTCATTGCTGAAGTTTCCTGTGTCATGCAAAATTTTGGTTAAGTAAATTTGTTATGCTTTTCTTTTGTTCACCTGTCTTTTCCTAGAGGAGTGTCAGCCGTAATGGGTGAGGAAACGTATCACACATTTCCACCCCATACCTTCTTCAGGAAATTGACCAGAGTCAATAAAATAATACTTGTGAGATGTTTGGAATAGTACCTGACACAGCAAATGCTAAATAAGTGTTACCTTTGTTTTTCCTCCATATATGGACTTCAAACTTTGCACAAGAAATCATAGTCATGGTCCTTTCACTTTGCTCTGAAAGTAGATGAACTAAATGACATAAATCCTTGGAAGAAAGTATTGATTGAAATACAGCCCATGCAATTTAAATCATTTGGTAAAACTTCTGCTTTATTAAATAATGAAGTAATGAGCAGTGAAATAACTCACATATATCATTATTTGCTAAGTTAATTTCCTGCGGATTTTGTTAATTTGAAAGATATGTAACCTCTGTAGGATAAGGCACAATGAATGCATTAAAAATACTTGCACAAAGTATAAAACATGTTATTGAAATGTATTGATTTTAGCTAAGATATGTATCACTGTCTTGTGCACAGAACATCCTCACTAATATTATATTATTTAATTCTCAGTCCCTTGAGAGTAAATAAGGCTAAACTCCATGAAGTCTAAGGGAGGTTAGTGGTTAGTAATTACTCCAGACGTCAATTGGTGAGTAAGCATTGAAATCTGAATCTGTGCCAAAGTTTATAGAAACATAGTCCATATATGTTTATACAAATATACAGAATTTTAAAAATGAAATGGCAGTCATATAGAAAGCCCAAATCTACTTAGGAGAAATGGTAAATTACAAGTGTAAATCAGCCTTTGAAAGGTAGGAAAAAAATCAATCTTTTGAAAGGTAAGACAAAAAGAGTGATCTTGCTTACCAAAACTTTCCTAGATTTTATGCAACAGGGATTTAGAGTGCCTATTATATGCAATGACTTCTTAGATGCTTACATTAGTTAATAATTGTGGAAAGTTTTGTAAAGCTTTTCTGATTTTGAATGAATGTCTTTTGAGTAAATATTTTACATGACTCTAATTCTTACTATTAACAGCTATGTTTATCTGTTCTTCACAAGGTCTGGCACAAAGTTTCAATAAATGTGTTGTATCTTTTTAAGTGAACGTTTAAGGAGTAGGATTTTCAACTAACTATATTTCTAAAAGTCAGAATATCCAAGAATGAATAGGTTATAAATTTATCTTCATTTTTTATAAATAAAAATAACATTAAAAAAGATTTATTTATATCAAGAAAAAATACAATGTTAATTTTTTAAATTGATTCTTTTCAGAAATGTAGATCTCTTCCTTTCAAGGATGTCTTCAAAAGGAAGCTGTGTGGTTTTTTTCATTCAGAAAGTAAGTGAACATAAGAAAGAAAAAAGAATAAACATCATGAAGGAGCTATCATTTGAGGAAATAACTTGCTTAAATCCATTGAATTGCAATGAAGTTATGCTATTATACTCTCTTCCTCTTTGGGTTAATGGCAGTTGTGGAGGTTGAATACCAGGCTTTAAGAGCTGGGTCACTGTAATTCATTTATTAAAACATTTTTCATTTTGTGACTATCCAGGTTTTTAAAAACCATTGTTCAGAGAACATAACTTAGTGGCCTTATTTTTCCTTTATTATGTTTCTCTTCTACTTCAAAATGATTTGTTAATTCAGAAGCTCCCAGAAATTTTGATGAGAGGAATGACCCAGGTCAGGGTAGCAATTTTGAAAGCCTGCAGTCCTAATGGACTGGAGTAAACCAAAAGTCTTCTATCTCTGCCCTCCGAGCAAATCTCCCAGGAGATTAATTTGGCTCAGTGAAGGTCCTACCATTTTAGGCCTTCTCTCGTAGCCTTTATGACTCCACAATATGTAGTTAAAAAATTAGTCTGTCTTTTCTGCATTCACTTATCTGCTTCTAGGAAAAGGAGGACTTTTTTCTTGTGTCTTCCATCAGATAGGTGTATTCAACATACCTGATTTATTGAGACTCCATGCTTAAAGTGGACAGTGCCACTGTGTATCAAATCAAAACATGATGGTATGCAATTTAATAATCATTTGATCCAGTTCATCTTATATGTGTACCTTATGAGTTGTATTTAGTCTTTTTTTAGTAGTGATTTACATATATTTTGAAATATTTTCCATTTAAAATTTCATTTTCCAAATTCAAATAATCTGGATTCTACTAATTATACTTTTTAAAAAAAGATTTTTACTGGTTGAATATTTTTTAAATGTCACAATTTAAGTATTCATATTAATAAATACTTGTAAAGGTCTTACCTTATTTAACTCTCTCTCAAAGCTTATGGTATAATTTTTCTAATAGCTGATATTAAAAATTAATATCAGATATTATAGAAATATACAGGAATATAAAATGGAAGAAAAGATCAACATCTTTCTGTATACCAGTCATTTGACTTTTATTAATTGAAGATCAGTTGTGAGCAAGACACTAATAAACATAGAAATAAATGTGCTTGGACATTTTTTCTCTAATTTAACATACATGTGCTAAAATTAATGTAATAATTGTAATAATAAATAGAGATCTTTTACTTAAACCTAGTACTATGCTTCCCCTCCATATTTCATTGTAATCTTTATATCAGTTGTTCTGTTGAGAATTTGAACTATCACTGCTCCCTTAATAACATGGGCCAGCCCTGGGAGGAAGTAATAAGGGAAATTCTTCATGGTAACAAAGAATAGATGTCATTTACTTAGATTTTTGCCCCTGGGTACAAATGTTTTCCTGGTTCTTTTTTTCCATTGTTTTAGATAGATAATCTGTCCCTTTTCTTGTAAATCCAGGTAGACCTCAATTTTAAGATTCCTAGTTGCTTTAGTTTACTTCTTATTTAAAAAAAAATAAAGGAAGTGGTATCTGGTATTTACCTTCATTCAAGCATCCTCTTTCAAAAGTAAACTTTTCAGCATGAAAAGTTCCTCAATATTCTTGAAAAAAGTATTTAATCAAATTAATGTTACCAGAACTTTCTGGACTTGAGCATTGACACATATTTAATACTATTTTTTTGAAGGAGGTTAGCAAAGGTATAGAAATGCAATAGGCCATTTGCAAGTGTCTAACAGAATTCAGTCTGTTCAAACTGGGTAATTATTGGTATGTCATGTGAAATTTCACTTGGATAAGCTGAGTGAAGATGGTGCCAAAAAGGTAGTTAAATATGAAGTAAATTAATGTTTGTTTTTCATATGTGTTTTTTCTGGCATTTTGTATCCTTGGATGGTTGCTTACAGCATTCATAAATTAACATATTTTATAGCCTACTAAGTTATGGGTATGTTTTTTAATACATTTGTGACTTCTCTCCCTACCCCATTTTTTGGTTTGTTTTACTTTATCAGGATGTCTAGGAATTTATTAATTTTATTTCTCAACAATACTAGTTTTGCTTTACTGACTTTTATTTTCTGTTCATTTTCTATTTCATTAGTTTCTACATTTAGCTTGATTCTTTTGTTTCTATTTTTTACACTGGGTTTAATTCACACTTTTTTTTAGTATCAAAATGTGGAAACTTGATTACTAATTTGAGAGCTCTTTTCTCTTAATATAAGCTTTGAATGCTATAAATTTCCTTCTAAGCACTGTTTTGGCAACTTCCTACAAAGTTTGATACCTCATGTTTCCATTTTCATTCAGTTTAAAATATTTCACTTGTAATTTGTGTTTTAATGTATGAGTTAGTTAGAATATGCTGCTTATTTTCAAATATTTTTCATATTTTCTAGATATCTTTCTGATACTGATTTATAGTTTAATATAATTGTAGTCAGAAAAAATATTTTGTATGAGTTCAATTCTCTTAAATTTATTGAGTCTTGTTTTGCGGTCCAGAATATGTGTATCTTGGTGATTTTTCAATGTGCACTGAAAAGAATATGTATTTTGCTGGGGTTGGTCCTAGAGTTTTCTGTATTATGTTAAGTTGGTTAATAATGTGGTTCAAGTCTTCTTTATCCTTCTTTGTCCTATCAATGACTGAGAGAGGAATTATGAAATCTTGAATTGTGACTGTGAGTTTGTCTATTTCTTCATTTAGACAAAGAAGTTACCCAATGCGATATCAAAGGATAAAGTAAAAAGATGCTAAAATCAGGGTGTAGAGAACCAGAGTGCCTAGAAATTGATATAAAAGAAAGGGTCAGTAGTAAGAGAAACAGAGATATTAAGGGGAGAATAGACAAATAAGCAAAGATTGGAGCTTCCAGAAGAGTAGTAAGTATAAAGATCACTGAATGTCAATGGCAAGAAAATGGTCTAAGAGCAAGAGAATGAGTAACTTTCCTCTTACTTCCATAAATTAGAGGAGTGGTGGAAAATTGTATTCGCAATGTGAAAAGGTGCAGAGTAAGTGTTATCAATGTGTGTAATCACTGGAGACTTAATATCTGACAACTTTAGGAGATGAAATTTTTCTTTTCTTTCTTTTCTTTTCTTTTTTTTTGTTTTTTTGAGACAGAGTCTTCCTCTGTTGCCCAGGGTGGGGTGCAGTGGCGTGATCTCGGCTCACTGCAACCTCCGCCTCCCGGGTTATGCCATTCTCCTGCCTCAGCCTCCCGAGTAGCTGGAACTACAGGCGCCCGCCACCACACCTGGCTAATTTTTTGTATTTTTAGTAGAGACGGGGTTTCACCGTGTTAGCCAGGATGGTGTCCATCTCCCGACCTCGTGATCCGCCTGCCTCAGCCTCCCAAAGTGCTAGGATTACAGGTGTGTGCCACCACACCTGGCCAAAAATTTTAAGAAAAATATAGGCAATGATTTTCAGAAGGATTTCCAAAGGGCAGTTCATATTTATTAGATACTTTAAAAAATATAAGTATATTTGACCAGGAATTTATCTGTTATTTTAGCCTATCAACATTATTATAAATATAGAAAAGCCTTATAACAATTAATTCACATTATCTTGGGTTTTGATAGGGAATATTTTTGCAAAACCTAATAGCCAGTAATAGGGAAATGCTATGTAAACTTTGGTACACTGACTCAGTGGAATTTCAAACCGTTAAGAATGAAGTTCATTGAGACTATGATAACAAAAGCATACTTAACATACAATGGAAGGTGGGGAAATTCTTCTGAAAATAGATACTTCTGGCAATTGTGTGTGTGTGTGTATATGTATATGTATACATATATATGTGTGTGTATGTATATATGTATATATGTATATGTATACATATATATGTGTGTGTGTGTGTGTGTATATATATATATCTTTTTTTTTTTTTTTGAGACAGAGTCTCGCTCTGTCACCCAGGCTGGAGCGCAATGGCGCAATCTTGCTCACTACAAGCTCTGTCTCCCAGGTTCACACCATTCTCCCGCCTCAGCCTCCCGAGTAGCTGAGACTAAAGGCGACTGCCACCACGCCCGGCTAATTTTTTTGTATTTTTAGTAGAGATCGGGTTTCACCGTGTTAGCCAGGATGGTCTTGATCTCCTGACCTCGTGATCCGCCCACCTTGTCCTCCCAAAGTGCTGAGTTACAGGCATGAGCCACCGTGCCCGGCTTATTGTATGTTTTAATAGTTATTCAAGGTAAGGATAGTAAATCAAACTGTTAAAAAATGAATATTTTAAGATGTGAACCACTTCTAAACAGGAATCAAGTATACTCATTTTCTAATTATAAAACTGATTATACACATAGTGAGTAAATGTGAAATGAAACATTATTTACTTGTTTCATATTGGGTTACTGGCACATCTTTAGCTAAGGAGTCAGAGTTATAAAGGGCACACTTAACCTGGTACATCTGACATTATAAAGATGAAAATTTAAGCTGATGCATAGTAGCCAGAGGGAAAAAACTGGAAGCAGAGAAGCCAATCAGGAGTTTGTCTAGCCTGAATGAGTATTGAGTGGAGAACAAAGTGCTGGCAAAGGTAAACCATATTGTTTACTTCGGCTGTCAATCAGGAGACGCAGGAACAACATAAGCCATAGTCTGCAAGCAAGAAATGATTGTTCTCTGCCTTCTGCTCCAGAGTAAAGGTTCACATCGTCCTACTGGTTTGCAAAAGACACAAATTTTGAAGTCTGACTGACTTTTATTTGTATTCCAACTCTGCCACTCAAAAACTGTATGATCTTAGGCATGTTAAGGCACTTCTCTGAGCTTATTTCCTCATCTACAAAATAATTCCGAAAATGTTTACTGTAGGGTTGTTACCAAGATAAAATGATGCCATTTGTGTCATTGTAGCACATACCAAATAGCCAATGAAAGCTACTTTTCTTTTGTTTTTGAACTACTATTTTAGCTGTGCTACTTTCTAATATTAAACCAGTACCTTCTCAAGAAATATGGTTTATCAGCTCTTCTTTCAAAATTTAATATTTTAAGTGTGAACCTTTTTCATTTCTACTCAAAAGACACTGAAATTCATCATTATAACATTTTTTCAATTTAAATTATGTAAGGAACAAAATAATAGTTTTCAAGCTACTTTAATGATTTTTAGTCAATTTGAGACTACAGATAAGGAAAACCAATAAAAAAACCAATGTATTGTTTAAAACTACTGTTAAATAATAATAAAGTAATAAAAAGTCATGACAGTGAGTCTGACTGGAAATATTGTTTTGTGTTTTGGTCACTATTCGATAACACAAACAAAATGAGCTCAGAGATAGGTGGCTATGTTGTTCTAATCTCCACCGTGGAGACAATTTGATTTTAGTTACATTAACGAGTGGGAATGGAAAGCATAATTTCAGATCCCAACGTTTGGCACATAATATTTTGTTGATCATTTTGTGAGGTGTTGTTCTAATTGACAGATTCCCAGAACCAAAGCAAAGATATGCAGTCACAATTTTAGGTGGAAAAATAATCTGTTATCTCTGAGTACATGTGCTATTCGTGCACATGAAAGGAGGTTGGTCGAAATCCTAATTTGAATTCAAAGGACAATTACGTCTATATCTGCCACCATCCTCCTTTAAAAATGAAAATTAAACATCTGTTCAGATTTTTTAGTAGCACTTTCATAAAACTGCTTTTAAATGGATACCGATTATTTTTTCATACCAATTAGTTTCTTTGAAAAAATATAGGATAAAATTAAATATAGGATAAAATAAAATATGTAAAGGTGTATATGAATATATGTTTGTATATAGGGATATGTACATAAAAGAATTTGTTCTTCCTGTTATTGAAATGCAAACATATTCCTTACAAAGGAATGAAAGAAAGGACTTTATCTTACAATAGCGGTAAAAAATATAGGATGAAATTAATTTGTTGTATGTAAAATATTCAAGTAAAGGTGTATTATGAATATATATTTGTATATGTGTGTGTACATAAAACTATTTGTTCTTCACGTTGTTGAAATGTGAATATATTCGTTACATGGGAATAGGAGAAAAGACTTTATCTTGTAATAATGGTATGAAGTAGGAACATGTATCTCCTGCTTCTGGAGACTTTGATGATTTAGACAGAAAAATAAGGTTTACTCAGTGATCAAACCACTGATACTGGTCTATATAATGAAAATGAGTTTTGCAGTAGGGACTTCCCATTCAAATCATGATTGAGTGACTGTCATTGAACTAACGAAATTTATAAAACATTTGTTTCCTGTCATTAGACAGAAACCAATTCAGGGGTATAATTTATGAAAAACAATCTGCAAAAAGATGAGCTCTATGTTCATTCTGGTTTTCTTTCTGAGGATATTTTCCAAATTGTAGCATATTGGAATAAAGTCCAAATAGAAAACAAAGATCTTGCTGAATGTAGTCAACAGAAATTGGAGTTCTGAGATAGTAACAAATGTTTTTGGATGTCTTTTATTCTGTAGGTGCACTGGTCAAGACTTCAGGCAGCCTAGATGATGTTGGAAAGCTGAAGTGAGATGTCAGATCCTGCACAATGCTATGAAAATATCAGAGTAAAAATTCAGTTTGAGTGGTTATGTCTTGGGAAATATTCTAGGGTTTTAGTTGAGACCACAGAAAGATCAAATAAAATATGCCCACCATAAAAATCAAGCTTCAAAACAATCGAGGTAATTCATACCTTTGTATGAATACAGCAAACTTTTAAATGGCAATGATGATAGGCAGAAAACAATAGAACAGCATTTTGTAACTGCTAAAAGAAAACCTGCCCACCTGCCATCCAAGAAGTCCACATCCAGTGAAAGCATTTTCAAATACGAAGGTAAGAAAACAATCTCTTTACACCAAAAACAAAGCACACTGTGCAAAACAACCTTCTGATTCTGATTTAATTCAATACAAGCAATCAGCACTAAAAGAAACACGAAATCTCTTCAGGCCAAAGCAAAGTAATCTTTGAAACAAAAAACTGCAGAAAGAAATGAAAGCACAAAAAAAGATAAATATAAAATAATACTTATTTAAAACAATAACGTAGGGTTTATGTAACATGCATAAGAATAATATATATGAAAATATTGTAAGGAGTGGAATACTTAAAGTTAGACTTTAGTGAGCATTTTGAATTCTTTGGGGAATGGTGAAATTAATTTAAAGTAAAAGCAAAATCTAAAAAAATCAATAAAACTGAAAGATGTTCAATGGCCTTATTCAACTCAAATAGCTTTTACTTTCCTTTCTGAGTCAATATTTTAAAAATACTTAGATATTCCTAATTTTGTGGCCATTTCAGAAATCAGTTAGATGAACTATTAGAATAATTTTTCTGCTCCAGCAGAATCTCAAGACCATCTACGCTGAGGGTAAAAGAATAGACCAAAACCTCAGTGGTTTTAAAACAATGCAGGAGCTCTAGCAGATCCCAAGATTTAACCTAATGAATTTCAATAATCAATTGAAACACCTAAGTATGAAAAATATGTGATTCATATAAATTATTAAAATTCTTCAGAGTTCTAGTATAACTTATTAATGGGAGAGAATTGCCTATTCTCTTAGATAAGGTATTTAGGTTTGTTGTTTCGTCATTGCAGTTCTCAGAAAATCATTAATCTAGTAAATAATTTATAACATTCTTGCATTTTGTTTGATATTATATCACAGTGAAAATACTGTCATACAAGGTTGTGTAATCAAATGGTACAGCACAGTATCCTCTGAAGATTCAAAATTAGTACATTACTCATGCTACAGATTCCATAATCTCTTCATAATTTTATTCTTTTTTAAAATTATACTTTAAGTTCTGGGATACATGTGCAGAACGTGCGGGTTTGTTACATAAGTATACACGTGCCACGGTGGTTTGCTGCACCCATCAACCCATCGTCTATATTAGGTATTTCTCCTAACCCTATCCTCCCCCACCCCACAGGCCCTAGGTTGTGATGTTCCCTTCCCAGTGTCCATGTGTTCTCATTGTTCAACTCCCACTTATGAGTGAGAACGTGCAGTGTTTGGTTTTCTGTTCTTGTGTAAAATAACATAAGTTTACTCTTAAATGCCTTTTCTTACTTATTATTCTTTTCATGAGAAGTTAAATTTAACTATAAAGTTCTCAATAGAAAAACAACCTGTTCAACTTAACTTATTTTTCTTCAGTTTATGTAAACAATAGATTAATAAAGCCATTACATGACTGTGCTCTAAGAACTTAGAAATTCATTTTTCCTCTATAATAGACTAAATAATGACCTTTCAATTATTTGGTTCATGACTGAATTCCAGGAATATGACCTTTATGTAATTGGCTAATTTAGTTCATGCCTAAGAAATATGAATAGAAAAAAAAATCAAATTCTCATGTCTATAAAAAACAGGACCAAGATGTATCTATATTACTTTCCTAACGATATACCACCCTCACTTCACAATCATCTGGTTTTACAATACTTTAGGAGAGGATGAGTCTCACCATTTCACAAAGATCACCATTCTTCCTTTAGTCTGTTTAATGAAACTTTTTCAAGTATTCATTACTTTAATGTAATCACTTTTCTTTCTTTAAAAATAAAATTATAGATTATATAATAGAAAATAATAAACATTTTACAGGCATTATGCCATGCTTGCTGTTAATAACCTCATTTTATTTTTATTTTATTTATTTATCATTTTACCTTTCACTTTGGGTTCAGGGGTACACGTGCAGGTTTGTTACACAGGAAAACTGTGTATCATGGGGATTTAGTGTACAGATCATTTCATCACCCAGGTAATAAGCGTAGTACCCAATAGGCAGTTTTTAGAATCTTCTCCATCATCCCACCCTCTACCCTTACATAAGCCCTGGTGTCTTCTTCATGTCCACATATTCTTGTTGTTTAGCTCCCAGTTTTAAGTGAGAACATGCAGTATTTGGTTTTCTGTTCTTGTGTTAGTTTGCTTAGGATAATGTCCTCCAGCTCCATCCATGTTGCTGCAAAAGGCATGATCTCATTCTTTTTTATGGTTTTATAGTATTCCATGGTGTATATGTACCACATTTTCTTTCTCCAGTCTACCACTGATGGGCATTTGGGCTTATTTGATCTCTTTGTTATTGTGAATAGTGCTGCAATAAACATGCACATGTACAGATGCATGTGTCTTTATAATAGAATCATTTATATTCCTTTACATATATACTCAATAATGAGACTGCTAGATTGAATGGTAATTCTGAATAACCTTGTTTTATACATGAGGAAACAGGTTCAGAGAGGTGAAATGACTCTTCCAAAATCACTGAGCTAGGGAAAATCAGATCTGGAGATGAGTTTTGTTCTGCCTGTTCTAGAGCTTGAGTTCTCACCCTTGTATTATGCTGCCACTCTAATTTTAGAAAGCAACTACTCAGTGGTAAACTTATGTCAGGTCACTGTTTTTATTTTTCCCTGGTGCTATGGTCTGAATATTTATGTCTCTCCAAAATTTATATGTTAAAATCGAATCTTCCTTGTTTTAATATTAAGAGAGAGGGTTAGGAGGTTATGAGGCCATGAGGTCACACTCTCGTGAATGTTTTCATGCCTTCATAAAAGAGGTGCAAGGAAGCTTGCTTGTCATTCCACCCTATGAGGACACACAGAGAGTGCCATCTTGGAAGCAGAGAGTGAGCCCTTATCAGACATCAGATCTCCCAGTGCATTCATGTCGGACGTCCCAGCCTCTGGAGTGTAAGCAAGACATTTTTATTGTTTAGAAATTACTCAGTTTAAGGTATTTTGTTATAGCAGCCCAAACAGACTAAGACATCTGGTATAATTGTTTTGTATGTTAGCTGTATTTTAGTCACACTGTGACTTAGTAAATCATTTGCCAGAGGAAAACTGAACATTTATATTACTTAAAAAAAAAACCCGCTGGTTATAACTGTTATTATACTCATTCCTGAATAGAAAATCAAAGCAAAAGTACTTAAACCTTCTTAATATATGAAGTTCAGTCACTCACTTCCCAGAGATATTTTAGAATAAAGTCCATGTAGTTCAAAGACAGTGGGTTATGTTTTACAGAACATAAATTCAGGGGAACTACCAGCAAACTGATCATGATCCTTTTATTGTCACAAGATACAAAATAAGTAGAAATTGAGTAGAAAGGGACTTTCACTTCAACAGAAACTAAGATTCCTATTCTTAGTTGTTTTAAAGCAATTTTCTTCAAAAAAGTCCCTCAGCTGTTTTCCAATATAATTTGATAAAAATGGCAAGCTCAGGGCCTTCCTGAGCTTTCAAAGCACCTGTGGCAACAGTTGCTCGAGATTCTTCATTAACCTTTGCTAAGCTCAAAGCCATTGTTATTCAAAATGCAGTCTGTGTATGCTAACAGCTGGCGAAGCATGGGAGCTTGTTACAGATGCAAATATCTGTCCCCATCCCACTTATTTGGAAGCAGAATATGCTTTTATTTTGAAAAAACCCAGACTATTGATATGCACCATAAAGGTTGAGAAGCACAGTGTGTAGTTTTGATTACAATTTGCTCTCCAGCCAGGGATAAACTTAATCTATTTAAATTTAAATTTATTAGAGGAGCTATGACCTGATTTTTAAAATTAAATGATTAAAAATTTTCTACTCTGGTTGAAGATATAGAAAGGCTGAAGAGGCATGGTTTCCATTCTAAGAGAATTATTTTAAAACTAGCATTTGCCACTGGAAGATATGTGATCATCGTGTCAGTAACATTAGAACAGTATTAGAACCCAATGAAAATATTCTTTTTGTTCTACCAAATTTAAAACCATCTAAACTATTTGTGTTCATCTTGCAGAAATAACTACAGTGGTTACATTTCATTATGTTCATATATAACTAAGGATCATTCTCCATTCAGTGAGTGATTCACTGGGAAAGAAATCAACTTTCTTATGCCCTTGAAAGGAAAAAATACTTACATTAATCTATTTTAGAATTTTTTTTAAGAGCATGGAGTCCTTATCTCCATAGCAAAGTTTTTAGGTTTAGCATTTCCCAAAAGTGGAAAGTAAAAAAATAAAATAAAAATAATTAGCCAGAGAAGGCTGCAACTGTTCTTTATCACTCAGTTTGTACGTCATTTAAGCTTGTGGCTAAGGAGTTAACCATTTTTATGAATCTTGGTAGAGGACACAAAGGGTCTTACTTTGAAGCTGGAAATGTCAAATTATTTCCTAGGCTCCTTTGCTGCTAAGGCATAGGATTGTAACACAAATTCTGCCAATTCACTGCACTTTCATCAGAGTTCAGGAGTTAGTGGCACAAAAGGGCAGAAAAATTTTAGATTCGAGTTTCTGGCACAAAAACAAGAGCAATGAAAACTCACTGTCTATGCTCAGTAGCATTGGCAGGGGTTTTCTTCTGAAATGGTGCTAGAAGACAGTTTGGGTCATTTGTTATACATGGAACATGAGTCTCAAATCTGTTTGCCAGTTTTCCCCAATTTTTTTTCCCTTTTGATCAGCCTGAGAAAGCTTCTGTTAATAATAACTAAAAATACTGACAGGACACTGTGGCTGTATCTGAATGAAACATCTCGAATAGCATATACATACCTCACTTTATTCTGGCATATTTGTTTGGGCAACCACAGTTTCTTGGCTTTTTGGGCAATTCCTTGTTGCAGAGAGCACTATCTCACTCCTTCTACTTAAAAGAGTGTATTTTCTTGGGAAGAAGTGATAATGGGTCAGAACTTAGCTTTGATTTCTAGCTGTTGAGCCTGATGTGACTAATAGTGTTTTAACGTTTGCTGAAATTCTACAGCTCGTGTAACAGGTCTTTTGGTTGGGGGTAGGAGGGAAAGTTTTATGAAAGTCTTTAAAAGTGGAAAGAAACATTCCTCTCTTAAATAAACTGATATTAAGGAAAATTTGAGTGTTCTTTTTCCCAATTGATATCAGTATCCATTGCTTCATTTTTAAAATTATAGTGTTCCGGTTGAGCGTTTTCAATGCTCTTTCAAAAACAGGTAGATTTGAAAGTCTCTCCTATTTTACATCATCATGGATCTTACTGTTTTACCTGAAGGAGCATATTTTATAATCAAAAAGCTACAGATCATGAACCTTCCAATGGGTTCACCTTGCCTGCTGCCTAGACAGAGCCGATTTATCAAGAGAACGGAATTACAATAGAGGAAGGGCAATTCACGCAGCGCTGGCTGTGTAAGAGACCATGGTTTTATTATTACTCAAATCAGTCTCCCCCAAAACTTGGTAACTGGAGTTTTTAAGGATAATTTGGCAAGTAGGGGCTTGGGAAGTATGGAGTGCTGATTGGTTGGACTGGAGATAAAATAATAGGGTGTCCAAGTGAGTTTTCTTGCTGTCTTCTGTTCCTTAGATAGAATCATAGAATTGGTTCAGCCAGATTACCAGATTGGTTGGTGTTAGCTGGTGTGTCAGAACATAGTCTTCAAAATATCTCAAGCACTGATCTTAGGTTTCAGAAGAGCAATGTTATCCCCAGAAGCAATTTGGGGAGGTTCAGACTCTTGCAGCCAGAAGCTGCAGGGCCCCTAAATCTTCATTTCTAAACTTGTAGCTAATTTGTTAATACTGCAAAGGCAAACCGGTTTACAGGATAGAAGAGGTTTCGTTCAGGAAAGTGCTATTATCATCTTTGTTTCAAAGCTAAACTATAAACTGAGTTCCTTCCAAAGTTAGTTTGGCCTACGCTTAGGAATGAACAAGGACAGCTTGGAGGTTAGAAGTAAGAAGGAGTTGGTTAGGCCACATCTCTTTCACTTTTTCAGTTATAATTCTGCAATGGCAGTTTCAACCAGATACATGGCTTCGAAAATTAGGAAGAAAATCAAGATATAGCATATAGATATGTGGTCATTGTAACATTAACATTAATATTGTACCTTCCCAAAATAGTTCCTTATCAAAAGGTCATACCAAACACAGTAGATATTACTATAAACAGTAATATTTAGAAAGTATGGGAGTGTTAAAGACTGCTGTTAAATACTGCAAACACTTATGTTAGAGCTTCTCACTGAATTGAGCTCCACAAAAGCAAGAATTTTGATGTTTTGTTCACAGCTACATATAAAATAAAATATTGATGACTAGCACTCAAAAATATTTGTTGAATGAATATGTTCTTTGCTAAAATATTGATCAGTAAGCCTCATCTCAGAATTTCTAAATGGGAATATTTCTGTATAGGGCTGGAAAATCTGCTGCTTTAACAGCCATTGCACATGACTGTGTCAAAAGTTGAAAATGACTTTCCTGCTGAGCTTCATTCAGTATATGTGTTAAAAAGATAAACTGGGTCAGGCACGGTGGCTCATGCCTGTAATTCCAGCACTTTGGGAGGCTGAGGTGGGTGGATCACGTGAGGCAAAAAATTACAGACCAGCCTGGGCAACAAGGCAAAACCTCATCTCTACTAAAAATACAAAAGTTGGCCAGGTGTGGTGGCATGCACCTGTGATTCCAGCTAATCAAGAGGCTGAGGCATGAGAATCACTTAAACCCAGGAGGCGGAGGTTGCAGTGGGCTGAGATCACACTGCAGCACACCAGCCTGGGTGACAGAAAAAAAAAAAAGTGCATGGTAAATCTATGGTTTTCTGAAGGAAAAAAGGTAAACTGAGGCATAATAACATTTCTTTTTTAAAGACTTTGAGTAAGAAGTTTGAGTAATTGATAAATTGGGAGACACCAAACCACGAGAGGTTTAATGTTCCCATGACATTTCATCAGGGCAAGTATTTACTGGGTGTATGTGGAAGTAAACAAAAAAAGTATTTGATTGCAAAGTTGCTTTCTTTGGTTTATCCAGTTGGAAATTTTCTAGTATATAATTTATATAGTTATAAGTTTCTTGGCTACTTCTGATTGATTGAGCTTAAGTTCTGTTTTTCCTTAATAGCAGGCACTTACAAGAAATACCTCCAGTTAAGTTTTGCTCATGTTTGCAAATCAAGTAAGATTTAGGTCACTTATGAGATCTAACTGGTTTTGTTTGCCCAGGTTCTTTAGCTCTGATATTCATTTTAGTTTAGCAGTTTCCCTGTTTTGGCCATCCTTTCTGCAATCTGAGAGTGTGACCAAATGCTGTAGCATTACTTTTGGTTGTCACTATTGATGTAGTCACTGGAACAAAAAGTAATGTAGATACAATCATCATCAATAATCACATTGGGATGAGAGGTCACATAGCCATTGTTACCAAAAACTGCAAAGTCACTGTAGGCATTGATGGTTGGGTTGGTGAGTTCTGTGTGTTGTCTAATCCTGATGGAAATCATTTGATGTGTGAGTAGCTGTTGGAAAGCACTGAAAATCTTTGAGAGGATACAACACACTAGGGAGGTGAATATAATGAAAATAGTGATAAAAATAGCCAAGGATGAAAACAATTCCTGAGGCAGATATTCCCAGGAACCAAGAATTAACCAACTAAATAAATCAATGGAGGAGGCAGCACCTATTTAGCAAGATACTTAAATTTGTTTCTTAAGAGCCTTTAAATTTTGACCAACCATTTCTAATTTGTTAACACAGAAGCAATATTTTTTATCAATAATAGCATATACTCCTCCTTATTGGGCTGTTAGGATAGCAAGAACTTCTTTTTTGAAACACTGTTGCAGTTAAATTGTTTGTTTCTGATTGTATTGCTTGAAAGGAATTCAGGGTATTGTTCTATGAAAACAAAAGAAAAACAAAGATTCATACTGGGAGCAAATTATGTTCTTGGTTTTTGAGGCCAGAGGGTAGTGAGTCAAGACATCCAGATTTGAGTTTGAAGCATCCTTAGACGATGGAATGAGGAGGGCAGTTGGATGTCTTTGGTTATGTCATCAGGGGGTGTTCTGGTAAACTCTCTTAAGCATCCTGTGTAGCAGCAGCTCTGAAGGTCATCCATGCATAATCTACTGAAGTAATTTTCCGAAGTTGAAAGTCATCAAGTTTCAGCATTCAGGAAACTTGAATGCCCTTGGGAGGAGGGCAGTTTTAGATTTCAGTGAAACTAGAAAATTTTGGGATTCAATCCAGTTAACAGATGCATAACAAAATCTTAAAGAAAAATAAACAGAAGTAGAATTCGCTAATGGGTACACTACGGCTTTCTCCTTTTGTATAGTTACTTCCATTATGCCAGAATAATCACAGTATGATTAATGTCTTTTTTACAAAATAAGTAAATTTGACCTGATTATTTACATAAGTGAAAGAAGAATAGTAAGTCTATATATTTTTTAAAATATTATTTTAGGCCAGGCGCGGTGGCTCATGCCTGTAATCCCAGCACTTTGGGAGGCCGAGGTGGGCAGATCACAAGGTTAGGAGATCAAGACCATCCTGGCTAACACAGTGAAACCCCATCTCTACCAAAAATACAAAAAATTAGCCAGGCGTAGTGGCCGGCGCCTGTAGTCCCAGCTACTCGGGAGGCTGAGGCAGGAGAATAGCGGGAACCCGGGAGGTAGAGCTTGCCGTGAACCGAGATCCCGCCACTGCACTCTAGCCTGGGTGACAGAGCAAGACTCTGTCTCAAAAAATAAAAAACAATAAAAAATAAACCACACGCAAAACAAAAACATTATTTTAGCCAAATCTTTGGTAATACCCAAGGAACTTTATTGACTTTGTATCAGTCAACTTAGTTTTTAAAAACTATCTGGTAATAAGAAATCTTAAGATAGACCTTAAAAACCTCTCTAGGTTAAGAAGCCAGGCCAAGGACCTGGCTAATTATGTCCTGTTACAAGAAGAATAGATTTTCATTGAACCTATGCAAACTCCCATATTGTAATAAAGATAAAAATATTTAATAACAGTTTCCAAATTCTGGAGCAATCAGGCAGGGATAAAAATGTAAATGTTCCATTTCTGTTTTCAAAAGCATATTTTATCAAATTGCTGTAAGTTATAGGAAGCTTAAGAGAAAAGAAAAAGTAGTTCCTTAAATATGAAAAATAAGACATTAAGGAACCAGCAATGTTTTAAACAAAAAGTTATGAAAATTGTAATTATTTTCATCAGTTAACTCAGTCCCATAAAATTTATTTTTGTTGTGTTTGATCTTAAATTTTATGAGTCCATCAATTTTTTAATTACAGTTCTCAAAAATCTTACCTAGTCCAATAGAATAATCTTAAAATTATCTAAAACATGTACTTATCAAATCTTTTTACTTAAACTTTTGCAATTTTGTATCATACAATTGACAAAGAAATGTAGTTGTTTTGGTGACATACATTTTAACATAATAATTTGAATTATTGCTGAAATCAATATACCAAGGTATATCAGATTTTTAGAAATTTCATATAATTTCTGGGTACTCATATCAGTAACAAACATAACTTGAAGAAGTTTTAACATCACTTATTATCTGACAATGCTTCACATGCAATTCAATCTATCAAAAAAGCCTAATTTAACATCTCTTTGTTTATAGGGAAATAAGTAAGCCTTTTGAGATATTTCAGGGACGCTTCTGGAAGCTCCTAATTTAAGTTCAAGAAGACTTAATTTAGAATTTGATGTTTGGAAGCTGTCAAAAAACATCAAAAAGAATCATGAAGAGATTTACTATTTGATGTATCTTTGGGGAAAAAGATGTCAAAAGGTTTAAAACGCTTGATTCAATAGGATCACAGGCCACTGTGAAACAATACCAAAGTGAAAAAAAATTTTAAAAGCAAATACAGAAAGTTAAACAGTTGTTTAAAAAACTGAACTCCTTTCAATATCTAATGAAAGACAATATGAAACATTAAAAATTATCATGATAAAATATGAAATCTTTGTTTTCTAGTGCAATTGCTTAAACTATAAAGTTAAAAAAAAAGTTCATAATCAGGAACAGATCAATGCTTCAAAAAAAACCTTTATCCTTTCAACAGAGGGAAACCAAATTCAAACTTTTCATTCCTACATTATTGAGCTTATTATTTTAAAATCAACCTTATAAATAAAATCCATCTAATCTCTGTAGTCTGACCACATATAAGATTCCTTTATTCCAGACCTTCTACAGCTTTCTATATCTATTCAGTTTTTGTCTTTCCTCTTTTTTATCCTAGAACAGTTATCTTGCCTTAAGACGAACTTACTTTCTATTTTTTCTTAATGAAAACACACATCTTTTGTACATTTCCTTATTAAAAACACATCCTACTTTTTTGTACCTTTTTCATATATAGTTTTTTCTTCTTGTCGTTACAATTTCTACTAGTTTTAATTACACGTATTAATTAAAATTCTTAACCCTTAGTGCACTCCTTTTTTCCCTTTTCCTTTCTTCCTTTGTTAAATGCCCAGGCACACTACAGTACCAGGCGTTATCAGTACCAGCTCACATTCCTTTCCTTATTAAAAAAAACAACTAACTTTCTAGCTCATTAAAACACCCCTCCCCCTTTCCTCTCTATCTTTTACGTGCCCGCCTTATCTAAGAAATCCCAAATATTTAGCCATCCAAAATTAGTTTAAATTATATGACCTGACCCAGGCCAATTAAAAAAAAAAAATACAAGAGCCAGACTTGCGTCAAAAATAAAGGTTCTTGTGCCTCTTTGTTCAAGTGTGCTCTCATGGCAACTAGCCAAAAAAAAAAAAAAAAAAAAAAAAAAACCACCCCTCTGCGCAAAAATAAAATCACTTTGCTAAAAATCCTCTAAGTGTTCAATTTCCTTAAAAATTTAAGCGTTATTTCCAACACTTGGTAACCTTAATTTTTATTGAAATTACGAAGTACATGATATCATAGTTTTAGAATAGCATATGTTTTCTCATAGCGCAGAACATGCTTACCACCAGACCCAAATATCTCAAGTTCCTATTTAATAAGAAGCCAAGAATACACAATCTTAAATTAATGTTCAGGAATTATTTTAGTAGTTCATCATATTTGGACATGATTTAGATATTTAATGAATATCTATCATCTAAATTAGCTTAGGATAATTTTAAAATTTCAAGTTTTCAAAAAGATTTTGGATTCAGGCAGACATAACATTAAACAAAATTTCTTGTCATCTCTGATTGTTTTCCTTACTGATAAATTTTGTAACAGAGATAAAATAAGCTTATTTCACTAGGAAAGCTAGGTAAAATATCCATTTTGTTTTACTAAATCATCAATATTTTTGTTTATTAAACCTCATCAAGTCATGTGAACTTAAAAATTATTTGGATTAGTTTCTTTTCTAAGAAAATAATTTATATAGCTGCTTATTTTTAAGTCAATTAAACACAGATCTTTTAATATTTAATATTTCTTAAAAATTCATATATTGTAGTATAATAAATAATAGTTGATATTATATAATACTATTTATTACATATAAATATTAAATATATGATGTATATTTAATAATTTATATATAATAATATTTATTACATATAAATAACATACACAGATAATCATGCACAAACATACAGATGGAACCAGAAATTCATGGCTTCTGTTCTAACGTGTTAGCCATGTGTCAGTGACAATAATATAAAATTCACTAATTGGATCCAAATCAAGTCTCTGGCAATTAAAGTTACTTGTTCAAATGGCTAAAGCTTTTTATTAATATTTCTGGAATGGACTTTTAAGGTTTTTCACTTGCCAGTTAATTTCTTAAAAAATTATCTTTTTTTTTCTTCTTTTGAGTCTTTTCTCTAAATTTAGCCTGCATTTTAAAGATCTAGACATCTCAAAGGCACAAAAGGATATTAAGTTTTCTCCAAGCTGGAGTTTTGGGGCATAGTTGCCTATTATCAGGTGTCAATATTATTGAGAATGGAGTACATTTTAGGTGAGTGACAGAATGGAGGAACTAGAATGGAGGAGACATTCATTCTATTTTCAATTAGTCTTTATCCTTTTTAGCCTTAGGCAGTTGCTTTTATAATAGTTTGGAATTGTGTGCCAGACCAAGAGTTAAATTGAGTAGTTGTAGATACTTTGATTCATCTGCTAATCTAATTTTTAAAGAAAGTTGGTGTTGGGGAGGTTCAAATAGAAAAGGCAAGAAACCAAAGAAGTTAAAATATTCAGAATAATTTTTTATGGGTGTGCTATAATCTGTCTTTTGGGAGCAGAGCCTCTGTACACCCATTGAAAAATGTGTCTCATTGTTTGGGAGGCATTTGGGATCCCTTTTCATTTCTTAATGTGCTCATAGATGAATAGTTGTATCTAGAATAAAACTTCTCCACTGTGGCCACTGTAACTCCAAGTCATCTTCCTGAGGTATACTAATTCTCTAAAAAGTAGGAGGTTCTGGGTCCAAAATTTCTGAACATATAATTAGCCGACGTTCCAGACAGATGACTCCCAGACTCATTAGATTCTGACAAACCTATAATACCCTGTCCTTCTAAAATTTTACTTACTAAGGCCTCCACGTGGATTCTTTCTGGTTCCTATCAAACACCCTGTTTGACCTGTTGGACATCTAACACAATTTCTCAGACTCCAATTTGGATTACAGACTAGTCTAGAAATTAGTGCACTAGCCTGGACCTAGTCCAGTTCCTTCTGAACACCCATTTTGTCCCTAGGCTCCAAATTGAAATAAAATTATTCAAACAAACTCAGAGATCTCAGGACACAAATTGCAGAGCTTCAAATCTAAGAGGGACTTACGCATGACCCCCAGAGGTGGTAAGAATAAACTGAGCACCGTGGGCTCAGTGCAACCTAGTCCTGGTTACTTGTTGCTTCTGAGAGTTGATGACAGTCTCCTTCAGATCCCACTTTTCTGACACTAAACTCTTAAAAAGGTAAACTGAGGCACAATGCATTTTTAAAGAGTTAATTTGAGTAAGAAGTAATTTATGAATTGGGTAACAGCAAACCAAGAGAGGCTTAATGGGCTGATGACAAATTGTCAGAGGAAAGTATGGAGTAAATGCGGAAAGAAAATAAAAGTATTTGATTAGTTGCAATTATACAGTTGCCACCTTTAGTCTCTCCAGTTAGAAAGCTCCTAGTTATCTGCTGGGCATGGTGGCTCACGCCTGTAATCCCAGCAATTTGGGAGGCTGAGGCAGGCAGATCACCTGAGGTTGGGAGTTCAAGACCAGCCTGACCAACATGGAGAAATCCTATCTCTATTAAAAATACAAAATTAGCTGGGTGTGGTGGCGTATGCCTGTAATCCCCACTACTTGGGAGGCTGAGGCAGGAGAATTGCTTGAACACGGGAGGCAGAGGTTGCAGTGAGCTGAGATTGCACCATTGCACTTCAGCCTGGACAACAGCGAAACTCCATCTCAAAAAAAAAAAAAAAAGGCTCCTAGTTATCTAACTATGAGCTTTTTGACTAGTTCTTAAAATTTCTGTTTTTCCTTAATATAGGTGTTTACAAGAAATAGCTCAAGTTAAGTTTCACTTATTTTTGCAAATCAAGCAAGGTTTAGCTCCCCTATGAGGCCTAATTGTTTGCTCAGAGATTCTTCAAGCCTGATCTTCGTTTTAATTTACTCTAAAACCTATCATCTAAGAAAAACAATTAACAGTAAATAAATTAGGGTTATTTTGCATTTATAAGATCATCTATAGCTACATCACAATTTATATAATATTCTATTGTGAAAGAAATATATTGACACAAATTAAGTTAATTGGATGAAAGTTCCCAGCTAGTGAAAGTTCCAGGTATCAATCCCAGATCCTTGAAGACAGCAAGTCGAGATAGCAGAGGAGCAACTTGGTTTCTTTGCCGATGTTGAATTTTTTTCTCCATTTATTATCATCAATACAGATTAGTTTAATGCTCACTGTGTACCTGGCACAGACTGTGTGTAAATGAAAACAGATTCTAGTATTAGCAGCAGGAGTTACAGGAAGAAATGAGATGATAAACAATGCTGCAATGTGTAACCAAACAAATTTAAACTGAAAATGTGACCTGCCTTGGATATCCCTCATGAAGCTGACAGCAAGGTGGAAGATTTTCAGTTAAAAAGGAATCCAACAAGTAAAAGGAAAAGAAGAAAGTGAAATTGAGTTTTGAATGTATTTTGAAGATGGAGGAGAGAGAATACCTAAAGAATGGGAGAGGGCACAAAAACCTTTATTTTGTAAGGTAAACAAGAAGAAAGGGAAAAGTTGGATTTCCAGTTTTGAAGGGCATTTAAAATGGACATAAAAATGTTATTTTTGGCCAAACTGTCTTGTAATTAAATTTATATTTCAACCTGAAGTGTATGTGAGTTTCCTTAGCTGCACATCCTTGCCAAGATTTGATATGATCAGCCTTTTTAAATTCTGTCAGTTTCTGCCTGGAGACCCTTCAAGATATTCTACATATATAATTATTTCATCTTCAGATAATGGTGGTTTTATTTATTCCTTTCCTATCCTTATACTACTTATGATTTTTCTTACTTCATTGTTGTCATCTATTGAATAGTGCTGGTGGTAGTGGGCTTTGTTTTCTTATTCCTCACGCCACAGAAACATTTTTCAACATTTGTTTGATGTTTACAGAAGGCTTTTTCAGAGATATCCTTGATTGGTTAAGAGACTTTCCTTCATTCTTATTTCTCTAAGTTTCAAAAAATGAATACTTATACATTTTATTGCATAATTTCCCTATACCTATTGAAGTTAGAAAATGTTTTGTTGTTATTAATGTGGAGAATGATATTATTTGATTTTCTGAGGTATACCAACATTGCTTTTCTGGGATACAATTTAACTTGAATATATTTACACACACGCAAACACACATTAATGGGTTTGCTGTACTAAAATTCTGTTTAAGGCTTTTGTACCTATGGTAATAAGATGAATCTATAAATTTACATTCTCATATTGTCCTTGGTATATTTTTATATTTTGTTTTAGCTACATGATAAAATTGAGTTAGAGGCTGTTTCTTGTTTTTTCATTATCTGAAATTATGTAAGGTTGGCATTATTTCCTTACTAAATGTTATAGGACTTGCTGGAACCTCTTTGGGACAGAAGTTTTTTTTTGTTTTTTTGTAAGATGGTAATTTGACACATAAAATGATAAACTATACTGGTAGATTTCTTTATGCAAACAATCTTTACATTCTTAGATTTAACACCACTGACCAATCAGCATTTGATCAGGGTAGTGAAAGAATTATGACTGATAAGTAATAAGGGATGTATTACAAGGAGTACATAAGGGAGAAGCCGAGGATGTAAGGTCTGGAAGGGGACATTTTTAGATAAGTCATTAACCAGTGAATCCAGAGGGAAGCAGGTGAAAGTGTCTAGGTAAGGCTACTGTTCTGTGTCTGGGGATGGGGCAGACTCCACTGTAAGTTGGCAGGGCCAACTGTGGAAGAAAAGCAGGCAAGAATTGGGACAAATTGAAACCTAGGATTATGATCAGCAACCCATGGATATAAATCTACATCAGTCATTCACCATCTTTAAAATTGATTATGGGGAGATTTGCGGAAAAATCTGCATTTGGTCCAAGACTCAGAATCTGAAGGAGAAGATCAATTGGAGCTTGAGGAGCTGCAGAAAATGAGCCAGTGGGTGAAACAGTAGCACCTGAATCCCAACAATGATTTTCAGAGAATAATGACTGCTGCTTCACTTCTGCCTCCCAAATCTCATGCACGTTTCGCTTGTGGTCAATCCTGGACCAGAATTATAAGGGGGATGGGGGTGGGGAATCCTAGGAAATGTAGTTTCAGTTTAAGTAAATTAGCAATACAAAACCAACACCCTTCAGTCAGCTTAAAAATACATATACAAATATTTCCCTTAAAAAATTTAATTTATATTTAGCAGTAATATTTGTGCATAATTTTAGAAATTTAAGGATTTATTATCAATATATGTCATTTTTGTGATAGAATAGTGAGGTTTTTTCATCTTTAGTCTTCAAATTAATGTATCAAAAATATGCTGACTTATGTACATTTCTTGCAGATATGGAATTGTTGCTAAAACAAAAGAAGAAAATTGACAGAGAATGGCGTTTTCTTTTTTAAGGAGTATTACTTGACAACATCCTTAATTTTAAAAATTGGTCTCTTTGGCTTTTTGATGAGGCATCAACTCTTAATCAATTTTGTTAATTTATATATTCCTTACAAATCAGTCATTTAATGTTTTGAATTGGTTAGCATAGAAAGAACAAATTTATAGTAATCTTTTGTCCTTATCTTCGTCTTTGATAATACAATATTTTTTCAACAAATATACAACAATTATATTATCTTTTTCCCTTTTCTCTAGATTAAGCCAGCAAGTCAAGTATCTCTTTTACTAATATACTCAAAGAACTAGTTATTAATTTTTTCTAAATTTAATTTTTATATTTTTCTAATTTATGAACTTTTCACTTTAACATATTCCTTCTACTTCCTGTGTGTTTTTGTTATTTGGGTGGCTTGGGAGAAAAGAAAGTTGTATTTTTTTACAATTGTATATGCTTTTTACTTAGTATTTACAATTGTATATGTGTTTTACTTTAGCTTATTTGTTTTTATATAGCAATTAAGTGATAAAATTTTTATCTTTCTTTTCATTTCAGTACTCCCTATATCTCATAATTTATTAAATATAATATACTCATGAACTTATGTCTGAAATATTGTGAAAATATTAATGTTGCTATTTTTCTTTATCCAAAAATGACCCCTATTGTTGTTATATAATCCCATTGTTGTTGTAGTGTGTTTATATAATGTGTCAACAGTACTACTGCTGATGTTTTAAAATCATGGTGAACCTAAGTAAGTGCTTTATTTTATTTAGTTATTCTACATCCTAAGTTTTTAATAATTAAAAATTTTTATATTAAAGTATAAAATACATACAGTAAAGTACACAAATCATGAGTACAGATTCATGACATTTTAAAATATGTATGCAACTGTGTAACCATCCCTCATCAACATGTAGAAAATTTTCAGTATCCCAAAGGCTCTTCAATATTCCTTTCCAGTAAACAACTACTACCATTCCCACAAAGATGTAGCCCCTCTGACTTCTAGCATTATGGATTAATTTAGCTTAGGTGTCAACTTCTTTCCTTGACCCAAATTGTAAACTGTCTTTTTTCTTGACCTTGCTTCTTTCGTTCAACATTTACCCCTGTCATTGCCTGTAGTAGTAGTTGGTTCCATTATATCATTGTGTGATATTCCATTATAAGAACTACTACAACTTATTTACCCATTCAACAGTTGATGGTGATATGGTTCGAATGTTTTTCTTCTTTGAAAGTAATGTTGAAACTCAATCCCCACTATGAGAGTTGGGGCCTTTAATAGCTGATTGGGTCATGAGGACAGAGTCTTCATGAATGGATTAAGCCATTCATGGATTGATACATTAATAGATTAATGGGTTATCATGGTAGTGGGATAGTTATCACAAGAGTTAAGTTTGTTATAAAAGCCAGGTTGGCTCATGCTCTGGCCCCCTTGCCATGTGATGTCTTGTGCTACATTGGGACTCTACAGAGTCCCCACCAGCAGAAGGTCCTCAAGGGATGTTGCCCCTTGACCTTGTATTTCCCAGCTTGCAGTACTGTAAGAAATAAATGTATTTTCTTTACATATTATTCAGTCTCAATATTCAGTTATAGCAATGGAAAGCCCAATAAAACAGATGGGCATTTCAGTCCTCTCAGTGTTTGGCTATCATGAATAAAGCTACAATGAACAATCCTATGCATCTTTTTGAGCAGGTCATATATACTCATATTTCTTAGTTCTATACCTAAGAGGAACTTCTATCATAGGATAGAAATATATTTGACTTTAGTCAATACTGTCAAACTGTTCCTCAAAGTGGTTGTACCAATATATGCTTTCAGCAGCAGTATGTTGGATCTTCAGTTTCTGAACATCATCAACAAAACTTGATATTGTCTATGTTTACTTTTTCCCCCAACATCTAATATTTATTGGACACTTACCATGTGCTAAGTATTATACAAAATACACCCTTATTTGTATACAAAATGCCAAAAGAATCCATTTGTATACAAAAAACATACTTTCTATTCAGTCCTCAAAACAGTCCTATAGAATAGTATTATTCAAAATTTTTTATGGTTGCTCTTGTGTTTAGTGATATGTTATTAAGGTGTGAGTTACATAGAATTATATTAAATACATTTTTAGATATAAAATATATTTTCTCTATCAAAATAAAGAACATTTCATTACCCAGGAAGGCTTTCTTGTGCTGTGCTCAAACGTCAGTACCCAAACTAGCAAGCATAAGGACTATTGTGAATACTATCACTAAAAATTAATTTTGCCTATTTTTGAAATTTATCTAAATGAATCATG
This sequence comes from Papio anubis, assembly GCF_008728515.1. Classification (NCBI taxonomy): domain Eukaryota; kingdom Metazoa; phylum Chordata; class Mammalia; order Primates; family Cercopithecidae; genus Papio; species Papio anubis. Next base: position 32,524,143 of record NC_044984.1, read on the forward strand.
CAGTATGTACTCTTTTGTGTTTGATGCCTTTCACTAAGCTTTGTCTTTGAGATTCAACAATGTTGCTGAGTTCATTCTTTTATCGTGTTGGCATAATAGTTTATTCTTTTTTGTTGCTGTGTGGTATTCCACTGTATAAGCATTATTCTATAATATGCTTGACTCTATGATGAGGAGAATGTGGGTTAATTCCATTATGAGGCTATTACAAAGCCACTGTGAACATTACTGACTATGCCTTTCAGTTGAAGCTTACCTTATGGAGTATATACTCATGACTGCAATTGCTGATTAGAGGGCATATGTAGGTTTAGTTGTATATAATAACAAAGAGTTTTCAAAATCAGTTGAACCAATTTGCATCTCTATTGATGTAGACCTCCAATTGCTCAAAATCTTTGTCAGCACTTGATATTATCAGTATTTTTAATTTGAGCAATTCTGATGGTAATAGAGTGATATTACATTATGGCTTAGTTTGCATTTTCCAGTGACTAATGTTGAGCATCCATTTACATGTTAACTAGCCATTTTTGTATAGTTTTTCATGAAATGCCTATTGAAGATACTTTGGCAAATTTCAATTAGGTTGTTCTGTGTTGTGAATTTCTTCTCCCGTTTTGTTGCTTGACTTTTTACTCTCTTAATTTTATGAAATGCAGTTTATCACCATTTTCTTTTATGGTTAGTGCTTTTCATATCCTATTGACTACTTTGTGTTTGTGAAGATGTATTTCTATATTTTTTATTTAAGTTTTAATATTTCACCATCTACGTTTAAGTCTTTCATGCCTTGAATTGTGTATGGTGTGAGAGGGAAGTCAAGGGTCATCTTCCATGTGGTTATCTAATTGTTCCTGCATCATTTATTTAAAAAGATTAACTTTTCTACACTGATTTGTAGTGGCATCTTGTAAATAAGGTGAGCATATATGCATTCATCTACTTTAATATTATTCTATTTCATTTGTTTGTTATGATAATGTTACACAAATACCACACTGGCTTAATGACTGCAACTTTATAGTAAGTTTTGTTATTTGATAGCACGGCTCTCCAACTTGATTATTCTTGACTATTTCCATATATATTTTTGTATTGGCTTGGGAGTTTCCACAATAATAAGTATTTAATTTAAAAATAACAAATAAATGAGATCATAAAATAAAATCAAACTTGGATTTGAGTGGATTAACAGTGAGTCTATAGATTAACTTGGGGAAAATTGGAATTTTAACATTATTAAATCTTCTGATCCCTGCACGTCATATATTTCTCAATTTATTTGCTCTTAAAAATTCCTTTCTCAATTTTTTTTTTAGTTTTAAATGCAGAAGTATTGCACATCTTTGCTAGATTTAGTATTAGATATAGAATTTTATACTACTGTAAATGTTCAAACTTTTACATATAAACATCAAAAGTCAAACATTTTATTGTAAATGTTTATATTTTGTTTCATTTTCTATTTGATCTTTTTATTTTATATAAAAATACAATTAAATTTTATATAAGGATATTCTATTCTGTGATCTTGTTATACTTAATCTTAGAGCATATTTAAAAATACATTTTTAAAATGCAAAATTATGTGCTCTTCTTTTCTAATCTTCATAATTTTATTGCTTTTCTTCTTTTTTTGCCTTATAGAACCATTTAGAACTTCTAGTACAACACTGAATAAATGTGGTGATAGTAGAAACCTTGGTAAATATTTTATGTAACCTTGAAAAATTATGTATTCTGCAGTTGTTAGTATAAATTACATTAAATTGACTACATCATGCTATACAAATCTTCATATATTTCCTGATTTTTACTTGGTCTTGATTGTTGTGTCTGAGAGAGTTAAGAAAAAGTATCCAACTATAGCTGAGGATTCGTCTATTTGTCTTTTTATTTCTGTCAATATTTTTCCCCATCAGATTAAAATATATATATATATGTACGTGTGTGTGTGTGTGTATATATATATATACAACAACATAGATGTCAGGCTAAGATTGAGTCATTACGGCTTCATCCCTGTGGCCTTAGTGGCCTATTGAACTAAGACAGAAAGAAAGGCATGAGATACAAATCTCTTCATTCTGCAGTGTGCTCAGATACCAGAATGCTGATACCCAGCACTATTCCCCCAAACTAAGGAATGTTAGTGCTGTTTTTAGAATGTTTCAAAAATAAATCTGATGAGAATATTAATTGTCAATATATATTGACTACAGAAAACACTATATAAGTGGGAAGTGTCTTTGTTACCTGTTAGAAGTGATTGCCAGTAGGCCAGTCAAAAAACGATAGTTACTTAGTCTATTATGGCGGCAGTGAAAAAAGAGAGAAATAGAAAGATTGTACTTATAATTTGGAGATGGCATGGAAAGCATCTGATAATAAATTAGAAGCAAAGGCCAAGTGGCTGAGGAACTTGACAAATAAAGAATGAATCCTAATTTGCAGCTTGGACTTTAACAATTTAGGATCTCTTTGACTTCAGTCTGCCTTTTGAAATTCATTATATTCTGCATAATGCTACCCCAAATCCCTTACTAACTAATTATATGACTGCCATATATAATAGCACCATTTTGTGACAATAGAAGTCATTAAAAATTGCTGTAGATACACTAGTAAATGAAAGTTGAATATTTATACTGTGATATATACTGATACTTGCCACACTTTTACTAACAAAAGCAGTTCCGGATAACTAAATTACATTATTTTTAAAGTGTGAAATCTTTCATACTTGCAAACTTTTACTAATACAAACAGTTCTGGGTAACTAAATTACATTATTTTTAAAGTGTGAAATCTTTCATTCGGATGCAGATCCTGTTTACATTGTGAAATAATGCTGATTTGGGCAGGTGCTAACTACTTAGGGTTTCAAACAGTGTAATGAAACACTGATGATGATCCACGAGTGCAAACTGAATTAGACAACATATCATTATAGGTCAGATTAGAAGGTAAAATTTGGACATTTTGATATTTAAATGAAAGGTATGAAAGCACAGAGTAATGATTTATTGAACTAATATATGATTGAATGGATATTGATGTCCCATAGGACATCAGGATGGATATCATTAACCGTAATGTCAAATGCTGGAGATTAGAGGCTGAAATAGTTGCTTTGACTACTCTTATATTTTAATATCAGTTTTTGAAATCTATTACTAACATTCTTAACTTAATGCTACTTTTAACTGGATCCATGCTATATACTTCAATAAATGATTTAAAATATCAGATTCAAATGCCTGTCTGACAAATCACAAAAAGCCCATATACCACATTTTTTTTTTTTTGGTAAGTGATGTTGGTAGTAGGAGCCTCATATATTTTTAAAAATACTTCCTGGTCAAAACGTTCAATCATACTAAAACATTAGTAATGAGTAACTTCTGTTTTGTATGGCATATATTGATTCAAGATATTTTTAGGAAAAGGTATTTTTCTTAATCCTCCATTGAAACATGCTAGTTAACATAAGTCGCTCTACTCTGACATACACTTGTTCAAGGAGATGTTGTATTAATGTCTGAGTGGTCATTCATTTATTTCATACACATTTGTTAAGCATCCACAACGTGGCGCCCAAGGAAGAAGTTATAGACAAGACTATTAAAAGTGAAAAGTACATACATAAAGATAAGTGTGAAATGACAGGAAAGCCAGACAGGAAAGTCCAAAGGAGGACTTTGGAGGATTTACAGGAAAACTCTAGAACAGGAGACATTTAAGTTGTATCTTGAACATCTTGATAAGCTGACAGATTGAAAAAAGGTATTTCAGACAGGGTAATAATAACTTAATAACAGGTACGATTTGAATGCTTACCATCTGCCAACCTGGATAAAAAATGCTCTTATTCCTCATCAGTATAATTGCCATTATTATTCCCACACTACAGATTAAGAAAGTGAGTTTCTGAAGTATTTTGTAGTTAATAAAAAATAGAGTTAGGATTCAAACTCAGCCAATCCAAACCCAGGCTCCATTCTCTTAATTACTATACCACTTAGATGGGACAGAAAAGGTGGAGATGGAGGGTGAACGAGCGTGGGTGCTGTGGTAATGGAGCTGTAAACATCCCCAATGCCAACTTTCAAAACCAGAGGTTGTAATTCCAAGTGTGCCCTATTCCAAACATATAAATACCTTTTTCTTGTGAGCATATTTTTAAGTGACCAAGTAATTCAGAACTTAAGCTTATGAATCTGTTCTACTGACTTAAAACTATGGTACTCAAACAAGAAATTATGATCTTCAAATATTTCCAAAATTATCTTCTTCCTCTTTGTCTTGTAATTATAGACAAAGATAATCATAAATATGCCTCTAGTGGTCTTTTTACTACCTAAAATATACAGAAGGACTTTTTTATAAAAGAAAGGAAGTTTGGAGTCCTCAGCAACCTCTTTCTCACCTTCAAAAGCATATATTTAACTTATGTTTAATTATAACAAAATTTGCTTTTTTTTTTTACCTAAGTGAATCTTTGGAAATGAGTCCTGAAAAACTAATAATGGTCCTGAAGCAGGACGATGCACCCAAAATAACATTCCAGCTGGTTTGAGTTTTGTTTGTTTTATAGGAATGTTCTGCTTTCGAAATGTCCGCTGTGTAACCCTTAATTTGAATGTATATTTAGGGGAATAGTTGGTAATGTCACACAGTAATTGACTGCAAACTTTACTCATGAAGAAGTGTTACTAAGCCAAGCATGAAAACTGGCAAGGGCTGGAGGAGGTAAAAGTGAACGCAGAACAGAAGTACAAGGGCAACTGATGATGCTCACCTATTGTAAACTGTCTATTTTTTATTTTTGCTTCCAAGAAAAGATAGCAGTTGTAGGTAGTGGTATTGAAAAGAAAATTGAATTTAGCCCTCGTTGCCAGGATGATGACTGCTAGGGATCTGCTACAGTTATTTTTCTGTAACACCATGTGATGAAAACTCATTGCAGCTGTCCTGTGTTTAACATCTCTTCTCCAGTTTAAACCCCATCCAGACACTCTTAAACATTGTTTATTCCAGATCCTTTATAATCCATTTATTGTATGTTATTCACTGTTTTTTTCTTCATTTACCTCATATTTCCTACATTATTACAGATGTTATGTTAGTGTCTGGCAGGCAGCCTCTGAAATGGCCCCTAATAATCTCTGTCTCATGATGATTTTTTTTTTTTTTTTTTTGGAGGTGGAGTCTCGCTCTGTCACCCAGGCTGGAGTGCAGTGGTGCGATCTCGGCTCACTGCAACCTCTGCCTCCCGGGTTCAAGCGATTCTCCTGCCTCAGCCTCCTGAGTAGCTGGGATTACAGGCATGAGCCACCTCGACTGGCTAATTTTTGTATTTTTAGTAGATATGGAGGTTTCATCATGTTGGTCAGGCTGGTCTCAAACTCCTGACCTTGTGATCCGCCCACCTCAGCCTCCCAAAGTGCTGTGATTACAGGCATGAGCCATTGCACCCAGCCTGTGTCATGACATTTATGTCCTCGTGTCATCCCCTTTCTTGGAGATGGAACTGGACTAATTGACTCCCAATGAATAGGTTACAACAGAAGTACTCAGTTGTTGCTTCTTCGGTTACAAAAAGACTGGCTTTCATTGTGGGTGTATTCTCTTGCTCTCTCACCCTGAGGGAAGCCAGCTGCCATCTTGTGTGCTGCCCTATGTGGAGGCCTGCATTTGTTTGCTAGGGCCACCGTAACAAAACACCACAGACTGTGTGGCTGAAGCAACAGAAGTCTATTTCCCACAAGTCAAAGATCAAGGTGCAAGCAGTGTTGGTGCCTTCTGAAGCCACTCTCCTTGGCTTGCAGATCCGGCCCTCTTGCTGCCTCTTCACATGGTTCTCCCTTTGTGATCAGTACTCTTCAATGTTTAACCCTCTTTTTATAGGCACATTAGTCAGCTTGTGTTTTTTCCTACCCTAAAAAATAAATCTTCATTTAATCACCTGTGTAAAGGCACTGTCTCCAAATATAGTCAGGTCTTAAGGTATTAGCACTTAAGGCATCAATATATGAATTTTCAGCCCATAACAATGCCCGCATGCCAAGGAATGGAGGCCTCAGTCCAATCACCTGTGAGAAACTGAATCCAGTAAGCAGTCACGTGAGTGAGCTTGGAAGCAGATTCTCCCTCCAAGATACCCTTCAGATGAGACCAAAGGCCTGGCCAAAGGACTGACTATAATCTTATGAGTAAACTTGAGCCAGAGGCATCAAAGTAAGTCAAACTACTGGCATTAATAACCTACGGAAACTGTGAGGTGATAAATCTTGGAGAGGTTTTTTTAAAGCTTTTGAATTTTGTAGCAATTTGTTATACAGCAAGAGAAAACTAAGACTTTCAAATTATCACATGAGTTTTGTTTGTTGTCAGGTCTGTATTTTTTGGAGTAGAAAAAAAAGAAATTTTTAAAGAAGTTTTAGAGTGTAGTAGGTGCTGCATTGCACTCCCCAGATTTCCCTCATCGGGTTTTTTATTTTTATTTATTTATTTATTTTGAATTGAGACAGAGTCTCTCTCTCTGTCGCCCAGGCTAGAGCACAATGGCACAATCTTGGCTCACTGCAATCTCCGTGGCCCAGGTTCAAGCGATTCTCCTGTCTCAGTCTCTTGAGTAGCTGGGATTACAGGCGTGCACCACTATGCTTTGCTAATTTTCGTATTCTTTGGTAGAGACGGGGTTTTGCTGTGTTGGCTAGGCTGGTCTCGAACTCCTGACCTCAGGTGATCTGTCTGCCTTGGCCACCCAAAGTGCTGGGATTACAGGTGTGAGCCACTGCGACAGGCCCCACATTAGGTCTTAAACACTCATTTCCTGGCCACAGAAAATGTTGGCTGTTGATGGCCTACAGCTGCATCCCAACAAAAATTGCATTCAACTGACAGTTAATTTATCTGATGGTTGAAATCCTAATGTATCTCTGTAGGGACTCTGGCTTTTCAGAGCATTTTCCAAAGGGGTCCCTCATAAATTGCACCAGACATAAGGAAAATATTGCCATAATTTGCATTTGGCTTTCTCTTGGTGCTTTATATTCTCCTTGGGATTCAGTCCTTGTTTATCCTCCAGCAAGATATATAAGACTTGGGAGACAAAAAGACGGAAGCACTAACTCTTTCAGAAATAAATTTTATTCCTTGCTTCATTTAGGATAAAAGACCCAGCCCTCTTTATAGTAAACTCAGGAATTGCTCTGATGGGGCTTCCAAGGATGTTACAACTGCCTTTCAGGGCCATTAGGTGATAGCACTGCTTCCTGATTGCTGCTTGCAAAAGCATTACTCAAAGCAAGTAGAAGCAATTGAAACTGGATCTTCACTACACTGGCATATATTTCAGTGATGATCACCATAATTTTGACTCTCTTCCTGAAATAAGACCACAAAACAGAATGTAAACATTTTTTTGAAGATCAATTGATTTTTTTTTAAACTGGAAACAAGCTGACCTTTTCAAAAAGTGCCATAAGAAATTGAGAATTGAAGTCCATGTTATTATATATTTTGTCAGAAAGGCTAAATCCTCAGACATCCATAATCACTTTTACTCTATGAGCTCTACATTCAATGACTACCAATACTCTACAATCTCAAATGTCAAGGTAAAGTGTTCATACATTAGAACTTAGTTGCAAACACTTCGCTACGTTAGTTGCAATTTAACCAGGAAAAGTGATATTTAATAACATGACCACCAAATAGTATAATAGCTTGGTATAGACTGAAAATGATCATATGGTACATGAGGAGAGCTATTGGAGTGTGCAAATAAAGGCATCCCAAATAATTCTGGGCATTTGGATAAGAAAATAAGTATATTTAAATAGGCTTACCACAAAGAAGACGGAATGCAATTCTGAAACCCTTATCTTTTATTCATATTTTAAATGTTTGTGCCTGACATTTATCTTACCAATCTAAAAATTGTTTTAAACTCCACGTGGCAACCAACATTCTGTGCAATTTATATTATTAATAGCTCAATATAAATTATAAGAAATCTAAAAGTCTTCTAGAACTGTTCTGTACTGGAAAGTTCATTATTGGGTACCCAAGAAATTCAGGCCAAAATTTAATTGAATACATTGTTTCAGTTAAGTCTGTGGCAATGGTGAGAGTATCTGTGTGTGTGTGTGTGTGTGTGTGTGTGTATGGTGTGTGTCTGTGTTGTTTGGCTGATTTCAAATCAAGGATGAAATTATTTTCCAATGGAAAAATCAGTGAGATCAATGAGATGAAGGGTAATCTTCTAGTTCTGAGTCTATCATTATCTACCTGTTCAACTTTACCTTCTTTGTATCTTAGGCTCCTTTTTCTTTTTTATCGTAAATTGATAATTTGAAAAATTATTGAGCCATTCTTATTTTGGTATTGTTTTTTATTTTAGGGAAAATAATGAAAAATTGGCTATTTTGTTAACTAGAGCATGAGCTCATGTAGATGAATCTTAAGCAAAGTAATGTAATTAAGATACCACATAGTTCTCAAATGAGTTTCACTTTACATGTTAAGAAAACAGCTATTAAAACTGAATCTTTTAATGGCTCAATATGTATTTCAAAGGATGAGAAGATGTAATACAATGTATTGGGAAAGCTTCCAGAGAAGTATTGAGACAAGAGTTCACAGGTGACCCCTGAGCATCTGTAATATTTTAAGACAAGGATCATAAATCTATCGAAGAATTATCCTAGAGCAGTCTGTTGGATTTTTTTCTGGGCTCTCATAAATATACAAATACATATGAATACCCCTTAAATCCATATAGAAAGAGAAGGACTAGACTATATTTTCTCTTAGGCAACTGTGCAAGTTTCCATTTTGAGTAAACATTGGAAGCATAAAGCTTCTTGATACTCTGGAGAAAAATATAGAGAAGAATCATGCTAAAAATAAGAAAACTGTTACAAATTATTTGCTACAGTAACTATGATTATTAAAAACAGAAGCCTTTGGTACCAAAGTCATCAAAAGAAAAAGAAAAACAACCCAGAACCTTGAGCTGTATTTCTTCTTCATCTCTGAAATAATGCATCTTCAATGAATGAGACAGTTTTGTATTAATATTAACAATGGTGCCGAATCTGGTAAAAAAGACATTCCTCCAAATGGATTCTGTAGACAAAGGGACTTAGTGTCCAAAGGAGGACATTGAAAATTCATAGAAAGCAATTAACAAGCAACACAGCTATCTCTTTTGCCCCTACTAGGAAAGCAAAAAGTTTCAAGCTAAAATGACTTAATCTTAAAATACAAAACACAGTTTTAGATGTTAAATTCATCTCAAGAAAATTTTGAGCAATGTACTACACTATGCTATGCAAAATATTGCCCTGGGGTGGGGGAAATGGAGAGAATGGAAACATTCTAACAAGCTACATAAAGTATTGTACACAATATTACATGAATGATAAGAAATGTAATGGTTCCAAAAGCTCTAACCCAGGCAAAAACTCAGGAAACCTAGGTAATAGAGATGTTATTTCAATTTTGGCAAAAAGCGTCTGTATCTTTCAGTTGAAAATGCTGAATGAAGTAACATTTGCTCAACATCAACTATATTTTGAATAAAACAAAGAAACCCAGGAGAAAGTTTAGAAAATACAATCCAGGAATATTATTATTTCTGGCCAAATGGCAAGGAGTTGATCCCGGCACTTCGGGAGGCTGAGATGGGCAGATCACTTGAGGTCAGGAGTTTGAGACCAGCCTGGCCAACATGGCGAGAACCTGTCTCTACTAAAAATACAAAAAAATTAGCCAGGAGTGATGGCGCACGCCTGTAGTCCCAGCTACTTGGGAGGCTGAGGTAAGAGAAGTGCTTGAGCCCGGGAGGCAGAGGTTGCAGTGAGCTAAAATTGTACCATTGCACTCCAGCCTGGGCAACAGAGTGAGACTATCTCAAAAAGACAAGAAGCTGGATAAGGGGTGACAAAAAAGAGAGCTTGGGTTATAGTGTTTTTTCTCCCTTAAATGTTTGTAAATATTGTTACATCATTGACTCCCAGAATACGGAAGTGTGGAGATGACTGAAATGAACCAAATATTGATATTTTTAAAAAATATATAAACTGCTTTTGAAGCTTGGATGTTTGTAGATCTTGTTTATTTTCCATGATGTTCAAGCATTTCTCCAGGTATTTGTTCCTGTTAATGAAGTTTCTTGCTCCTTTTGAGCCTTTGACATTGGCAACTCTAGCTTTTCTTAGTTCATTTATTGCCTCTGCCCTTTACTCTGCCTGTCAGACTTATTCTCTGTTCCTTTCACCCTCCACTGTTCCTACTGAGAAAATCCCACTGATGAGGACCATTCAAATAGAAGGGGAGATTTCCTAGCTCCTTCATGACAGTCTGGGTGAATCCTCCATGACATGGTAGAACCGTACCACACATGAAACTTCTGTGGCACTGACAACAAATGACCTTTTACCTTCTTTTTGCAAGATTATTAAATCAATGTCTTTTTCTCTCAGTATTCTTTAAATTAATGAAGACAATGGCCATGGGCTTTTTAAAAATAATTATTTTACTTACAGTGTCCAATTTATATTCAAATTACAAATATATGCCCTTCTTAAATAACTGTATCAATGAAATTATATATTTATACTTCATTTGTGCTCATGCTCTATTTTTGTTTTTCTCTCTCTTTCCTACAACTCCTATTCCAAATAGATTCTCTTAAGACTTGGTTTTATGGTTCATTTATTTTTTCTCTTTATTTCTTCTATGAGTTCCATAAAAACTACTGAGGCTTATGTTCTTTGTTACTAAATCAGTTATCCCCTATATACATCTATTATTTATAGAGTACATTATGGTATTTGTTACTAATTTCAAACTTTTCATTATCATGGAGTTTTCTTTGGAAGTTTGCATTTTTTCCTCTTTATTATCACTTATTTTGATTTGTTAATGTAATATATTCTCTTGAATTTTAAGTATATGAATTAAATATTTGAATTTGTCCTTTTTTCCCCTCATTTTAAAATTTTCTTTGGTGGGGGTAAATATATTTCACAGTCGTAAAGCTATTATTTCTTCTTCCTATTGGTTCCCTAATTTCTTACTATGTTATTTACTCATATTTTTATTATTTTTTCTTCTGCTTATAACTAAAGAAGAAGACTTATACTCAGCTAGCTATGAAAGTTCATACAGACTTTCTCAGTCATTCAAAGTGAACCGGGCTGGTGGGGAGAGTTTTTCCTCTACAACAATAATCAAGGGAGAAATATAAATGGGACAATTTTCTGCCCCTGCAATATGACTCATGGGCTAAAAATATTTACAGCTACTCCTCTGTGCATCTAAATTCAGATATCCTTGTAATTTAGCTTCTGTCATGTGTCGAAAGAATGATGCATTAGAAATCTTGTTTTTAATGCTAAATCATATGATTTTTCAAAAAATATTATGATTTTTGACTGTAAGAAACAATATTTTGAGCAAAGCTTTCAATTTTTAAATATTTCAACTGACAGTAATTTTCTAAATATTTGAGATTTTTCACATTTTTTCAATATTCGAGCAGCATGTTTTGGGGCTTCCCCCCCCTCACTTAGGTATTTTAATCAGCCATTCAGTGACTGTATTCCCTAGAGAAGATACTGCATTTTGACTCTAATAATGTGAGGTATTGTAGCTTGTATATGGTATCAATTTATGCCAGAAATGTATTACTATTTCTTTAAAAATAAACTATGAATGCTCTAAGAGTTGAACCTATTAGCCACAATCCACTCTTAAAAATAAAGAAAGGCCACTAAATAGAGATGCAGGCTGCTATGAACTTCAAGAAATCTTGTTTTAACACTGAAAACAGAAAATGTGCAGTTAAAACACTAATTTGATTTCCTAATACTCAGTCACACTAATTAATCACATTTGATCATTCAAGCTATTTCTTTTTTGGTTCTTTTGATGTTTTGACTTTCAATTAACTGATACAGAAATACTGCAGTGTCTGCATATTAATTAAGGGTGTTGCAGTTTTCTCCCAATTATAATTATAAAAGTAAAAAGAGACCAAATCATTATCTATAGAGGCAGAATGAGAGAGAAGATGGAAAGTCAGTGTGTTCTCACTCCATGGGAATAATAACCCTTCTTAAAACTTTTACTAGCTATAATACAGCAATTTCATTCTGAGCTATTTAACTAAAAATAAAAAGAAAACCCCACAGCTCATGCACATAGATATTTATAGCAGCTTCATTCATAATAGCCAACAGCTGTAAATAACTCATTGTCCATCAGTGGGCGAAAAGATACAAAAATTGTGGTGTGATCATACAATGGCATACTACCTAGCAATATAAATGAACCAATTGCTAATGCAAACAAATACTTAAGAAATCTCAATCAAAAGCATTGTGTTAAGCAAGAGATGTCAGACAAAACACCATTTTGAAAAAGTCAAGACTTTTAATCACTTTTCTCACTATGTTTTGATAGTACTTCTTCCAATGTCCCCAATTCCCTTCAATCACATTGTAATATTCCAATGTTCCCGCAAGCATTCCTCTGTGTCAAAGACCAATGTTGTTTATCTCTATAATACAGGGTAAAACACAACATACGTGAAAGACCTGTGTCATTTATCTCTATAACTCAGAGCAGAGCACAGCATCTAGCGTATATAACAATCTTAATAAATATTTCCTGAATAGCCAGCCCAGTTTCTGAGTTAGCCCTGAAATTCTAAGATGGCCTTCAAGATTTCAAACGCCCATTGTACATACCCTATAAGGGTATGTGCACATACATACACATCCCTTACCAGTGAGTGTAAGTAGGACACGTAAATGTGATCGGATAGTCACTTCTGTGATTGTAATGCATTATATGGGACTCCACTCTAACACATTAGGAGAGATTCTCCAGTTGGCCTTTAATTAGAGAGCAAGCTGCCAGGTAGTGAGAGGCCCACATGGACAAAACCTGAAGGTAGCCTCTAGGAGCTGTAAACCACCTTGGCCAACAGCCAGCAAGAAAATGAGGACTGCAGCCCTCCAACTGCAAGACGTTGAATTCTGCCAAGAACCTGAATGTGCTTGGAAGAGAAACTCGCACTCTAAATGAGAATATATCTCAATTGATTTCAGCCTTGTGAGACCTTGAACAGAGAATCCAGCTGTGCTTTGCTTGGACTTTTGGTCTACAGAAACTGTGAGATAATAAATGCATGTTTGTTTAAGTCACTAAGTTTGTGGTAATTTATTACAGAGAAGTTGAAAAAGAGTATAAAGTCCTTTGGATAATGTGTGTTGTTCAAAGGGTGTAGATTGGTTTATGCACGAGGAAGATGACCAACAGTATTTACAGTAAATCCTCTGATTCCTTAGTTAGTGAATTGGATATGCTATTCCATAGAACAGTTCAGATTAATTTATAGCCATAAAGGAACAGGAAAGTAATAAAGTTTGCTATATTGGGATGAGGGACTAAATTATTCTATGTATTTCCCACACCCTGAGAGATCATGGCTCAAACCTGCACATGTACCCTTGAACTTAAAAGTTAAATAAAAAAGAAATATTAATGATAAAATAGAGTAAAGAGAAATACAGAAGAAAGTAAGAGAATAATTTTACTAATTATTTTGCATTAAATTATATGACTATGGCATTTACTGAAAAAAACTGTTGATTTTTAAATACTCTTAAAATATATTCTGAATTAAAGAACATTTCTTCAACACATTAGAAGCATGGAGCCCCATGACCTATGGCAGATATCATCACAAAGCGCTTACAATAAAAATTTTTTGAAGGCAAGATTAAGGGCAAAATTATATCAAAATTAGTCAAGGCTTAGAATTGTAACACTCTCAATCTGTTTAGATCAATAATTCATTTCTAGCTCACTAAAGTTACTTCATTAGCTTTACTAGAGTTATAGAAAGACAGAACTTTTGGTAGAAAAATGTGTTAATTGCAGCATGGGGAAATAATGCTGTGCAAGTCATTTGAGTTTCAACAGTAAGAGGGTTGGTTTCCAATTCTACTGAGGTACTTAGAAACTTGGCCTTCTGTAACTTAATGTCTCATCTACAGAACCGAGAGAATGATGCCCATCTTAAATGTTTACTGAGAAGGTAAGAAATAACATTTTTGAAACACAGAGTATGCGCAACATATGTGGTCTTTAATTATTAGTTGGATAATTTATTTTACCATGACAATGATGTTATTTGAGGCAGTTCTATTTTAAGTGTTCTGAACTAATGAGTAAATGAAGAATTGAAATATTCTAGGGAGTATAATAGTGAATTAAAATAAAATTTTCCTTCTAATGTGATATGGAGTGAAAAAGTGTAACACCTTGAAAACTACATAGACTTTAGATTCAAAAATATTTCCATCAAATAAATCTTCATTGGTTCCCAATTGTCAGATCTTGTGCAAAATGTAAAAAGAAAAGTACTAACAATTGGAATAATGGTAAAATAACAAATAGAATAGCTTTGGAAAAGAGCTTAGTCCAATGCCAGCCACATCAGAGTCACCTAAAACTGGAAGCTCCTAATAATATTTCGTTTTATATCTTAAAGTAATTACATATTCTAATTTTTTTGTTCCAAAAGTACCTATGCCAAATCCATAGGTTAAATTATTTCATAAGTATTAGGAACACATTTTATCTAGTTCTTCATTTTGACCATTACTTAGACAAGTTATACTATTATTTTTATTTTCTTCTGAAGTCACTTTAATATTGGTTTTATTTTCACAGAAAGGATTTGATCCCAGCCTTAGCATCCAGTAAGAACAATGAATAACACTTTTCTGATACAAAGTGTTCTGATGCTCCATTAATATAGGCATATACTTACGCTGGGCAATTTGCTGTAATTACAGTCTGCCTGTTTAAATCTCATATGGAATAACATAAAAACAGGAATAATCTAATACAAATATATGAATCAAGGGATTGTTTTAATGCTTTCGGAAACTATAAGCACTAATTATACTTTAAAATGTGTCTATACCACAAAAAGTAATCATAAAGTAGGAAATAATAAAATGATATGGTATATAATGTATTGATATAACACATAAATATATAGGTATATAGAAGGTCTGCCTGCCTATGAAAAATTGTAAAGGTTTCCTTACCCTATTTTTATTCTTCAAATATAGAGTTAAAACAATCCTCTCTGCATTAAATAGGCTCACAATACAAATTTATGGAACTTCAGCAGGAACTCGGTTTTTCATTTTGAATAATCCACTTCGTTATATATTATGTATGGGGTTGGGAAGCAAGTCAACCCTAAATGAAACTACACAAAGTTCATTTTATGAGGAAAGAAGTGAACTGTCAACTTTTACTATCTCTAGAGGTTGAGTATTTTCTGGAAATTGAATTTTACAAAAGTAATAGAATTAGGAATCGGTAAATGGAAATATCACATGAAAAAAGTCTAAAAATAGAATAAGGATTCCCAAAAGCAAGGGAAGGAAGCAAAGTAGGAAAAGGCCAAGACTCCAAACCCCAAAAGTAAAGGTATCTGTAAGTTTTGAAGGTAATGCAAAACTGAACTGGAAAATAGATGCTTAAGTTTTCAATTATTTATATTTGTTTCTTTTGTCATAAAATTTATTCATGTAATCGTAGGACTACTTACTTTATAATGTGTTCCTTCTCAGTCTCACTGTTCTGTTCGCCAGTTTTTGCTCTTACCTATTCAAGTTTCCATCATTTTGCATAAAACTGATGAGTGTAGGCAGAATTTCAACATGTGGCCATTGTTTCAAGATCTCATTTGGGACAATATCCAATAGATTAATTTTTTCAGTCTTGGCTACTTGGCACAATGTTTGAATTCTGAAACTTAAAACAATGAAATCCTAAACTTACAAGATCTTATGCAAAGTAAATTGCTTAGGCAAAGATTATCAAATATTGAAGATTATAAGAGGGCAACACTTAAATGTCTTCCTTCAATTTTCTTTTGAGAAAAATGCCAGTCCTAAGTTATGAATGAATTAACCGGACTCACTCTATGAGTGGAGATGAAAAACCCTGGGTCTTTGACTACAATGAGTTAATGGAATATCATTGATTTTCATAGACCTAGTGATTAACAACCTCATCACAAGTGAAGTGAGACATAACCTAACATTGATGCATTTTAGAAAAGAGCTAGAATTTTTACATTTGTGAATCTCAATTAACATTGCATTCAAAGATTAAGGACATACATAATTAATTAAAACATGGATGAAAGAAAACAAATTTAGGACTTATCATTCCTGTTTTTTTCTTTTTGAGACAGGGTCTCACTCTGTCTCTCACCCAAACTGAAGTGCAGTGGTGAGATCTTGGCTCAATGCAACCTCCACCTCACAGGAAAAAGTGATTCTCCCTCCTCAGCCTCCCAAGTAGCTGGGACTCCAGGCGTGTGCCAACACACCCCACTAATTTTCATATTTTTTAGTAGAGATGAGGTTTCACCATATTGCCCAGGCTGGTCTTGAACTCCTGGGCTCAAGCGATCTGCCTGCCTCAGTCTCCCAAAGTGCTGGGATTACAGGAAAGAGCCACCACCCCTGGCCTTATCTTCCCTCTTTAACTAAACTTTTAAAAATTGTATACTCTTCCTTAATAATTTATAAATCTATGGAAGTTTTGGCTCATCCCATAGTTATGGCTTGCTGTGAAGCTCTGAAGCTTTTCAGTGTTCTAAGTTGCTTTGTAATTTATAAAGTACATTCAAATAAACTAATTCATTTTGATAGTGCTCTTTACGTGTTGGTTGTTCAATTTCAGGGGTCATTAGAGCTGTAACCTTCTTGGATCACACACTTAATAAAAATGGAATGAAAATTCATGATCCAAAACCTGACAACTGTGTGAAACCTCTCTGCTCTTCTGAATGTATTTTGTCCACTGAGGAAGAACTTTCTTTTTCTTCTGACTTAGTGTTTTGCAGAATGTGTTATATACACATATAATGCTATATAAGATAAATGTAGGCAGTCCACTGACATTTATACTTATATCTATTAAAATGTTTTTTAAAAATGCATATGTACATTGAATCCATAATTCTAAAGATATCACTGTATAGGAATAGATAAAATTAGAAAATGAGTTAATTTAATACTGAATTAAACTACATAAATAATAACCATTATTAGTTATGATAAGTATCACATAATATAACATAAGTAATAGTTGTATTCATTTATGACAGAAAAATTATAAAATTTGTAAGAAAATAAGATTGAGAAACACTTATTATACATGGCTGGGCTACTGAAAGTTCTATAATTTGTGTTTATTCTCTAACATATCTCTTTAGAAACTGAGAAAATCTGAGTACGCACCATTCTATTTGTTGTGCCTAATTTTGGAGGATCAGAATGGTAATGTGGAAAGGAGATTCAGTTATAGTACGCTTTTTTTTTTTTTTTTTTTTGAGACAGAGTCTTGCTCTGTCACCCAGGCTAGAGTGCAGTGGCGCGATCTCGGCTCACTGCAAGCTCCGCCTCCCGGGTTCATGCCATTCTCCTGCCTCAGCCTCCCGAGTAGCTGGGACTATAGGCGCCTGCCGCTACGCCTGGCTAATTTTTTTGTATTTTTAGTAGAGACAGGTTTTCACCGTGTTAGCCAGGATGGTCTCGATCTCCCCACCTCGTGATCCACCCGCCTCTGCCTCCCAAACTGCTGGGATTACAGGCGTGAGTCACCGCGCCCAGCCTACTCTTGCAGATGATCTGAATCGTGTTTTTCATTGTCTTTGAGCTATTTTGCAAGTCTGTACATTGTAGCTGACTGATGGCAACATATACAATTCTTTTTATACATATGTAAATTCTGTCCTATCTTGTAGAAATTCAATTGCCTTCCTCCCCTCCCTGAAAAAAACCTTTTTTTTTTTATATATATATTCCTAATCTATAAATAACGTCTGTCTTGGGAATCTCTTTTGATCTGATTACATCCTTCTGATTCCTTCAATGATTAATGAGTAGAATAAAATCTTTTAACACGTGTGCATTTTTCTATCTGTATGAGAGTTGGTTTCACCTGTATTAAAAAAATTGCCTTTTAACAAGCTTTTGTCTAATTGTTTCAAACAAATGTCAAAATCACAGAGATTATCTCATGCATGCAAAGTGTATTTCTGGAAATAAAACAAAATATTTAAACAATGGGTTAGATCAGTGGTTCTAAAATTTTAGTTGTGCTTGAGAATTACTAAGATTTTTAAAGGCAAATACAAATATAAAATAAGAGACTGAATTCTCCCTGTTGAAACTAAGTAAAGAGACTTTTTTCTTCTCTCTTTTCTGAGAACATTTGCTTTAGAAAACTTGCAAATTATTTCTCTGTCTCTAAAAGATATGTAAATCTTTTAAAAAGCTAAACAAGACTCTTACCAACTTTAAGATCCAGAATGCCTTTTTGAAGGATCTGGGAGACAATTCTGATATGAAATCATCGAGGAAGATAACTCTCCCATCTCCCAGTTTCTATAGGAGGGTAGAAGCCTAACTTTGGTAGAAGCGTTACTCTGAAACTGTCTTCCATCATAAAAACATGAGACGTTTATTGATACCTTTGTCAATATTGAACATACTGCCTTGTTCACAGGGGATCTTCAGTTTATGCCTATTGTGCTCCTAATTTTGCAAACTGATTTTTTCGGAAACAGCCTAATTTAGTTAGGAATTAAAAAAACTATTTAGTTATTTTCTCCCCTCCTGCCTTCCTTTCTCCCTCTTCCTTCTTCCTTCTTCATATTTCTTTCTCTCACTACCAGATTCTACTGAAAAGAAGCTTCAGAATAAACTCTGACACATGAGTAGACAATTGTTATCCAGGAAACAAAAAATCTGTGAAATGAAAATAAATCATGGGACCCCCAAATCACTAAGCCAAAGGGAAAAGTCAAATTGGGAAGTGCATCAAGCAGACCTGCCTCCTGTTTTATTTCAGAATAAGATAGCTACAAAGACAAAAAAGCTACATGCCACCCTCACAATTTTCCCACAGGGAAATTCCTTGGGGGCCTCAAGATCTTGACTCTAAAAAAAAACAGTTCTGTTGAATTTCACCCTGGTAATGTACATTAATCGCTTATCTTCACAGGTGCAGGGCAAAGGGCAGAACTCAAAGTTATCCCTCTGCTCACCTGAGACAAAGGCACATCTTATTGCTTCTTCTGTCCTACTGTTTATGTAAAAATGCAGATTCACTGAATCAGACTAAGGCATAAGTGACTCTCTACCCCCACACATATAAGTTATGTATTCAGTGAAATGGTGATCAAAGACGTGAATGCAACCTTTTATCTCTTATCTATCTATGACCTAGAAGCCATGCCCCTGCCCCTTCGAGTTGCCCTGCCTTTCTGAACCAAATCCATGTACATTGCACACATAGTGATTATTGTCTCATGTCTCCCTAAAATGGATAAAACCAAGCTGTATTCCAACCACCTTGGGCAGATGTCATCAGGACCTCCTGAGGCTGTGTCACAGATGCATCCTTTAACCTTAGCAAAATACATTTTCTAAATTCAATTGAGACCTCTCTCAGAAAATTTTGGGTTCACGAAAGAGTTACAGAATCTGTCTTGCAATAAACTGAATAAGGTCCAAATCCTGCTGACCATTTATTGGAGTGTGATCTCCCCAGTTAGAGGTAGGTGCATGAATTTATTTAAATAAAAAGACACACAATTTTTTCAATTTTATCAAAGAAAGCTCCCATCCAAAATCCTCTGTGCTAGTTGACAAACTACTAATTTTACCAATGGATAAGCATTTTAACTTTCACTGTATAAATTAGTGTAGCTTTGAGTGTTGATGGAAGAGAAAGATAGCTGAAACACCAGTAGAAGCTGCCTTTGGGGGTGGCCTTTTAGATTAAAGGATAGCAGACCACCTCCAGACTGTGAATTCTTGATTAGAGCAACTGCCGTCTCTAGGGTGCAAATTGAAACTAATATAGATTTTAATCACAGCCTCCACACTGAAGTGTTTTTAAATAAATTTCTTACATCATAATATCAATGTATTATGCATTCCTTGGGATTTTTTTGAAGTTTTACTATTACTCAGCTTTTATCCTAACTTTTCTTACATTTTATTTCTTGATTTTGAATAGGTGGAATTAAACTTTCCTTAGTTCTGAAATGGCTAATTTTCTACTAATCTCTATTGTTTCGTAAGATTCTGCATCCTCCCTCCCTGAACTGCTAATTTTTCTCTTTGGCTAAAATTCTGTTGCTGTATTGACCCTACCAGGCCACTTCACTCCTTTAAAAGATATCTACTTTATCCTTTATAAGTATTTTCTTTTGTCACTCCAGTATTTCTTATCACTGATTACAGTTAAAAATCTATATTGCACTGATTTTCAGTCTCATATTTAAAGAATAGATTTTGTAAAGGGATAAAATTTTATGAATGAGATGGTTGGGAAATTTAGTGTAAAGGCAAAGAGTACCCACAGAAAGTGTGAGGGGTAGGGAAAGGTTTCCTCAACCCCCTTAGGGTTCCTGATTGGGCCTGAAAATAAAACTTACAAAGACAGATTAACATGCCAAGGAACCATATTTTGGGGTATTGTGTTCTGAGTCCAAGCAGAAGTGAAGGCAAGCTAAAGGAGATGGTATGGTAGAACCAAACGTGCAGGTGGCAGATGCCAAAACTTGGCCTACTAAAGAGAGAGCTGAGGCCTGCTTCTAGATACACATTTTCGATACAGGATAATATTTAAAAAAAAACAAAAACAGAAGCAAGAAATTAGATAAGTAATGTTGCTTTCCAAAAAACATCATAATGATATTTTTATATCATGATTGTGCAACTGTGTTATATCACTGAAATTGCAGTTGATGCTGGACAAAATAGAATTAATATGCAGGTTTATAACCATCTTTAGTATAAAGGGATAGACATTCCAAATTTTCCCTTACTGTGCACACACTAGAAAGTATTATCTACTGTAACATATTTTTTAAGGAAATCAAATGGCAAAAGGACTTAATTCACAGTTAATGTGCATAATTACAACTTATTTGAAAATTCTTTGTATAAAAGATGACACCTTATGAAGAGGGCAATTCTAATTCTAATCAAAATTAAAGTAATTTTTACTAATTTATAAGTTATATATTATCATACTATTGGGAAATATATATGGTATTCTCAGCTACTATATATGTAAATGAATAGAATTATTTATTAATGAGAAAATATCCTTATGATAATTGAAATTAAAAATTGAATGCTTATTTTTCTCTTTTGGTACTGATTATCAGAAACCACCAATTTTTTCTCTATTTATATAATCATAGCAACTTTTAGTACCAGATGACTAAAATCTGACAAAAGAAAAAGGGTTTTTTTGTGTGTGTGTGTAGCTAATTCTATTGGAAAATAGGTTTCTGCTGGGAAATAGAAAAGATAATTGGAAGTATTAACGTGGCAGGGAGGACTCTATACAGACCAAAACTGAAGCAAAAACCCCTGAAATTCTCACTTATGAGTGGAAAAAAAAACTGTTAAATTGCTTAAGACTTGATTATTCTTATACATGGTTCCTCCTCCAATAAAGGAACAAAAATAAGAGATTGGTTCATTTATCTTATTATTAGTTCTAATATGTGTGTTGACACATATTCTTGATAGAAAATATTGTATAATAATAAATAATTTATTTGATTGTTTCCTGGATACTGGTCAGATAACTTGAAGGTAAACAGTTGATTTGTATATTTAATGCTGAAATTATATAAAAACATCCATTAAAAAATAGATTAAAATTATAGGTTGTTCAAAGGAGCTATTCTATAATTTTTTAGTTATAAAAGAAATAATTGCATTTATAGAAAATGTTCATTATAGGAGTGTAAAAAGAAGATAAAAATTCTCATGAATCTAAAACACAGATATAAATACTGGTGACATTTTAATGTAATTTCCTCAAGTTATTTTTCTGCATACCAGTTATGTGTCTGTAAAATATATGTACATTATACAAAAATAAAATTATATACATATATACACAATCATAAATATATGTGTTTCTGACATATTTCACTTCTTAATAATATATCAGTACAGCATGAGGATTTTCTTAAGTCTTCAAACAATTTTCAAAATCATGGTTTTTTTAACCTCATTATTCCTCATTATTCTTTCTTATAGATTCTTTAACCGAAATAAATCATGTCAAAAAAAGATACTTATTTATTTATTTATTTATTTTTTTGAGATGAAGTCTCACTCTTATTGCCCCAGCTGGAGTGCAGTGGTGCGATCTCCGCTCACTGCAACCTTGCCTCCTGGGTTCAAGAGATTCTCCTGCCTCAGCCTCCTGAGTAGCCGGAATTATAGGCGCCCGCCACCACGCCCGGCTAATTTTTGTACTTTTAGTAGAGACGGGGTTTCGCCATGTTGGCCAGGCTGGTCTTGAACTACTGACCTCAGGCGATCTGCCCACCTCGGTCGGCCTCCCAAAGTGCTGAGATTACAGGCATGAGCCACGGCACCCAGCCGAGAGAAATATTTTTAGGTCTATTGATACATGTTGCCAAATTACTTTCAAGGAACGTTGTACCAATTTACTGTCAAAGTAGCAGTGTCTGAGAGGGCTAGTCATCTCTACCATCTCAGTTTTAATGTTACATCCAAACTATTTTAGAAATCTCAATGTACATAATCATCCAATTGTGTCAAAGCAGATCCTTCAGAGAAAAATATTAAATTTTCTTTATGAAAAGTTTCTGATGTTTGAGATTTATAATTTTCAGAAAGTTCTTTTTTTTTTTTGTCATGTCCAATTTTTTTTTTTTAAATTTATTTTTTATTATTATACTGTAAGTTGTAGGGTACATGTGCATAACGTGCAGGTTTGTTATATATGTATACTTGTGCCTTGTTGGTGTGCTGCACCCATCAACTCGTCATTTACATCAGGTATAACTCCCAATGCAATCCCTCCCCGCTCCCCCCTCCCCATGATAGGCCCCGGTGTGTGATGTTCCCCTTCCTGAGTCCAAGTGATCTCATTGTTCACTTCCCACCTATGAGTGAGAACATGCGGTGTTTGGTTTTCTGTTCTTGTGATAGTTTGCTAAGAATGATGGATTCCAGCTGCATCCATGTCCCTACAAAGGACACAAACTCATCCTTTTTTATGGCTGCATAGTATTCCATGGTGTATATGTGCCACATTTTCTTAATCCAATCTGTCACGGATGGACATTTGGGTTGATTCTAAGTCTTTGCTATTGTGAATAGTGCTGCAATAAACATACGTGTGCATGTGTCTTTATAGCAGCATAATTTATAATCCTTTGGGTATATACCCAGTAATGGGATGGCTGGGTCACATGGTACATCTAGTTCTAGATCCTTGAGGAATCGCCATACTGTTTTCCATAATGGTTGAACTAGTTTACAATCCCACCAACAGTGTAAAAGTGTTCCTATTTCTCCACATCCTCTCCAGCACCTGTTGTTTCCTGACTTTTTAATGATCGCCATTCTAACTGGTGTGAGATGGTATCTCATTGTGGTTTTGATTTGCATTTCTCTGATGGCCAGTGATGATGAGCATTTTTTCATGTGTTTGTTGGCTGTATGAATGTCTTCTTTTGAGAAATGTCTGTTCATATCCTTTGCCCACTTTTTGATGGGGTTGTTTGTTTTTTTCTTGTAAATTTGTTTGAGTTCTTTGTAGATTCTGGATATTAGCCCTTTGTCAGATGAGTAGATTGCAAAAATTTTCTCCCATTCTGTAGGTTGCCTGTTCACTCTGAAGGTAGTTTCTTTTGCTGTGCAGAAGCTCTTTAGTTTAATGAGATCCCACTTGTCAATTTTGGCTTTTGCTGCCGTTGCTTTTGGTGTTTTAGACATGAAGTCTTTGCCCATGCCTATGTCCTGAATGGTACTACCTAGGTTTTCCTCTAGGATTTTTATGGTGTTACGTCTAACATTTAAGTCTCTAATCCATTTTGAATTAATTTTCGTATAAGGAGTAAGGAAAGGATCCAGTTTCAGCTTTCTACTTATGGCTAGCCAATTTTCCCAGCACCATTTATTAAATAGGGAATCCTTTCCCCATTTCTTCTTTCTCTCAGGTTTGTCAAAGATCAGATGGCTGTAGATGTGTGGTATTATTTCTGAGGACTCTGTTCTGTTTCATTGGTCTATATCTCTGTTTTGGTACCAGTACCATGCTGTTTTGGTTACTGTAGCCTTGTAGTATAGTTTGAAGTCAGGTAGCGTGATGCCTCCAGCTTTGTTCTTTTGACTTAGGATTGTCTTGGAGATGCGGGCTCTTTTTTGGTTCCATATGAACTTTAAAGCAGTTTTTTCCAATTCTGTGAAGAAACTCATTGGTAGCTTGATGGGGATGGCATTGAATCTATAAATTACCTTGGGCAGTATGGCCATTTTCACGATATTGATTCTTCCTAGCCATGAGCATGGTATGTTCTTCCATTTGTTTGTGTCCTCTTTGATTTCACTGAGCAGTGGTTTGTAGTTCTCCTTGAAGAGGTCCTTTACATCCCTTGTAAGTTGGATTCCTAGGTATTTTATTCTCTTTGAAGCAATTGTGAATGGAAATTCATTCCTGATTTGGCTCTCTGTTTGTCTGTTACTGATGTATAAGAATGCTTGTGATTTTTGCACATTAATTTTGTATCCTGAGACTTTGCTGAAGTTGCTTATCAGCTGAAGGAGATTTTGGGCTGAGACAATGGGGTTTTCTAAATATACAATCATGTCATCTGCAAACAGGGACAATTTGACTTCTTCTTTTCCTAACTGAATACCCTTGATTTCTTTCTCTTGCCTAATTGCCCTAGCCAGAACTTCCAACACTATGTTGAATAGGAGTGGTGAGAGAGGGCATCCCTGTCTTGTGCCAGTTTTCAAAGGGAATTTTTCCAGTTTTTGCCCATTCAGTATGATATTGGCTGTGGGTTTGTCATAAATAGCTCTTATTATTTTGAGGTACGTTCCATCAATACCGAATTTATTGAGCGTTTTTAGCATGAAGGGCTGTTGAATTTTGTCAAAAGCCTTTTCTGCATCTATTGAGATAATCACGTGGTTCTTGTCTTTGGTTCTGTTTACATGCTGGATTATGTTTATTGTTTTGCGAATGTTGAACCACCCTTGCATCCCAGGGATGAAGCCCACTTGATCATGGTGGATAAGCTTTTTGATGTGTTGCTGAATCTGGTTTGCCAGTATTTTATTGAGGATTTTTGCATCGATGTTCATCAGAGATATTCGTCTAAAATTCTCTTTTTTTGTTGTCTCTCTGCCAGGCTTTGGTATCAGGATGATGTTGTCCTCATAAAATGAGTTAGGGAGGATTCCCTCTTTTTCTATTGATTGGAATAGTTTCAGAAGGAATGGTACCAACTCCTCCTTGTACCTCTGGTAGAATTCAGCTGTGAATCCATCTGGTCCTGGACTTTTTTTGGTTGGTAGGCTATTAATTGTTGCCTCAATTTCAGAGCCTGCTATTGGTCTATTCAGGGATTCAACTTCTTCCTGGTTTAGTCTTGGAAGAGTGTAAGTGTCCAGGAAATTATCCATTTCTTCTAGATTTTCCAGTTTATTTGCGTAGAGGTGTTTATAGTATTCTCTGATGGTAGTTTGTATTTCTGTGGGGTTGGTGGTGATATCCCCTTTATCATTTTTAATTGCGTCGATTTGATTCTTCTCTCTTTTCTTCTTTATTAGTCTTGCTAGTGGTCTGTCAATTTTGTTGATCTTTTCAAAAAACCAACTCCTGGATTCATTGATTTTTTGGAGGGTTTTTTGTGTCTCTATCTCCTTCAGTCCTGCTCTGATCTTAGTTATTTCTTGCCTTCTGCTAGCTTTCAAAATTGTTTGCTCTTGCTTCTCTAGTTCTTTTAATTGTGATGTTAGAGTGTCAATTTTAGATCTTTCCTGCTTTCTCTTGTGGGCATTTAGTGCTATAAATTTCCCTCTACACACTGCTTTAAATGTGTCCCAGAGATTCTGGTATGTTGTGTCTTTGTTCTCATTGGTTTCAAAGAACATCTTTATTTCTGCCTTCATTTCGTTATGTACCCAGTAGTCATTCAGGAGCAGGTTGTTCAGTTTCCATGTAGTTGAGCGGTTTTGACTGAGTTTCTTAGTCCTGAGTTCTGGTTTGATTGCACTGTGGTCTGAGAGACAGTTTGTTATAATTTCTGTTCTTGTACATTTGCTGAGGAGTGCTTTACTTCCAATTATATGGTCAATTTTGGAGTAAGTACGATGTGGTGCTGAGAAGAATGTATATTCTGTTGATTTGGGGTGGAGAGTTCTATAGATGTCTATTAGGTCTGCTTGCTGCAGAGCTGAGTTCAATTCCTGGATATCCTTGTTAACTTTCTGTCTCGTTGATCTGTCTAATGTTGACAGTGGAGTGTGGAAGTCTCCCATTATTTTTGTATGGGAGTCTAAGTCTCTTTGTAAGTCTCTAAGGACTTGCTTTATGAATCTGGGTGCTCCTGTATTGGGTGCATATATATTTAGGATAGTTAGCTCTTCCTGTTGAATTGATCCCTTTACCATTATGTAATGGCCTTCTTTGTCTCTTTTGATCTTTGATGGTTTAAAGTCTGTTTTATCAGAAACTAGTATTGCAACCCCCGCTTTTTTTTGTTCTCCATTTGCTTGGTAAATCTTCCTCCATCCCTTTATTTTGAGCCTATGTATGTCTCTGCGTGTGAGATGGGTTTCCTGAATACAGCAGACTGATGGGTCTTGACTCTTTATCCAGTTTGCCAGTCTGTGTCTTTTAATTGGAGCATTTAGTCAATTTACATTTAAGGTTAATATTGTTATGTGTGAACTTGATCCTGTCATTATGATATTAACTCGTTATTTTGCTCGTTAGTTGATGCAGTTTCTTCCTAGCCTCGATGGTCTTTACATTTTGGCATGTTTTTGAGATGGCTGGTACCGGTTGTTCCTTTCCATGTTTAGTGCTTCCTTCAGGGTCTCTTGTAAGGCAGGCCTAGTGGTGACAAAATCTCTAAGCATTTGCTTATCTGTAAAGGATTTTATTTCTCCTTCACTTATGAAACTTAGTTTGGCTGAATATGAAATTCTGGGTTGAAAAGTCTTTTCTTTAAGAATGTTGAATATTGGCCCCCACTCTCTTCTGGCTTGGAGACTTTCTGCCGAGAGATCTGCTGTTAGTCTGATGGGCTTCCTTTTGTGGGTAACTCAACCTTTCTCTCTGGCTGCCCTTAAGATTTTTTCCTTCATTTCAACTTTGGTGAATCTGGCAATTATGTGTCTTGGAGTTGTTCTTCTCGAGGAGTATCTTTGTGGCGTTCTCTGTATTTCCTGGATTTGAATGTTGGCCTGCCCTACTAGGTTGGGGAAGTTCTCCTGGATGATATCCTGAAGAGTGTTTTCCAACTTGGTTCCATTTTCCCCCTCACTTTCAGGCACCCCAATCAGACGGAGATTTGGTCTTTTTACATAATCCCATACTTCTTGCAGGCTTTGTTCATTTCTTTTTCTTCTTTTTTCTTTTGGTTTCTCTTCTCGCTTCATTTCATTCATTTGATCCTCAATCGCTGATACTCTTTCTTCCAGTTGATCGAGTCGGTTACTGAAGCTTGTGCATTTGTCACGTATTTCTCGTGTCATGCTTTTCATCTCTTTCATTTCGTTTAGGACCTTCTCTGCATTAATTACTCTAGCCATCAATTCTTCCACTTTTTTTTCAAGATTTTTAGTTTCTTTGCGCTGGGTACGTAATTCCTCCTTTAGCTCTGAGAAATTTGATGGACTGAAGCCTTCTTCTCTCATCTCGTCAAAGTCATTCTCCATCCAGCTTTGATCCGTTGCTGGCGATGAGCTGCGCTCCTTTGCCGGGGGAGATGCGCTCTTATTTTTTGAATTTCCAGCTTTTCTGCCCTGCTTTTTCCCCATCTTTGTGGTTTTATCTGCCTCTGGTCTTTGATGATGGTGATGTACTGATGGGGTTTTGGTGTAGGTGTCCTTCCTGTTTGATAGTTTTCCTTCTAACAGTCAGGACCCTCAGCTGTTGGTCTGTTGGAGATTGCTCGAGGTCCACTCCAGACCCTGTTTGCCTGGGTATCAGCAGCAGAGGCTGCAGAAGATAGAATATTTCTGAACAGCAAGTGTACCTGTCTGATTCTTGCTTTGGAAGCTTCCTCTCAGGGGTGTACTCCACTCTGTGAGGTGTGGGGTGTCAGACTGCCCCTAGTGGGGGATGTCTCCCAGTTAGGCTACTCAGGGGTCAGGGTCCCGCTTGAGCAGGGAGTCTGTCCCTTCTCAGATCTCAACCTCCGTGTTGGGAGATCCACTGCTCTCTTCAAAGCTGTCAGACAGAGTCATTTGCGTCTGCAGAGGTGTCTGCTGCTTTGTTATTGTTTACTGTGCCCTGCCCCCAGAGGTGGAGTCTACAGAGACAGGCAGGTTTCCTGGAGCTGCTGTGAGCTCCACCCAGTTCGAGGTTCCCAGCAGCTTTGTTTACCTACTTAAGCCTCAGCAATGGCGGGCGCCCCTCCCCCAGCCTCGCTGCTGCCTTGCCGGTAGATCACAGACTGCTGTGATAGCAATGAGGGAGGCTCCGTGGGTGTGGGACCCTCCCGGCCAGGTGTGGGATATGATCTCCTGGTGTGCCTGTTTGCTCAAAGCGCAGTATTGGGGTGGGAGTTACCCGATTCTCCAGGTGTTGTGTGTCTCAGTTCCCCTGGCTAGGAAAAGGGATTTCCTTCCCCCTTGCGCTTCCCAGGTGAGGTAATGCCTCACCCTGCTTCAGCTCTGGCTGGTCGGGCTGCAGCAGCTGACCAGTACCGATCGTCCAGCACTCCCCAGTGAGATGAACCCAGTACCTCAGTTGAAAATGCCGAAATCACTGGTCTTCTGTGTCACTGGCGCTGGGAGTTGGAGACTGGAGCTGCTCCTATTCGGCCATCTTGCTCCGCCCCCCAAGTTCTTTTTTTTGTTTTGTTTTTTGAGACGGAGTCTTTGCTCTGTCACCCAGGCTGGAGGGCAGTGGTGCGATCTCGGCTCACTGCAAGCTCCGCCTCCCGGGTTCACGCCATTCTCCTGCCTCAGCCTCCCGAGTAGCTAGGACTACAGGTGCCCGCTACCGCGCCCGGCTACTTTTTGTATTTTCAGTAGAGATAGGGTTTCACCGTGTTAGGCAGGATGGTCTCGATCTCCTGACCTTGTGATCCACCCGTCTTGGCCTCCCAAAGTGCTGGGATTACAGGCGTGAGCCACCACACCCGGCAGAAAGTTCTTTTTTAATTTGTCAGAAGAAATTCTCATTTTTATTTCCTGACTTTCTTTTCAAAACTATATATCCACAGTTAAGAACATGTATAGTGTATTACATTTGAATAAAATTAAAATTGAAATCATTCCCACTACTGCAATTGCCATTGAATCTACATAGCAGGGCATGAAAATTCGAATTACCAACTTAGATATTGTAGGCTTATCATTTAGAAGTCAATAGTACTTAGTGCTGTCCACTAAATGTTTCTGGTTCTCCTCTTTATGGGGTGTGCAGTAACATGGAATGTTGTTGTTTTCTGTAGTTAGGTGTACCTACTTAACTTGTCAATTAAATGGGAGCAGAAGTGAAGGATATATCTCCTTCTGGAAGAAGCTTTAATAGGGAGATCTTGATTTAACACATGTATTGAGATAAAGTCTGTATCAACCCAGGTGCTAAGTGATTATTGTAAGCAGAGCCTCCCTGATGACCTGAGTTAGATAGGAGATATTAGTGGAAAATACAATTTCATATAGTGAATCTATTAATGTTTGGAATATTTCCTATAATAGTGTAACCTATCTACACTCACTAATGCACAAGATGGCTTAAAATATGGGGAATTGGCTTAATAAATGAGTGGAAGAACCAGGAAGGAAACTGATATTGGAATCTAGAAAAAAAAATTACAATCCATGATGTAGTGACAATACATGAAAGGGAAATTATTTAGAAAGCAGAGCACAAGTTTCTCTGAGAAGTGGCTGTAAAAATATACATTACTAGTATGGTTTGGTTGATGTTGGTAGCATTTAGGAGAAGGATCATGAGAGATAAGAGTTCAGAATAAAAAGATTGACTAGTTTGCAAGTAAAGTAGAAAAAGAGAAAGTCCAGAAATTTGGTGAATTACAATGTTGGAATGTGCAACTTCTCTAACCTAATAAATAGAAAATCAAATGGAGAAGGCCTTTAATGAAAAAAGGTTGAGTTAAACTGAGCTTTTTCATAAGGATTAAATCAAGAGTATTTGCAGCCTTTTAAAAACATGGTCCAGAAATCCCATTACTGGTATATATCCAAAGGAATGCAAATCACTCTATCATAAAGACACAATTAGGTGTATGTTCATTGCAGCACTGTTCACAATAGCAAAGGCATGGAATCAACCTAACTGCCCACCAGTGATGGACTGGATAAAGAAAATGTGGTACATGTACACCATGGACTACTATGCATCCATAAAAAAGAACATATGATGTCCTTTGTAGAGTCATGGATGGAGCTGGAGACCATTATCCTTAGCAAACCAGTGCAGGAACAGAAATCCAAATACCACATGTTCTCACTTAAAGTGGGAGCTAAATGATGAGAACACATGTACACATAGAGGGTAACAACACATGCTGGGGCCTATCGGAGGGTAAAGGGTGGGAGAAGGGAGAGGATTAGGAAAAATAACTAATAGGTGGTAGGTTTAATACATGGGTGATGAAAGAATCTGTACACCTCCCATGACATAAGTTTACCTATGTAACCAACCTGCACATGTACCTCTGAATGTTAAGGTTAAAAAACAAAACAAAAAAACTAGGTGGGAAGGCTATGATCTGGAGGCCTCTTTTTGAGATGACCTCTGCAGATCCCAGCCACCATAGTATAAGAAGCCCAGTCCACAGAGAGGATCCAGGTGCTAGATTCCCCAGTAAACGGTTCCAGTTGAGCCAGCTTTTAAATCATCTCTGCTGAGGCACAGGTTTTTTTTCAATTGTGATAAAATATATACAACATAACATTTACCTTTCAAAACAGTTTTAAGTGTATAGTCCTGTGGCAGTAAGCAGTGAATGCACGTTGTTGTGCAACTATCACCACCATCCCAAGAATTTTTTCATCATCCCAAACTGAAACTCTGTACCCAGTAAACACTAATTTTATATTCGTCTTTTTGCCCTAGCCCTTGGCAACCACCATTCAACTATCTGTCATGAGCTTTCTTAAGAAGTTATCTTGGAAATGGATTCTTCAGCCCCGCTTCTTCCAGACTCTAGTAGTTTGAGTCTTTCCAGCTGGATTTAAGGTAAAATTTTTCCTGATGCCTGATAAATTCCAAATGCAAGTGAGTTAACATACAAAGAGTGAGATTAGGTGGGAGTGGTGGTGGTAGGAGATATGAAACCTAAGAAGGATAACTAATATGTAGAACTGACTGGAGTGAAAAAGATAAGAAGCTCACTGAGTTTAAAGGAAGATTTTAAGGAAGAGTCAATCTGAGATTTATGCCTGAGATATATGGAAAATTTGTCCATTTTGGGTCCTCCCAATCATTATGCAAGAAGCTCATTTAGAGTGGAGACAAGGGCCAGGGGGAATAATGGATGCAGGGCCCACCTACAGAAGAGGAACTTCACCAAAGAACAGGTTCCACTTGCCCAAGTCAGTTTCACCAAATCTGTGTTATCCATATCTCTCATCTTCTCTTTTTTGAAAAAAGTGTTTTTATTGCATTTATCTTGGCTGGGCATGGTAGTTCATACCTCTAATCCCAGCACTTTAGGAGGCTGAGGTGGGAGAATTGCTTAAAGCCAGAAGTTTGAGACCAGCCTGGGCAACAAAGTGAGACCTTCTCTGTATTAAAACAAAAAGTCTCATCCCTAATCTGTGAGTGAATTATGTGTTTGGAAGCACATATAATTTACTATTGCAGTTTATCCATCTATAGAAGATTAAGAGCCACAGCTGACCTGATGTAGAGACTACCAAACATCCCTCATCCAGAATCTTGAACTTTGAGATTGATGCCATAACTGAATGAAATTTTGGTTTACCCTCCTGGGAAGGTGATGAGTGTATTTTGCATTCAGAAGGTAGTAAAGTGAATATTTGGTGACTAGAACTCTGAAATATTACCACTGTTGATCAGTTCTCCTTTCTGAACACATGATAGAAGCATCCTTTGCTATCCCTTTGAATTTAGGTACCCCATTTGACTTTTTTTTTTTTTTTTTTGGCCAAAAAATGTGACTGGAAGTGACGAAAGCTTAAACTCTGGTATCTTTAAGAGCCAGTATCTGATTTGGCATTTTTCTTCCCTCATAGGGATGAGAGTGGAAGCATGAATTGAGGAGTCTCCATCTGAGGAACTGAAAGACTGTGAAGAGCACAACCCCCCACTGTTCACCTGATGTAGACAAGGAATAGAAGGAAAAATGAACTTTTGTTGTGTTATGCCTTTGAAACTTGGGCATTTTGTGCAATGTAGAAAAAACTTGCTCACTTCAACTTATGCAAATTTTTTTACCTGATATCACAATTCATTTCTGATTGGTTATTTAAGAGAATATTTAATGTTCTAAGTAAATATGCGTATATATAATATTTAAAAGCCATTGAATTCAAAGCTACTTATTAGATATTCTTTACTGTATTTTGGTTATTCTTTCTCGGATTTAATTATGCTCATGGTATAATCTGTCTTATATGACATAGTATTGTTTCTCAGTACTAATTTAGGAAAGGCCCAAGTATTAAAGGCCCAAGTATTAAGGCAGTGTTTTAGAAAGAATATTGTTTCAGCTTTTGTAGACAAGTCATTTTAAGAATTAAGAGTTACACCAATAAAAAAGTACTTTGAAGTTATGGTATATTTTGATCATTGAAACAGTCATGTCAGATGGTTAAACAGATGTAGACAGAAGATAAATTATTATATATGGACATTGACTATTGTCATTTATGGATATTGAACTAAATAGACAGTACCTTTCTTTTTCTTGTATAGCTGTGCTTTGTCAAGAATTATTTAGGGAAAGTCAGAAAGAAATCAATAGATTTTTCAACATCTGTGAATCCCATTCTTTTTACTTGGTTCAATTTCCTGGTCTACTCTATTTAATAAGAATCCTGCTGTTTTTCCATCAGACATTGTAACATTGTACATCGTTTCTTAATTACTTGCCATTTTACTTCTAGACTGGTTTTTAAATTATTTGTGACAGAAGTTCAACAATCAATACTTGCTTGAAAACTCCTTACTCTCTTCTATTTTTGTACAGATTTTTATAGTGTGTGTGTGTGTGTGGCGTGTGTGTGTCTTAATCTGTTGAAACTGCTATGACAAAATACCTTAGACTTGGTAGCTTATAAACTACAGATAGATGTTTATTTCTGGAAATTCTGAAGGCTATAAAGTCCGTGATAAATGCACCAGTAGGTTTGGTTATTTGGTGAAGGCTGCTTTTTGGCACCTTCTAATGTGTAGTCATGTGGTTGAAGAGGCAAAGCAGCTCTCTGGGGTCCCTTTAAAAAGGGCACTAATCCCACTCCTGAAGGCTCCTCTCTAATAATCTAATCACCTTCTGAAGGTCCTTCCTCTTAATACCATCACTTTGATGGTTAAGTTTTCAACAAGGTGAATTTTGGGAGAACACAATCAGGCCATGGCAGTATGCATGTTCATCTGCATGAATTTCTTTCGGTTTTGTAATCCCATTTTACTTACTTTTGTCAAAAAGTAAAATATTTCCAGTCATTTTTATTTTCTAACAGGACTTACACATTTATGATAATGTTAATGCTAAGTATTTCATCTTTGACAAAATGAGCTTTCAAATTGGATGAAATAAATTTAACAATTGTTAGAATTACCTTAGTGGGTTTACTGTTTAAAACATTTCTTGATTGATATAAAACTAATGTTTTCAATTATCTGAGAAGTTCAGTGAATGGAGCCGACACTGTAAGAACTGTAATTTCATTTCTCCTGCATGCACAAAAAACAATTTTAAATAGAAAATAAGTGAAGTTAACATAGAAAACAGTTGTTTTCATTTGTTTGGAACAAAATGTCTTGCATCATAGAGCAGTATATAAACACAATTTCTGCAGCTCCAGGTATTAAATTGCCATGTTTAACGTCTGTTTAATACACAAATAACATTTGAAGTAAATGTTTTGTTAGCAGAATTGTGCATTCTGCTTTTAACAAGGTTTAACCACGGTCTTCAAGGTGAGTGGTAAATAAAGACAACCACTTATTGTAAATTACACATTTATCGTTCACTTTCTTCATGCACAGAAATTCATAACTATTTATTAAAAGTGTAGCTTTCTTTAAGATCATACTGCTATAAGGGCTTACTGCACATTTTTTTAAGTGCTAGAGAAAGTGTTGTAGATTTGCAACATACAATAAATGGCAGTGACACAGCACAAGCGGTGCCCAGACAACTCTCTAGACACCCTTGCAGGACAGCTTAGCCTTCATTTCTGCACACATTTTATATCCACCTGACCTATAATTTCCCATGTTACTCACTGACCTGATTGGCTAGAGACTTCACGTATCTCAAAGCCCACATAATTGTATTTCACTTTTCTGGGTAAGCTAAGAGGGAAGGTTATTAACTGAGCGTGAGGAGAAAAGGGAGGTACTTATTTTCAGCAAAATTTGCTCACTATGTCATGTTACCCAAATTTAACCATTCTCATATCTTTCACCTTCCCTTAGTATTTTGGGGATAAAAATATCTCATCTGGTGACTACTTCTTAATTGTTCCCTTGTGAGCTACTCGTCTGTATCACATAATTGTCCTTACCCTTCTTAGGCCCTTTATTGTTTCCCTGATTACAAATAAGAACTTGAACACCGTCTCCTCCTTGCTAGGCTGTAATAGCTACCTTGCGCTGTAGTAGTCATTGGCCACACTCCCTTTTAATTTAGCACACTACAACAAAAGACTGAACAGCTATAGCTGACTTAATTGAATAGCAATGATAATTTGATAGAAATCACAGCTTACAAGTAAAAAAGACATGTCTGTTACCTAAATATGACTACTCAGTTTTCTAAAGGAAAATAATAAATAGGGGCTCTTCTTATTGGTAAAATGTGCTCCTAGATCTCCTGTCTTGAGGTCTACCCTTCTGCCTTTTGCCAATGGTATGATTGTTTCACAGAACACATTGAAACTTAGTCCTTCATTTACTTGTTCATTATTTTATTCATTCAATAAAATATTGATTTTTAAAATCTGTAACTTTTAGTTTTTGTGGGTATATAGTAGGCATATAAATTTATGAGGCACAGGAGATGTTTTGATGCAGGTATGCAATGTGAAACAATGACACCATAGAGAATGGGGGATCCATTTCCTCTAGCGTTTATCCTTTGTGTTACAAACAATCCAGTTATACTCTTTTACACATTTCTATTTCTTGTTCTTTCTTTTTTTTTTTTTTTTTCCGAGATGGAATTTTACTCTTGTTGCCCAGGTTGGAGTACAATGGCGCGATCTTGGTTCACCACAACTCTGCCTCCCGGGTTCAAGTGATTCTCCTACCACAGCCTCCCGAGAAGCTGGGATTACAGGCATACGCTACCATGCCTGGCTAATTTTTTGTATTTTAAGCAGAGACAAGGTTTCTCCATGTTGGTCAGGCTGGTTTCGAACTCCTGACCTCAGGTGATCCGCCTGCCTTGGCCTCCCAAAGTGCTGGGATTATAGGCGTGAGCCACCACAATTGGCCTTTACTAATTACAAAATGTACAATTAAATTATTATTGACTAGAGTTACCCTGTTGTGATGTCAAATATTAGGTCTTATTCATTCTCTCTGTTTTTTTGTACCCATTAACCCTCTCCCCTTCCCTCTCCTAGCCCCCCACTATCCTTCCCAGCCTCTGGTAATCATCCTTTTACTCTTTATCTCTGAGTTCCATTGTTTTAATTTTTAGATCCCATGAGTAAGTGAGAACATGTGATGTATGCCTTTTTTTGCATGGCTTATTTCATTCAACGTAATGATCTTCAGTTCCATCATTGCTGTTGCAAATGACAGTATCTCATTCTTTTTTATATCTGAATAGTACTCTATTGTGTATATGCACCACATTTTCTTTATCCATTCATCTGTTGATGGACATTTAGGTTGCTTCCAAATCTTGACGTGCAAAGTTGTGAACAGTGTTGCAACAAATATAGGACCAAATATATTTCTTTGATATACTGATTTATTTTCTCTTGAGTATAACCCAACAATAGGATTGCTGGATAATGTGGCAGCTCAGTTTTAGTTTTTTGAAGACCCTTAAAACTGTTCTCCATAGTGGTTGTACTAATTTATATTCCCACCAATAGTGTAAAGGGTTCCTTTTTCTCCACATTCCCACTAGTATTTGTTATTGCCTGTCTTTTGGATATAAGCCATTTTAACTGGGATGAGATGATATCTCGTTGTAGCTTTGATTTGCATTTCTCTGATGATCAGTGATGTTGAGCACCTTTTCATATGCCTGTTTGCCATTTGTATCTCTTCTTTTGAGAGACATGTATTCAAAGCTTTTGCCCATTATTTTGATCGGATTATTAGATTTTTTTTCTTATAGAATTATTTTAACTCACTATATGTTCTGGTTATTAATCCCTTGTCAGATGGGTAGTTTGCAAATATTTTCTCCCATTCTGTGGGTTATCTCTTCACTTTGTTGATTGTAACCTTTACTGTGCAGAAGCTTTTTAACTTGATGTAATCCCATTTGTCCATGTTTTGCTTTGGTTGCCTGTGCTCGTGGGGTATTACTCAAGAAATTTTTGCCCAGACCAATGTCCTGGAGGCTTTCTCCAATATTTTCTTACAGTAGTTTCATAGTTTATGGTATTAGATTTAACTCTGTAATCCATTTTTATTTGATTTTTGTATATGGTGAAAGATAGGGATTTAGTTTCATTCTTCTGTGTATGAATATCCAATTTTCTCTGCACCATTTATTGAAGAGACCATCCTTTCCCCAATGTACGTTCTTGGCACCTTTGTCAAAAATGAGTTAACTGTAGGTGTGTGGATTCAGTTCTGAGTTCTTATTTTGTTCCATTGGTCTGTATGTCTGTTTTTATGCTGTACTGTGCTCTTTGGGTTACTATAACTCTATAGTATAGTTTGAAGTTAGATAATATGACTCCTCTAGTTTTGTTCTTTTTTATCAGGATAACTTTGGCTACTCTGGGTCATTTCTGATTCCATATAAATTTTTGGATTTGTTCCTTCTATTTCTGTGAAGAATGTCATTGGTATTTTGATAAAGATTGCATTGAATCTGTAGATTGCTTTGGGTAGTATGGACATTTTAATTATGTTGGTTATTTCAATCCATGAACATAGAATATCTTTTAATTTTTTGTGTACTTTTCAATTTCTTTCATCAGTGTCTTGTAATATTCATTACAGTAATCTTTCACTTATTGGTTAAGTTAATCCCTAGGTATTTAATTTTATGTGTGGCTATTATAAACGAGATTACTTTTTAAATTTCTTTTTCATATTGTTGGATATTGGCATACAGAAATGCTACTAATTTTTTTGTGTTGATTTTGTGTCCTTCCACTTTACTGAATTTGTTTTTTAGTTCTAATAATTTTCCTGTGGAGTCTTTAGGTTTTTCCAAATATAAGATCATATCATCTGCAAACAAGATTAATTTGACTTCTTCCTTTCCAATATAGATGCTCTTTATTTCTTTCTCTTATCTGATTGCTCTAGCTAGAACTTCCAGTATTACATTGATAACAGTAGTGAAAGTGGGCATCCTTATTATCTTCCAGATCTTAGAAGAAAAGCTTTTCCCCATTCATTATGATACCAGCCATCGATCTGTTGTATACAGATTTTATATTCTTGAGGTATGTTCCTTCTATCCCCAGTTTTTTGAGAGTTTTTTGTTTTAATCATGAAAGGATGTTGAAATTTATCAAATTCTTTTTCAGTGTCAGTTGAAATGATCTTATTGTTTTTGTCCTTTATTCTGTTGATGTGATGCATCACATTGATTTATTTGTGTATGTTGAACCATCCTTGGAGTTTTTTATTTTATACCAGACAATAGCAAAAGATAATGAAGCAAGAATAGCAGGGAAAAATATTGATGATCCCTACTATGTTAGTCTACTTTTGCATTGCTATGAAGAAATAACTGAGGCTGGATAACTTATAAAGAAAAGAGGTTCAATTGTCTCACAGTTCTGCAGGCTATATAAGCATAGAACCAATATCTGCTCATCTTCTGAGGACCTCAGGAAGTTTACAATTGTGGAAGGTGAAGCAGGACTAGGCTTGTTACATGGTGATAACAGGAGCAAGAGATAGAGAGGAAAGTTGCCACACTCTTTTAAACAACAAGCTCTCATCTGAACTAACAGAGTGATAACTCATTTATCATGAAGGGAATGGTACTAAGCCATTCATGAGGGATAAGCCCCCATGATCCAATACCTCCCACCAGGCCCCACCTTCAACATTGAGGATTAAATTTCAACATGAGATTTGGAAGAAGTAAACATTCAAACCATATCACCTACACTCATGGAACATACACTATAGAGTTGGAAGCACAAAGTATTCAAGTAAACACATAAATTTAAAATAGAAATGAAGACAAATGCTGCAAAGAAAAGTAGTCAGTACTTTTCTCCAGCTCTCCAGTGGTTCACTGGAGAACTGAATACTGTCAACTAAATCAATGTAGAGTTCCCAAATAAATAACACTTGTGCATAACATTTAAATGTCAGGCAAAAGAAGTGTCATATTGGAGTCAGCAGCATGTGCAATATTCCTGTAGTGGGAAAAAGAAAAAATACAAGGCTATGAGAAGGCTAAATGAAGATCAAGAAAATGTGTAGTAAGAGGTGAGGCTGACAGTTACGTATAAACCAGACCATGCATGAGTGCTTTTAATCTCTGTCTTCATACAGGGAACTGGAATGTTGTTGAATGGTTTGAGTGAAGAGAATGACATGATTTATATTTTGAAAAGACTGCTACATAGGCATTGTGCAAATGAGAGAATAGAGGGTGCAAGAAAATTGCAAAAGGGTCTAGCACTTGTCACAGCATGGCCATAGGGTGATGGAGGTGGATATGGACATGGAGAGAAATATGTGGATTTAGAAGATATTTAGGAAGCACAATGGATGGAAATAAGGTACTGCATGGCACACAGGGATTAGTGGAGGGAGAGGTGTCAAGGATAATGTATAATGTATAAATTTCTAGCTTGTGCAATTGAGTAGGTGATAGGATTTACATGAATTAAGAAATTTACATGAATTAAGAGCACTGTAGGAGAAACAAGATTAAAACAACATTAAAACAAGTGTTCTGGATATTTTTTTACACTTTATTTTAAAGTTTTAGATTTTTAGAAAAGCTAAGAACAGTTTTAGATTTTTAGAAAAGCTAAGCAAATAGCATAGAGAGAACTCACATACCCTCTCTTGTCCACATGATTTTCCCTATTATTACTACTTGAGTTAGTTGGTACATTTGTTACAATTAATGGTTGAATATAGGTACATTATTACTAAGTCAAGTCCATAGTTTACATTAAGGTTCATTCTGCGTTATACAGTTCTGTAGGTTTTAACAAATGCCTAGTATCCTATATCCACCATTACAATATCATGTATAGTAGTTTCACTGCCCTAAAAATGGCCTATGCCTCACCTATATATTATTCTTCCCACTCTGCCCAGACACTTGGCAACCACTGATCTTTTTACCATCTATAATTTTGCTTTTTCAGAGTGTCACGTGGTTGAAATTATACAGTATGTGGCCTTTTCAGACTAACATTTCACTTAGCAATATATATTTAAAGTTTCTTTATGTCTCTTTATGGCTTGATAGCTCATTTCCTTCATCATGCAGTAATATTCCATTGTATGGACGTACTAATTTACTTATTCTTTCCTTCACCTATTGAGTATCTTGGTTGCTTCCAGTTGGGATAACAAATTATGTGCCTATAAACATTGCGTGCAAATTTTGTGTGGACATGAATTTTCACCTCATTTGGATAAATATCTAATACTGATTGCTGGATTGCACATTTAGACTATGTTTAGCTTTGTTAGAAACTGCCAAACCGGCAACCCCCCAGGTTGAGGCTCTGTCCCACAAGAGTGTTCCCAACTTCAGATGCCAGTTGCAAGCATAGGTTGTGACCTATGCTTCTGACCAATTAACTATAAACTGGAGTTTCCACAATCCGGTCCTCAGGTTCTATTAATTTGCTAGAGTGGTTCACTAAACTCAGGGAAACACATTGCTACATTTACTCATTTATTATAAAGGATTATAAATAATACAGATAAACAGCTGGTAGGAAGAGATGCATAGGGCAAGGGTCAAGGCATGTGGGAAGGGGTGCAGAACTTCCATGCTCTCTCTGAGCATGGCACCCTCTAGGCACCTCCTTATGCTCAGCTATTTAGAAGCTCATCCAAACCCAGGTTTTTTTGTTTGTTAGTGTTTATGGAAGCTTCATTATATAGTCATGATTGATTACATTATTGGCCATTGGTGATTAGCTCAACCTTCTCAAGAGGTTGGGGGATGGCAGTGAATGTCTCAATCCTCTAATCATGCCTTGGTCTTTCTTGTGACCAGCTCCCATCCTGAACCAAATAGGGCCTCCAGACACCAGTCATGTTATTAGCATATGGAAAAAGCTCATTACTTTGGAGAGTTTTAGGGTTTTAGGAGCTATATGTCAGGAAATGAGGTCAAAGACCAAATATATATATTTCACAATGTTTCAGATGTCTTAGTATGTTTGGGGTTCTGTAACAATATTATAAGCTGGATGGTTTATAAGCAACAAACATTTATTCCACATAAGATCAAGGTCTATTTTGTATCTGGTATCTGGGCACAGTTCTGGATGGTGCCTTCTTACTCTTCCTCACATGGTAGAAGAAGTGAGGGATCTCTCGTGGCTTTTTTTTTTTTTTTTTTTTTAGACAAGATCTTGCTCTTGATTTTTTTTCCCAGGCTTGAGTGCAGGGGCATGGTCTTAGCTCACTGCAGCCTCTGGCTTCTGGGCTCAAGTGATTCTCCTGCCTCAGTCTCCCAAGAAACTAAGACCACAGGCACATGCCACTACACCCAGCTAATTGTTTTTAAACGATTTGCCAGTTACTCATTTTTGTAAAGACAGGGTCTTGCTTTGCTGCCCAGGTTGGTATTGAACTCATGAACTCAAGTGATCCTCCCACCTCAGCCTCCCAAACTGCTGAGATAACAGGTATGAGCCACCTGCCATAGGCACTCTGGCATCTTCTATGAGGGCATTAATACCTTTCATGAAAATTTGCCCTCATAACTTAATCACCACCCAAAGGCCTCATCTAATACCATCAAGTTGGGAGTTAAGATTTCAACATACGGGTTTTGTAGGGGGGAACAAACGTTTAGACCATAGCAGGGTGAAAACAGCCCGTTTCTTACCATTAAGTAGGACATTAGCTATAAGATTTTTTGTAGATGTTATTTATTAATTTAAGTAAGTTCCCTTCTATTCCTAGTGTGCTGAGAGTTTTTTGTATCATGAACAAGTGTTGGGTTTTGTCAAATACTTTTTCTGAATCTATTGATATAATCAGATGATTTTTTTAATTGGGTTATAGTTGTAATAGATTATATTGATTTTCAAATTTTGAACCAGGCTTGCACACCTGGAATAAATCCTACTAGAGCACAGTGTATCATTCTTTTTATACATTGTTATATTTGATTTTCTAATATTTGTTGAAGATTTTGCACCCATGCTTATGGTAGAAATTGTAGTTTTTATTTCTTGTGATGTTAGTACTTAGTTTTGATATCAGGGTAGTGCAAGACTGGATATTGGGGTAATGCTGAATAGTTAAGAAGTATTCTCTTGCTTCCATATTCTGGAAAATATTGTAGAGAAATATCATAGATCATTATATCATAGAGAATTTTCCTTAAATATTTGATCGAATTTGCCAGTGAAATCATCTGGGCCCAGTACGTTCTATTTTGAAAGGTTATTAATGATTGATTTCATATCACTAATAGCTATGGACTCAATAATATCTATTTATGTTGGGTGAGATTATTAATGTGTGTCTTTCAAAACTTTCATTGATTTTATTTTATTTGTTCATTCAGATAATCTGCAGAAGAGAATTTATCTACTTAGATTTTATGCACTGTATTTTCATTTCCAGTTAGTTCAAAACATTTTTAAATTTAT
Source organism: Papio anubis (assembly GCF_008728515.1). Taxonomy (NCBI): domain Eukaryota; kingdom Metazoa; phylum Chordata; class Mammalia; order Primates; family Cercopithecidae; genus Papio; species Papio anubis. The sequence continues at coordinate 32,566,493 of NC_044984.1, forward strand.
CTTGAGAATTCTTCGACTTTTATGTGTTTGTTTAATTTCTGTATGCCTTGAGTTTTCCAGCTATATTTCTGTTATTGATTTCTAGTTTAATTTCATTGTGGTCTAAAAGCATACACTGTATGATTTCTATTATTTTAAGTTTGTTAAGGTGTGTTTTGCCACCCAGGATGTGGTCTTAGTGAACATTCCATATGAACTTGAGAAGAATATGTATTTTGTTACTGAAGTATCATAAAAAGGTTGATTAGATCCAATTTATTACTGGCTCTGTTCAGTCCAACTATGTCCTTACTGATTTTCTGCCTGCTGAATATATCAATTATTGATATATAATACATGTGTTTACAAATTTTTTTATTTCTCCTTGAAGTTCTATAGTTTTTGCTACATGTATTTTGATGTTGTGTTGCTATGTGTATATATATTAAGGACATCTTCTTGGAGAATTGACCCCATTATTACTATGTACTGCCCCTTTTTATCCTTAATAATTATTTTTTGTTCTGAGACCTGCTCTTTCTGAAAAAAATATAGCTTATCTAGCATTGTTTTGATTTATATTAGCATGGTATTTTTTAATCCACCTCTTTGTTTTTATTCTATCTGTTCTTATATGTTTAAAATGGACTGATTGTAGACCATATATTGCTGAGTCTTCTTTTTAATCCACTGACAGCCTTTGTCTTTTAAATGGTGTATTTGAACCACACATATTTAAAACAAGTATTGATATAATTGGATTTTTATATACCATGCTTGTGTTTTTGTTTTGTTTTTGTTTTTTTAAAATTTCTTTATTTTTCTACATTCTCTACTTTTAATTGAGCATTTTATATGATTACATTTTATTCCTTCCTCTAGCATATCAATGCCACTTCTTTTTAAAATGTCTTTAGCAGTTGCCCTAGAGTTTGCAATGTGTATTTGTAGCTAATCTAAGTCTACTTTCTTTCTTTTCTTTTTTTGAGACAGTCTTGCTCTGTTGCCCAGGCTGGAGTGCAGTGACGCAATCTCGGCTCACTGCAAGCTCCACCTCCCGGGTTCACACCATTCTCCTGCCTCAGCCTCCCAAGTAGCTGGCACTACAGGCGCCCGCCACCACGCCCAGCTAATGGCCAAAGTCTACTTTCAAATGATACTATCCTGGTTTTGTGGGTAATGCAGGTACCTTGTAACAGAGTAATTCTAATTTTTCTCACCTGTCCTTTATAATATTGCTGTTCTTTATTTCACTTATTGTATGCTATAATCACTTATATGTTGCTGCAATTGTTAATTTGAACAGTAGCTGAAACACGTTTTCCCTTGTCTGTCAACCATTTTCAATGAATCCTTTTGTCCATGTGGACTGAAATGAAACAAAATTAGGTGGCATTTGTTTTTATGCAAGTCATATATAATAAATGAAAAGTCAGAATGAAAATATTAGTACCATAGTGATATATATATATATAGCATATACAGTGTATCCCCAGTCTAAATGCCAGAAAATCAGTGGGAAGAAAAGCAAAGAGGAAAGATATTAAGGGTAATCTTTGTAGCCTGGCAATAGGATGTTTTTGTCATAGAAAAAGTACCACTAGCACTACCACTATTGATTAGAAGTGAGATAGTCCTCAAGTTACTTTTTTCTCCTCAATAGCTCTTAGGTAAACAAAATATATCCTTACTCCCTGTTTCCTCAATTTTTGTCAGGGAAATGGAGAGTGTACTTTTATAAAAAGTCTTCACTATTTCTAGGCTCTCAATGGGAAATATGGTGCCTCATTTTGTTACAGCTTTTCTGGTGAAAATGTTAGCAATTAATTAAAGAACTGGAAAATGAACCACACTGACATGAAGAAATATCAAAAGGTTCAAATAATCTACAAATTGAAATCTCTACTCTCTAAGTAATTGAATTTCTAATTTTATATGCCTTATATTTTTCTGAATGTCATATGACTTTTTAATTCTCAAAGTTAAGCATATAAAATCATGATTGCTGAGAAAAATGTAAACTTTGCTCTCAAATCAAGAAGGCTTCTACTATATAAATAATTAAATTGACATGTATCTTAATACATATAGTAACCATTAGAGCTTAAAATGCTATGTATACATATTTGAAGCTCAAGAAACAAACATTTGTTTTGTTTTGTTTTGTTTTTAAAGAAAGTAGTAGCAGAAACTCAAACAATTACGACAGAACTTTTTGGTGGTCGTCCCTGCTGCTATTGTCTGCATGTCAAGACAAGTAGCTAAGATTCATACAAAACGATGGTGTTACAGTTAGAAATGCCTAGCTCTCTTCTTCATGACCAGAGTGATGAAGGAAGGAATCTCGCTTGGACATAATTTTTATTGTGATAGCAGATGGGAGCCCTAGGGAATCTGAAAGTGTTCAGGAAAGAGCAGCAATTAAAAAAATATCTCTGGAGTGTGCATAGTGCAAGATCTCTTTGAATACTTCGAGGCAAAAATTATTTATCATGGGAAGTATTATGAGAGCATGAGAAAATGCATTTGCATAAAAGAAGATGGAAGATTAAGAAGTGGGTCCCAAGGCCTGAGTCTAAGGAGAGAGCATAGAAGAAAGCAGTAAGAAAGAGTATGGGAAAGGTGTATAAGGGTTTGCAGAGGAGGGACGAAATCCCCAACAGAAATAGCAACAACTAGAAGGGACACAGGTATCCTTCAGGCCAATTTTCTGGTCCACAAATGCATTTTGTCTCCTACATAGCGTTTGAAAAACACTTTTGGCCAACATTTTAAAACTGGCAGAATTCACATTTTCACGTGCAGTAGGAAAAGCTGGAAATTTGGTAGTTGTGTGCCTGATTCCCTACCTGCCAGCAATCAGGTGGGGCTGAATGCAGCGCAGCCACCTCATTTAGCTGTGGTCCGCAGGCTGTATTTTATCACTGCGTGTCCCTGTCTCTCCCCAGCCTTCTTCCACTTCACATTTACATTTTCTTTCTGGCCCTTAAAGGCACTTTGTTTTTGACCCCTGGTTTGGACACCGATTTACTGAAAGTACAGAATCTCTGAGTCCTCTGAAATGCACAAGAGGGTGGTCAGGTCTTTAAGAAGACAGAGTAGACTGAAAACAAAATAAGACAGTCGAACTGAACAGATCTTTTCTTAGGCTAAATAGCACTTACCCTATATGAAAAGGTTCAAGTTACCAAAGCTACGCTGAAATTGGTATGTTGTGCTTTCAATTAATTATAATGTTTAACTTAACCTCAAAGAAAATTCAGTTACTAGTTTATATAAAGTATGTGATTAAATTGTTCCCAAGCAACTATCTTTCTGTGATATGACTCAGTTAAGAAATAATTGGGAGACTTCCAGACAAAAATGGTAAATTAAGGTCATTTCTACCCGACTCTCTTCTGAAACCAGCTGAAAACTACTAAGACTACTCAATTTTCAATGAAATTAGGCACCCGCTACAATTCCAATAGTCAATTCAAAAAATAAAATCTAGATCAAATATCAAGAGGATATGAGGCAACAAGGCACAGAGACAATCAAGCTGCATTTGTGATTCTCAGAAATTGGTGACACGCTTGGAAGTCACAAGTATGACTTGTGGCTTGAAACTAAAGCCCAATAGCTGGAAGGCAGGGCAGAATAAGAGGAGACATGATTTGACATATTTGCAGGAAGCTCTGCATCTGCCAGTCTCAGTAAAGGAAGATAAATAACTGTTAGATCACCTCACGAAAGGCAGTGAAATGCAGAGATTTTTTGGTAACCCCACAGCCTCCTTGTCGTTGTGAGTAAAGATGCACTAAGGCAATGTAAGCAGCACAAAATTTGAGAAACGGTTTATGATAACTGGATCTAACACACCAGTTGCCAAGTGTGTTTCCCCTAACTTTACTCCATATATTCTACTGCAAAAAGATGGCTCAGAAAGTGGAAATGCACAGATATTTTCAAATAGAAAAGAAATAAGGGTCTGTGACACACATTTTCTTTTTGAAAAGCAACCTCAAGAGGAAATTATTCTGACAAATAGATGAATGAAGAAATCGTGGTAGAGAATATGGCCAACACAGTCTGTTGAACTAAGTTTACAAGAATGAAGTTTCTTGTAAAACTAAGAAAAATTACTGAAAAAATTTTAATGGTTGGCCAGGATATCTGTAAATCTTTGTATTGTAGGACTTACAATATAGAGATCAAAATTTGGGATATAGAGGATGGGCACAGGAAGTTGTAAGAAGTTCATGAATACTCTTTCCATATTCTCAGAGTGGGAAATGAAAAGACAATAAACCCTGTTTTAATATAAATGAATCAATTTATAAGCTAATTTAATACAGTCATAGTGGAAGAACCCATACAAATAAAAACAAATTATGAAAACAACTGATTATTTCTGAAAGAAAGCATAGATAACATAAAACAATATAAAAATACTGTAAGTCATACAAAGAAACATTAAAAAGAAAAGAACATTAAAAATAAAAACATAACATGAAAGTATAACATTAAATAAGATAACAGAAGCAAGACTTAAATATATCTGTCAACTCAATAAATGTAATTAAACATCGTGTTACAACAGAATTTCATTGTATTTAAACAAATAATGCAGTATACATAAAGCAAGTGACTCAGATTGAAAATAAATGAATAGGCAAAAACAAGAGAAGGTAAAAATATTTTTTATGAAATGCATAATTAATATGAGACCAATTTTAATTCAAATCTTAAAGCATTAAGGATACAAAGAAGACCATTTTACAAACAAAATGTTACACTGAACAATGAAAGTTAGTCTTTGTAAGAAATTAGTGTACTATAAATATCTTTATGGGAAAATAATAGTAGAAAAAGGATAAATAAGTGGAACATCTGTTTGGTCAAAGTCAGGTTCAATAGGAAAATATAAGTAAATAATATTAAGATCTACAAAAACATAATTATTAATGAGCATCTAATAGCTCTATATTAAGTATATATTCTTGAAAGTGAAGAATGCCTTTCTCTTTTATGTGTCCATAGAATATTTGCAAAATTATAAAAACTTAAGTTTTAAATCCTCATTTAAAAAAGTAGAAAAAGTATGGACTTATGTTCTGATCACATTGAATTAAACATCAATATTAACAATAAACATGTAAACAAAATCTCATGCTTCTTGAAAGGTAAACAACACGTGACTCTGTCCTAAATGAGTCTAAGGTAAGTGAGAAAAATAAAAATGAAATTTGTAACGTATTTTAAAACCAATAGTAATAAAAGCATTATATATCAGAACCTTTGGGGTTCAGTTAATTCATGCTTAGAGGAAAATTAATACCATCAAGATTTTTTTAAAAAATTAAAATTATTTAAGCATTTAATTTAAAAATATTTCACTGAAATGTCAGCTTAATGAGAGCAGGGATTTTTGTCTATTTGTTCAGTGCTGTATTTCTAGTTTCCAGAAGCATTTAACATATAGAGGCATCAATATGTGGTACTGGATGAATGAATGAATGAAACTAAGAGATGAAAAACAAAATATAGTACAACCAAGAAAAATAAATGTAAGAAATGCATGGGATAAGGATAGAAAACAATAAATAAGAAAAGAGAAAAATAATAATATTAAAGTACATATCAAAGATCAATTCTTAAAATCAAGGAAGCCAAAAAACAGATTATTAGCTAATATCAAGAATAAAAGGAAAAAACACAAATACACAAGCATTAGATGTGTGACAGGGAAATCATCATAGGTACAAATTGATAAGATTAATGTTGTATTAATCAGTATGGAATAGATTTTACTGAATAGTAAAAATATATTGTTGGATAAGTTGTGATATATTATTTCAATGGAATTATTATTCAACTATACAAATGAAGAAACTGCTGATATATGCAATAAAACTCTTTTACATTATGAAGAAGAATATATACAGCCCAAATTTTAAAATGTTGACATACTTGAACACAAAAGAAGATATCCACAATTGCCAAACATGTTAATAGATGTTTGGCATCATTACCTAACAGAGAAATAAAAATTAAAAACACTTTTTGATGGCACTGCAATAATTGCTAAGATAAAAAGATAAATTTTAAAACCCTAGAATTGGAAATGATATACAACAAGAATTATTACTGGGCATGTAAATCGTTACACTTCCAAATGCTACATGTCAATATCTACTAAGGCTAAACAAATTCCTGCTCTATGACCCAGTGGTCAAACTTCAAGGAAAGGAGTGCTATTGTGTACCAAATGATATATACAAGAATATTCTTAGCAGCCTTACTCAAAATAGCCAAAAACCTGAAAACAACTCAAATGCCCATCTACAGTAAAATGAATACATATAATAAAATACAATGGAAAACAGCAAACTGCTGATACACATATAAACATAAAAGGAAGATGAGCACATACCATGGGATTCCCTTTATATAAAGCTCAAGAACTCGAAAAGTAGGAATAATTATTGACTGTGGCATATGAATTGACTAGAAAAAAGTATGAGCAAGTTTCTGGGGAACTTCATACTCTGTATTTGTAACCAGGTGGTGTTACACAGATTTTCATATGTGTAAAAATATAAAAATCTATAAATTTAAGATTTTGAAGGGGCAGGAATTCATTATTTTAATATTTTAACAGCTCTTGAGACATAACCATTATACGATAAACTGCAGATATTTCAAAATTATAATGGAATGGATAAATCATATATTAGGTGTGTGATCCATCCATTCCACTGTAAGTACTTGCTCCAGATAAATGAAAATGTGCATTCATATAAAGACTGGCACAGGAATATTCATACTAGCTTTATTTGTCGTAGCCTAAAACTGGAAACAACCCAAATGTCCATCAACAGATAAATCATGAACAAATTGTGGTACAGCCACAGTGAAATACTACTTAGGAATAAAAAGAAATGAATCATAGGTATATGCAAAAATGTGAGTGAATCTAAAAATGATTATGTGGGTAAAAGAAACCAGGCCAAGAAAAAGTATGTATTATGATTCTATTTTATAAAAAACTAGAAAATGCAAAGTAATCTACAGTGATAGAAAGATCAGTGGTCACCCAGAGATGTGCAGGAGGAGGAGCTGTTAGAAAGGATTGCCAAGGGGCATTAGAAAACTTCTGGAGATGATTAGCATGTTCATTATCTTGGTTGTGGTGATAGTTTTAGACGGGCATATACATATGTCAAAACTTATCAAATTATAATCTTGAAATATTTATAGTTTATTTTATATCAGTTTATTGACATATGTATAATCTTGAAATATTTATAGTTTATTATGCATCATCAGCAGTGTTCAGTTCCTTCACAGCTTTGCCAACACTTGGTATCATCAGCCTTTTAAATTGTAACCATTTTAATAGCATATAATGGTATTGTTCTGGTTTTAATTTTCATTTTTCTAATTACTAATGATGAGCATCTTTTCATGTGGTTATCTGTCATCCCTATATCTTCTTTGGTGAAGCATCTGTTCACATCTTGTGCCCATTTTTAAAAATTGGGTTGTTTTCCTACTGCTGAGTTTTGAGAGTTCTTATATATTCTGGATAAAGACCCTTATCAGATATACTTCGCAAATATTTTTCTCTCAGTTGTGGCTTGTCTTTCTATTCTTCTCACAATATTTTTCGAAGATGTTTTAAATTTTAATTAAGTCTAGCTTACAAATTTGTTCTTTATTGCATTGTGCTATTGTCATATCTTAGAAATCTTTGCTTAACTCAAGGCTTTCTTCTAGAAGTCTTACAGTTTTATGTTTTACAGTTTTAAGTCTATGGTCAATTTTGAGTTAAATTTTGTATACGATATGAGATATGGATCTTGGTTCATTTTTTTTGGATATAGATTATCCCATTGTTCCAGTACTGTGTGTTAAAATACATAAACTTAAGAGTTTTTGACTTTTCTGCATGTATGTTATACCTCAATAGAAAATTAAATATAAATAAATCAATGAATATAGTGAAAGAAAAGTAATTACAAGCAATAAACACCAGAAAATACCTAGAAATAAACTAAAGTATATACAGATGTGGAGGAATTTTTAAGTTGTGTTGAAAGATATAACAGAAGCTTAGAAAGATTTAAATTCTGCAAAGCATTCAATTACCCTATAATCAAAATGTAAATGTAATACAGTCTCTGTATAAAAACCACTATGTCATTCCTACATGGCAGTTCAGTCCAACTCTGGTTCATTCCTGGCCCTTTAGGTTTTTCAGCTGAAAGCCTGTATATTCTGCACCACCTCTCCCTAACTGGTCTCAAATGCTGATCTTTGTCTTGTGATATTTGCCCTGTTTTTAGAGGTTTTCCATTTATGATTTTAGTTTCCTTTCCTTTTCAGGTCCAGAATCACGAAATTTCCTAAGAGGAGAATGGGTCATGTACTTGAAGTCTCCTGTGTCTCTGTCAAAGCTGTCTTAGTTTCTCAACACATGTAATACGTGGGTTTTCCCTGTGCTGCTCATGCCAAGAATCAGCAAATGTCCCAGGGTAAGAGTGGCTGAGGAGATATATCCCCTCTCTGAGCTTCTTCCTTCTCTGGAACCTTTGCCTTTCCAGTCCTCATTGTCTCAGTAGTGATTACTTATATTGGAATGATGGTTTTTGTATTTTATTTAGCTTTCCTATTTGTTCTCGGAGGCAGCTTTAGTCTGCTATTGGTGCCTCCGGTCAAGACAGGAGCAGAAGTTCTGGTATAACCTTTTAAAAACAAACAAGACTTCACTTAATTGAAAGAGAAATTGATGATTTTTGCAAGACAAAACAACCCAAATCCTTAAAATCTTAAATTTGTCATTACACTTGAATGTAAAATTTATATGTCATGTTTATTAATATTGTTAAGTGTTCAGGAAAAATAGATCTCTTACACACTACTAACAGGAGTGAAATATAAATATGTATAGCCCTTTTGGAAGGCAATTTTGCATTAGATACAGAATTCAACAAATTTACAAATACTTTACTTATCAACTCCATTGTTTACAATTTACCGTGGGGATATATTCATATATATTATTTATTGCGATATTGTTGTAATAATAAAAATAACATCAAACAAAGGGAGGGAGGGAGATAAGGAAGGAAGGAAGGAAGGAAGGAAGGAAGGAAGGAAGGGGTCTATTACAAGAAAAAAACAAACAACCCCATCAAAAAGTGGGCAAAGGATATGAATAGACATTTCTCAGAAGAGGACATTCATGCAGCCAACAGACACATGAAAAAATGCTCATCATCACTGGCTATCAGAGAAATGCAAATCAAAACCACAATGAGATACCATCTCACACCAGTTAGAATGGCGATCATTAAAAAGTCAGGAAGCAACAGGTGCTGGAGAGGATGTGGAGAAATAGGAACACTTTTACACTGTTGGTGGGATTGTAAACTAGTTCAACCATTATGGAAAACAGTATGGCGATTCCTCAAGGATCTAGAACTAGATGTACCATATGACCTAGCCATCCCATTACTGGGGATATACCCAAAGGATTATAAATCATGCTGCTATAAAGACACATGCACACGTATGTTTATTGCGGCACTATTCACAATAGCAAAGACTTGGAATCAACCCAAGTGTCCATCAGTGACAGACTGGATGAAGAAAATGTGGCACATATACACCATGGAATACTATGCAGCCATAAAGAAGGATGAGTTTGTGTCCTTTGTAGGGACATGGATGCAACTGGAAACCATCATTCTCAGCAAACTATTGCAAGAACAGAAAACCAAACACCGCATGTTCTCACTCATAGGTGGGAACTGAACAATGAGATCACTTGGGCTCGGGAAGGGGAACATCACACACCGGGGCCTATCAAGGGGATGGGGGAGGAGGGAGGGATTGCACTGGGAGTTATACCTGATGTAAATGACATGTTGATGGGTACTGACGAGTTGATGGGTGCAGCACAGCAACATGGCACAAGTATACATATGTAACAAACCTGCACGTTATGCACATGAATCCTAGAACTTAAAGTATACTAAAAATAAAAAATTAAAAAAAAACACTGTTACTTTTATATAATAGATGCAACTGTTGAAAATAACTTTTGATCTGAATATTCTAATGAAAAGAGCTCAAAATCTATTGTAATATACCTAATTATTACTATTATTAGTTTTTTCAAATATACACACAAACTAGTAATAGGTGTTGTCTCTGGGAAATAGGACTTGAGATCTAGACTAGGAAGAACATTTAATTTTTATTGCATACCTTTGTACTATTTAAGTGTTTGTTTACCATGTCATTATATTACCTCTTAAAAACTATTGCTAAAAGATAAATTGATCTCTAATACATCATTAAATTAGATAAGCGGAAAAAATAAAGTAAAACCAAAGAAAGAATATCGGGGTAATTTTAAAAATTAAAACACTTAATAAGGTGGTTTCTAGTCATCATTTGATTATTGAATTGTGTTTAAATATTTGCTATTCTCAACTTTGTGTGCCTTCATCAGTACCTACTCAGAAGAAAGAAAAAAGTAGCTTGTAAGTCACTCAGGAAAAAAGTAGCTCTACAAGTGTACATACTAATATCCCTGGGAATATTTAAAGGGATGAGAAGAGTTTCAAAGCAGCTAGTGGGATATTAGGGCTCTCTATGAGAACAACTAGGAATGACAAGATGCAAAAATCATGTTCAAGGGCAGGGGAGAGCTACTGAGGTGACTCATCTACTTCAGTCCATAACCCTATTACACAAACTTTCAATATTTTTTCACTCATAAAATATGCAAAGATTAGGCTAGAAACATCACTATCATTTGCCAGATTGTTTTGACTAAGTTTTGTCTTGTCAGCATGCCAAAATTTGAATTACATGTATTTTGAAACAATAATTGTGCATTAATATGTTTTGCTTTGTTTAAAACTCTTTTTTCCCTTATGAATCTTAGTTTCATTACTTGGATCTTTGGGCAGCATAAGCATAACAACGTTAAAAGCTGATGGACAAAGTGCAAGCTTTGATACTCATATGCTGCCAACTTAAAGTCAAAAGAGTGCAATATGATGTCAGATCAAAGAAAAGCATAGAAATGGAACACAAAGGAATTAAGGTGGAGGAAGGAGCCCACTGATGAGACTGAAAGTAGAAACGTCCTAAGATTTTATTAGGAGCAGATACTAATAACTCTCCATGAATAATGAGGGGAGATAGGAGATTACTTGAAAATTACTCTTAATATCAAATCTATATAAATCACATTAGGGAGAAAATAGTTAAAAACATCTAGATTTATATTAAACGTCTTTGCTGTGATTACAAAATATATTGTGTTAATAGTTTTACCTTTCGTTTCTTCACATTTAAATGTGAAAAAATAAAAACTATACTACTAATAATAGTAATAAGTAGGTATATTCCAATGGATTTTAAGATCTTTTATATTAAATCCTGTGGTCATGAACCCATACAGTCTTGGATCTTTATACACAAAATGTCATCAATGGTAAAACTTTGAATAAATCACTTGTCTGTTATCCATAGTTGCCTTATCTAAAATCAAGTGTTTGCCCTGAAGATTTTCTAAGGTTCCATCTAATTTGAGCACTTCGTGAGTCTCTGTCTATCTCACAGCACCTGCTTTGCAGAGAGCTAAGTACAATACTAAATATATTGCATTGGTTTGCTAGATAAACATAACAAACCATTTCTTTTAATTTTTTGTTCTGAAAATTTGTATATATATAAAAGTAGAAAAAATAGTATAATGAACTCTATTATCCATCAACCAGTTTCAAAATTATCAATATATTGAAAATCTTGTGTTGCCTATACCTCTCAATCTACCTGTTTGTAGCTATTTGTGTTTATTTTTAGGTTTATTGATGAATAATTTGCATAACATCAAATTAACTCATTTCATTTATTATTGTAGTGAATTTATAGAGTTGTGCAACCATTACAACAATCAGTTTAAAAACATCTGTTACCCCAAAAGTTCCTTTGTACATAAGCACAATCAAACCTCAGACCTTGGAAAACATGGATCTGCTTTCTATCTGTATAGATTTGCCTTTTCTGGATAATGTATTCAAAGGGAATAATAAAATATATAGTCTTTTCTATGTCCCAGTTAATTTTAGCCTAATACCTTTCACCTAACTCTTTTATAGCACATCTTTAAAAATGGTATAGTACACCATGACCTTGGCCCTAACCAAGATATAAGGCAGGGCAATAAGGCGAAATAACACGTTAAATCAGCACTTTCCCGTAAAATAGGATTTTGATGCAAGAAAAAAAATAACACAGTGGAGAAAATGTAACTGGTAACAGAGCAAAGCAAAGCTCAGAGTTCAGATTCCCAGGATGATGGTAGACCATAAGGATAAGAAGAGAAATGTGGCCAGATCTTCTTAGGTGTCTCTCTCCCTAGAAGCCTAAACCTGGATGTGGGCTCATGTGCATCAGAAGACTAGTTCTGAATGAACTGAGTGAGACTTAAAGGCAAAGGGATAAAATGGTAATTAAGCATGTGGCAAGAACCAAACCAAAAATTTGAACTCTTGCTGTGGATGAGAGAGGGAAGAGCTACCTGCTCATATGAGCAGTGCTTGTGCCATATGACAGCAATCTTGACTAGTTCAGAGCGTCATTTACTCAGAAGCATTAGAATTGTTAATATTTCAGACCTCTGCTTTTTAGTTGGTTTTAGGACAGAAGCCATTGTAAAATGAGCAATTGAGTCTGGGTGGAACTAGGATAGGAATAAGCACTAATTGATTAGGAGCTGAAAAATAGAATGAAGATGAGGGAGGATATGGAGATCACTGAAGGCAATATTTAAAGATGTTTTTCTATGTGTTCTTATAGGTACTTAGAAATGAAGGTATTCATGAATGAAGAAATTCTACAGTGTGGCAGGAAGTGGACAATATACTAACATAGTATATATATGGATATTGAATATATATGGTGTATTTATATGGCTTAAAATATTTACAAATACTTTTAAAAACATTTTAATATCCTTTAGTAGATATAGCTAATTGAGTGTAAAGATGTTTCTACCTTCTTCCTTTATTTAGAATCACCTGAAAGGTTTAAAACTCCAATCTCTGAATTAGTGACAGTCACTGATACCTAGTAAGATGACTCGAAGTTGGGCCACTTTAACATTTTCTTTCTAATACGTTTTACTGCCTACCGGATCTTGACAGCATGCCCCAGAAAGTGAAGCAGCAAACATGTTGGGCTCTGGGGGTCTATCTGGACAACATTGAAAGGGAAATGTCACCAGTTTTACACAATTCCCTTTTACTGTTGAAGACATGTGCTCTTTAGGGAATTCAAGAAACACTGCATTTATAGTGCAGTAGTGATACTGCCAGTGGCACTTTCTTGACTAGCTCTTTAAATGAACAGAATTATGAGTATGAATCATGAAACACTGAGGGATGCCAACATATCCAGTCACTTCATCTAAAAATATCATCATATTTAGTACTCAATCCATATAGACTACTTTTTCTGATGATTGACTGAACTGGCCTGATCGATATAACCTAAAATAAGATGGGAGGAGGAAGGAAAGAGGGATTAATTTAAGATTATTATAATTGCCATCTCAATGAATAAATCTATTATCATATTTGCATTAGGTTTATCCAAAATCACTTTGCACCTTACCTTCTCCATAGCAACATTTGAATCTGTAAAGGATATTCGTCAAATAACCAAAGGAATTAGCATGTAATTATTATGGATTCAGTAGTGAAAAGAGACTAATTAAATGGTTTTCAGAGTAAATGCAGGAGCCACAGCTGCAATATTATTATTATTATTTATTTTTTGATGCAATATTATGGTTTTACAAGAGAAACAACAGTTTTCTTTTTTATGAAAGCAGTTAAATAAGAAAGCATTCTTTCTAAACTTTCCTACACAAACACAAAGGTGAGACTATTTTCAGTCTTTCTAAAAATGCTGATTAATTTATGCTCTGGAATTTTTTCGGGTCTATTTATGGAACATATTAGTAGTTTTTACTTAAGCACCCAAGTATACCAACAATTGCCAAATGATCATTTCTGGAATGTTCAGGCTTTTTATGTTTAGCAGATGGTAGTTGGAATTAATCATTGCCTAAATCATGAAATGAAAAAATGATAACTTCAATAAACTTTCTACTGAGCACTTTTAAATAGACTAGTTCATTTGAGTCTCGTAAGAACCTAAGAATTAGATAGGCTGAAAAATTGTATTTCTTTTTTGTGGATGAACATAATTAGGCACAGGGAAGTTAAATCTTTATGCAGCATTTCTCAGCCAGGGAGAAACTGAAAATGCTACTTTCCTAGACTAACTCATTCTCTAATGTTGTTTCCAACAGATTTAAAATCTATGGTTGAGATTTTTTTTGATTAGGAAAATGTTTAATTTTATATTTTGATATTTATTTAGATATCAATTTAAACTTTTATGTCCTGAAATTCATTATTTTATTAAAAATTATTGAGTCCTATAATTATGCGACATGAATTATGTCTCAGGAACTACACAAGGTAATAGGGGTGAAGGGATGCATAAAATATGATTTTCTCTTCACCAAAATCTAGGGTTATAACCAGACATGTAGATGAAGATTACAGTGGATAATTTGCAGATCACAATTGCAAAGTGTCAAGTGCCTTGTAAACCATGTTAAGAATTTTAAATTTTATCCTTTAATCAGCTTTGAACCACCAGAAATCTAATTAAGGAGGAAAACAACAAATCAGGGCCTTGATTCAAAATACAAAGCTTCCAGCTTTGTAGAGAATAGATTGAAAAAGGAAGCAACTGGTGCCAAGGAGACAAGAGGAGCCTACTAATAAAATCAACTGCAGTAGAATAGTAGAACCGCACCTGAAATATGGCAGTGGTGGTGGGTGGAGAGAAGGAGGACTCTACTAGGAAATATTCCTGAGCTATAATTTTAGAGGTAGGCTTTGGTGATTTGTTTGATGTTCATGTGTCGGGGGCAGTTCGCCTAGAGATGTTCTACTTTTTAACAAGCCTGTTGATAAAATTTCTCTAGTCCTTTGCATGTTTTCTATGAAGTTTTAAAAGGTAGACTGAGAGCAGCTTATTTTGTTCAGGGCTTTTTTTGGCTGTTTATCATCACATTTATATTGATATTTGCCCACTTCCAAAGGACTCATCTGTGCTAATTGTATAAAAAGTGGTTTCAGACATTAAGAAAAGCAGAAATTGGTGTAAAAGTGAAAAAAAAATATTTTTCTATCTTTATTTAGATCTTGGCACCTTTTAGAGATAGGTTTTGGTTATTTCTTTCTGTATGTTTCCTACTAATCTATCTCATAATTTTTTACTGTTGTGGCATAGTCACAAACACTTCCCACTTTCTAGATTTTAAAGTCTATAAAATTATTTATGCAGCACAGAATAAACCTTATGTCTGTAGTAGCCACTCATTTTTACTATTGACAGTAATGCTTTCCACCATGACAATGATAAAAGGTAAGTTATCAAGTTGTCATGATCTTGAACCATTTAACCTAGCAGAATAATTTGTCCTCTACAAACGCAAAGCATGTATTACTCATCAAATGTTCTCCTGATGAAAGTATGGAATACCCATGGGTCTTAAAAATTCTAGAAACAGTAAATAATATCAGAAAGAATATAATTTTTTTGCCAGTTTATTTCAAGCATCTAATAACCAAGTTCAATTGTGGTTTACTTATTGCCAGAGCTGGAAAAATTGTGAGGAGAAAAAGCTGGTATCTTATTTTCAAAAGTTGTTTACCTTTGTTTCCTAAGTATTCATATAGATTAGCTTGTGTTCAATGGCAAAATTTAATTTACACTAATGGATTGCATAATTCTCTCCACGTAGGTTCAGTAAGAATATATTAGCATACATATGTGCTATCCATTATGGAACACTATCTACTATCTTTGGACATGCCTAATGATTTAAAAATCAGCCAACATTGAAATACGGCTTCCTGGTTCTGTGGATTTAATGAATGCAATGAATGCAAGGAGCTCAATAGGAACTGAAGAATGGTAGATAAAAAGCTCATGACTCCTAAACAGAAATTAAACTTGCTTTTCACAACTGTACAAGTCAGAAACAGATGTAGGCTGCAAGCACCAGAGCAAATTTTAATCTTCAACTTGAAATGGCAAAACTAAAGGACCATGGAAGGACCCCATTGAAATATATTTGAAGGATATGTATTACGCAATTGAAAGAAATACATGCCAGACAATTTTGCCTAAGCAGACAGGGTTATGGATACTTTTGACTAAAATGTCATTTCCCTACTCTAATTTGATTGTGCACGTAGTAACAAAATCCTGACATTTCAAACATATTGTTGGTTGTATGTGTATATTTTATGCTTAAGTGCAGAAACATCTGGCTGTTCCAGTAAACAGGTGATTTGAGATAGGGACACATGGGAGAATTATGGTATTTGTTCATCAGTTTCAAGTTTTCCCAAACATGTGGGAGCCCCGTTTGTAGAATCTAGCAATGGCAACAGTCAGCTGCTGAAATATGATGTTAAGAATACTATGATATAAAAAAGGTACATG
Source organism: Papio anubis (assembly GCF_008728515.1). Lineage (NCBI taxonomy): Eukaryota > Metazoa > Chordata > Mammalia > Primates > Cercopithecidae > Papio > Papio anubis. The sequence goes on from NC_044984.1 coordinate 32,583,071, forward strand.
GAAACAAAACATACTTTAAATGGCATATAAATAATTTTTATCTAAAACTGATATATTTTAAAATCATCATCTTTAAATTTTAGGGTTACAAATATCTTGGGATTCTAATAAAAGGTATAGACCATCTTCCCCGGAAAATTCAAGAACAGATGACATTTTTTATTGAATTGCAGTTGGTTCATGTTTAAGAATCTTTGACATATTCAAGACTGTATTCTTTCTAGGGGCTTTTAATTTTGAAATCATCAATATATATAGCCAATTTTAATGTCACTGTGAGAAAGTGCCAGAATCAGTGTATTGTTTGGAAAGAAAAAGAGCTAATACAAGCAAATAGATACACACATTACCAACATTGAAGATATGTGCCAAGAAAAAAAAAGAGCCCACAAAAGAACATTTAGCAAAAAAAGCAGAAACAACAAAGAAAATGGGGAAAAAAAAAAAAAAAGATAACTAGAAGACTGTGTTTTGGAAAACTACGGAAAGGAATCAGATGTTTTTTTCAAACAGAGTGTGGTTGGTATGTAAAATAAAACTGAGAGTTCATGTCAGATACCATTTGGAAATATGCTTTGATGAAGCAAGTAGGAATCTTGATGATCTGAGAGAAGCAGATATATTACAATTTTGGAGATAGACAGCTAAATTGTCTTCCTGAAATGAGAAAATTATTGCGACCTTTTTTTTTTTTTTTTTTTTTAAGACGGCGTCTCGCTCTGTCGCCCAGGCTGGAGTGCAGTGGCACAATCTCGGCTCACTGCAACCTCTGCCTCCTGGGTTCAAGTGATTCTTCTGCCTCAGCCTCTCGAGTAGCTGGGACTACAGGCTTGCCCCAACACGCCCGCCTAATTTTTGTATTTTTAGTAGAGAGGAGGTGTCACCATATTGGCCAGGCTGGTCTCGAACTCCTGGTCTCATGATCTCTCGCCTTGGCCTCCTAAAGTGATGGGATTACAGGAGTGTGCCATGGTGCCCGGCCAACAGTATATTCTTATCTTTTCTTCCTACTGATTATTGTTTAAAAATAAACAATTGTTTTTACCCTAAACAATTGTGTTTATAGGGATTAATAAAAAAAAGTAGTTTCTATTTATCTACATATTTACCATTTCTACTATTCTGTTTTCTTTTATATACATCTGAAATTGTATCTAGTATTATATTTATTTAGCCAGAAGAACTCTTTTAATATTGCCTGAAGTTCAAGTCTGCTGGTGACAAATTATTTTAGTTCTTCATTGTTTAAAATATCTTCATTTTACCTGATTTTAGACATATATTTTTCCTGATATAAAATTTCAGGACTCTTTTTAGCACCCCTGGTATTTTAATTGCTTAAAAAAAGTGTCTTCTGGCTTGCATTGTTTCTGACGAAGAGCAGTCAGACTTACTGCTATTAACCTACAGGCAATGTGGTTTGTTTGTTTGTTTGTTTTTTCCTGTCTCAGTGTAAGACTTTTTCTTTATAATTTAGCAATTTGATTGTGATGTGCCTTGGTGTGTTTTCTTTGGTTTATTCTGTCTGGAATTCCTTGGACTTCCAGTCTGATATTAATATTGCACCCCCAGATTTCTTTTGAAATTAGCATGATTAAAAATGATTTTGTATCCAGACAACTTTCCATGTTCCCTAATTCTGAGAATTTGTGTGTATATAATTTTATACTTCACCCCCTAAATTACCTATATCATTTTATATGAATGCATACATACATACATATACACACATACAGAAAATTTACACTAAACCTTAGGTTTAATGGTAAAATTTTTATACATTTCACTTGAAGAATAAGGCAACGTAAATGTCTTCCATGTCATGACTTAGATTCTACAGTGTCCTGGATGTCTTAGCTAGTTCAGCAAGGAAAGGAAAATAACAAAATATATGTGATTTAGAAAATACTGTGTCATTTAATTTTTTTATTCCCTGAAATACTCTAGGAAAGTCAGTTGAGAGACTGTTTTCTCAATCTGATTTTCAGCAGCATTTGAGTCAAGACGTGTAATGAAAGAGACAAATTGTTTTAGGTTCAGTGACTTGAATAGATTATAAATGGGGAGAAAATATCAGTATGTTACAATACTTTCAATAGTTTTTTTTTTTTTTTTGCATGTGTGTTTACCTTAAGTATGAATATACAATCACAAGGCCTTTGTGGTATTTTATTCATTATTTGAAAATAGTTTGCCCTTAGAACCTCACAGGTTGAGAGTTTAAAGTACTGAGTTGACAGTTCCTATATTGCTTTGTTATTTTCCTATAAAACTGGCAGGAATAAAATGAAACTGCTCTCCTCTCAATATGTTCAATTCAGCTGTCAGTGGGAAAGTACAAGAAGACTTGTAAGGTTTTCACCCTGTAATAGAAAACAGGAGTCAAGAGAGGTAAGTTAGCCTGAATATGTGTTTTGACACACTGAATTCTTTGAATAAATAATAAAGCACATAACTATTTTCAGTCATAATGTGACAGATACTGGGTTATGGTTAGTGGATACATAGAGGTCGTTAAGATCTTACAACCTAATGGAGGAAACTGAAATTGAAATAAATCACCCACCCTAAACTAAGAGAGATTTTTGTTACAATGCTTTAGTAACTAAATTAACCTTGTGGAGGAAGGTTTGCAGCATATGTCCAATAATTTACTCATAGATGGTGTCTAATGTTTGAGAATATTTAATAAATAAAAATAAAATTTGCAGAATAACGGAACCATTCACAACCCTTTTTTTTTCTTCTTCTGCAGAATCACTTTGTTCAGCACAGTCATATCCTTCCCTGTGTGGATGTAGTTTTTATGTCATTTTACCTGACATTTCAATGTCAAGAGTGTCCCTTACATTAAGAAATGCTGTAATAAACGCCTTTGTTTATATATATTCATATTCAGAAATGTTTTCTAGGAGTGAAATAGTCACATCAGAATCTATGTGCTTTTTAAATTTTGATAGGGTAACCTACGATTCAGTTTTCTCTCTTCCATTTTGAAAGGGAAGCAGTCTCTAGAGCTGAGCAAAGGCTCTTTGTCTCTGAGTCTGTCCTCTCTACAGAATGCTTCTTGGGTTTTCTGCTTCTTTTTCCCTTCTTTAGCCTCATCTCTGCTCTTTGCAATCACCATCTTATATCTCTGGTTCTTTGGTTATTGTTTGCAACTCTAATTCTAGTTCCTCAAAGAACTTCTATCACATTCTACTATAGCAGTGAATATATGAGATGAGATTACTATTTCCCATGTTGAATCATCTCTTCGTTCTTCCTATGAGTATCCTATTAGAGCATGAAAATAAATGAATTATCTTTACCAAAGGTTATGTGCCACTTTAGTTTTTCAACTGAATTGCAACATAGGAAGAAAATGGTTAATTTGATGTTCTTAGATTTGTCCCTAGCTTTAGTTTAAATAGTCTTCCAGTTGAAAATTTTACTCACCATTCAATCTTAAAAATAATCACTTATAACTATCAGAAGATAGTGTTTTCTCAGATATGTCTGTTTATTTTTTCTTGCCTTTTGCATGTGCATTATCCAATCTGAGTAATTGTTTTTGAGGTTGCACCTCCCGGAGCTTTGTGACTGGAAGGGCTGTTGACTCTCAGTGCCTGCCATTCTCAGGAGCCATAAGGCAGATGGATCAGGTCACCTGACATTGATGATATGGTTCCTCCTTTCTAGATTCTCTTTTTGACACTTAATCCATGCAGAATATGACAACAGACTGGCAAATTGTAAATTATCAGTTTGGAATCAATGTGGTTTATGATGAGATAGGAAAGTAAAACAAATTAGAAAGGCTGCCTTAAAAATAATTGCAGTAGTCAAGATATCAGATGATAAGGAAATTAATTAAAGATGTGACAGTAGGTCTGTGGGGTAAGGATGGGTATAAGAAGTGTAAGTAAAGATGAATTGCAAGAATTTAGAGACAAATTATATAAACGAGGTAGAAGGAAAATTATAAGTCATATATCTTTGCATTTTACATTATGTAGCCCAAGGAGCTACTTTATTGTCATCTTACACCCATCTTATTCAGAATCAAGTGTTTCTTAAAGGAATGTTTTAAACTTTATACTTTGGAAATTAATATTTTCTTTATTTTTATTTATTTATTTATTTAATTTTTTTTGAGACGGGAGTCTCACTCTGTCGCCCAGGCTGGAGTGCAGTGGTGCGATCTCGGCTCACTGCAAGCTCCGCCTCCCGGGTTCACGCCATTCTCCTGCCTCAGCCTCTGGAGTAGCTGAGACTACAGGAGTCCGCCACCTCACTGGGCTGATTTTTTTATTTTTAGTAGAGACGGGGTTGCACCGTGTTAGCCAGGATGGTCTCGATCTCCTGACCTTGTGATCCGCCCGCCTCCGCCTCCTAAAGAGCTGGGATTACAGGCGTGAGCCACCGCACCTGGCCTGGAAATTAATATTCTCTAAAGGTCATCAGTGACCTTTGTTTTTTAGGCTACTAATAACTTAAATAGAAAGGATTTGATATTAAATGAGTGGATGACGTATGTGACCTGAGTATTCCACTCCAGTTACAGCTCATGATGCTCTGGGTAGTCAACCTACCATGTCGACAATCTGGTCCTTGCCACAGGCCACAAGAACAGGCAAGGCCAAAGCCAGAGCTTATGCTGTGTTCCTCCAGCCAACAAAGGAGCATCTTGAGGCTTCAGTAACCCTAGTCAGAAGACTAGTTATCAGTGTCCTTGGGATTCAAAGTAAGCAAATGAAACAGAACTGGAAGTAGAGCTCAAGAAAATGCAAGAAGCCTGAGAGAGTAAATGGTTGGAAGTCAACTGATGGGAAGACATATCTGAAGGCAGAGATCAATCTGCTGTTTTAACATCACTCAATGAAAAGTATAATTCATAAAATCAGAAGATGTTTCCGTAAGTCTTCAGATAGATGGAACCTTCCAGATTTCTGTATATATGCAGAAGTACGTGTTAAAGAAAGAAAGAAAGCAATCAAGGCAAGGACTGACTAGATATAGAAAAAAGATAATTTTCTGTCTTCATGCTTGTCTGCAGTTCTTTGGAATTATCCTAATGTGGGGTTAGAAGGAAGCTACCAACTTGGAAGACACATAGGCGAGGTGGCTTCCAAGAGTCCCTTGGCCAGGGTACGCCATGATAGCGTGGGTCACACCTCCAAGATGTCTTAAGCAAATACAAAACAGAACAGAGGTTTCAAGCTTGTGATGAGGAGAGACTCGAGCCCTGCAGAGGAAGGGAACTCCTTGGTACCTCATAAAGAAATATTGGGAGGGTAAGGGACAGTCAGCACACAGAAAGAACAGTGTCTGGTGTACTTGGCATACACAGAATCTCAATAGCCAGTTTTGAAGTGCCAAAGATCTTCAAGTCTAGTAGATGTGGGTATTTGGACTTCAAAGTTTGTACTGAGCTGAGCTGAGTGTCTAGGGCTGGTCCAGCTGCGCAGCAGGCAGTGGGCATGTACATCTGTGTAGCCACAGAGATCTGAAAGTCATACCAATTTCATTCTTCATAGAAAGCCAGCCTTGGGAAATGTGTGCTCCTTCCAGTTTAAGCAGTAATATCGTGTTGTGAGAAAGAAACATTCAAGCCCATTTGTTGATATGTAAACACAATTTTGTGTAAAACCTTAAGCATACATATTGAAACTTAGCTATTTCTTTGCTTTTCTGACTTTTTTTGTGAATTGGATTTTCGTAAGCTTTGATCTCCCAATATCTAATTAAAATATAATTGTGGAAGCATGCAGTTTTAGGTGAAACTTTTAAATTACCTTTTGAAAAATTTGGTTGAATACTTTGTTTCTGCAGTACTAAAGTGAAGAATCAATCCTAGTATAGAGTTTATCCAACCTATGGAAATAAGTGAAAATCTTGAGAACAGACTTTAAAATGTGTCCTGTTTATTCTTTTTAATTTGTTATTATAAATTGGCTATTTCTCAATCATATTTGAAATCACTTGCAATAAACTAAAATAAGCTCTAAATAATGTTTTGGAGAGGTAATTAAATATGTGTCAGGGCTGCTTTCTGGAAACCAACGAAGGAAGGATGCCCCAAAGGATGGCACCTTAGCATGCTGAGTACTTTGAACTAGGGACAATTGAGAGGGCCTCAGAAGCAAAGTTTCTTCAATCTTCTCCTATGCTCTTTTCTCCAGCTCCCATTTCTCCCCTAAGTCATGTAATAGAAACCAGGATTCTCTCCCCTGAAGCAGATCATAGCAACTAGAACTCCTCTCCCCCATAGCAAGCCATAAAATCTAGAAAGGTCCCTTTCTGACCTACCGTCCCTGAAAGTCAGTCATAAGATCCTCATTCCAGAGGGGTCTGTTCCATACCCAGGGGGAAGAAATGCTACACAGACAAGCCAAGGAGGATCTGAACTAACAGGCTTTGCCAAGATCCCCTCAGTATGTTACCATTAGTTCACACCCTTTTGTCCAATCATGTTTCTTCATAACTATCTACTTTTTTCATTTACGGTTGGCATAAAAATATACAGTTTTCTTTGGGTCTTTGGCTTCATTTCTCTTGGATCAGGTAAAGCTTTGATTAAATGAATTTGTTGTGTTTTTCTCTTGTTAACCTGTCTTTGTTTGGAAATATTGGCCATGACTCTTGTGATAGGTGGAATTACTGTAGCATATAGGTTAAAAAGCCTGCTGCAATTGATCACAAAATGGATGTAAACTTTCTGGAAACCAAGGGGAGAAAAAAATGTAATGCATTGTAGATTATAGACATTTGTTAGTAGGTATTAAAACTGATGTAGTTAATCCAATGTCATTTTAAAAAATTAGATTTCAATAATAAAAATATGAGCTTTGAAAATTTTCTATATATATATATATATGCAGAAGTATAGTGTGTGAATATGGAGTCATGAAGTAAAACATATGCCTGTGAATCATAGCCATAAAACTCTGAGTATCACAGATTTACAATACCAGCTAATGAATTTCCTTTATACTGCCTCCTCCACCAGACCAAAAGATTTAATTGGGCTGATTAGTTGTAACAGATATTTTCTTACTGGTTTATAAATCTAATGAATAAGTAGGCTTTAGGATTTTGAGACTTTGGGGCTCATAAGCTGAAGTGAAGTTTTATTTGTTTATTCCCTCAGATTTTGGGTGTTGCAGAGAGGCTGTATAAACCTTCTAAAAAATACTGCTTTAATATTGATTTTTAAATTTCAGATTTATACGTGTACCTATACACGGGGGGGGGGCGGAGAGAGAGAGAGAGAGAAATGTATATATATGATTGTCAACCCTGACATATGAATGTTAACCCTGATAAAAGTTATACATCTGTGATTTAGACTTTGAAAGTAGTCCAGCAGATCATTTTAATCACAAGAAAATTAGAAGCATAGATTTATTTAGATTAAATTTCAGTTGTCAACACAGTTACAGTCACTTTTCTTTTTTTTCTCCCTGAAAATTTCAAAGCCATCATGTATATTAGCCAACATTTTTGTTATTAATAACACACATTTGTAAAAGTAGTTTTCCTATAACAGTGGTATTTTCTTTTAATAAAAATAAGCATTGGCATAATTCTTAGATTCCTGATATGCGTTATTATACTACAAGACAAATGTACTTATTTTATGGTTGAGTGAGCCCATTAATTAAAATTGTCTTATGAATCCCCCAAACTTCTGCCTGAAGAAAACAGAGCATGTCATTCTGAACAAAGAAACCTGGCTTTGAATTATGTATTGCTGTCTGGTTTATTCAACAGGGCAAAATGATTTTCTCTCACCTATGACCTCACTTTACACAGTTTAAATTAGAAACAGAAGTCAATATTTGAATTCTAGCCTGGACTTTTTCCTCCAGCAGTCTCTTTATGATAGTAATTACCTTTGATTGTTGGGATGAGGCGTTTACTGGGCAAAATTACTTTAATGAAATAAATTACAACTCTTGGAGTTCTTGGCAAAGCTATTAACCAAACAGAAACAAGGAATTTGGACACTTACAGAAAATTAAGAACTGTGATTTAATATGTAAATCTTGTTCTGAGAAATACACTCAGTGTTATTTAGAACCCAAAATATTTCATGTCCTTATCCATAAGCAGAGATGAAATAAACCAGTGAAAGTAATTCTGAGGTTTCCCATGAAGGAGAGAAAACTCCTAATGTGTAATGTTCTAAGATTGGGACAAGTTAAATGTTACATAATCTTATTGCCTGAAGGTACTTTAGAAGTGTTAGGAACAATGTTTCCTCAATCATACAGGGGAAAGAAAAAATGCAGATGTCTGGGTCTCACATACAGAAAGTCAATGCTATTGGACTCGACTAGGGGTGGGCATTGGTATTTTTGTTTATAAAGTTCCCCAGGTGATGTTAATGAGCAGCTAGGAATCATATAGGGGCAAGAAAAAAATGCAGATGTCTGGGCCTTGCATACAGAAAGTCAATGTTATTGGTCGAGACTAGTGCTGAACATTGGTAGTTTTGTTTATAAAGCTCTCCAGGTGATGTTAATGAGCAGCTTGGATGGGGAAAGGCAGAGATTCTCAAACCTGTCAACAGACTGGTGCCTGTGAAAGACCAAGTTTCAACTCTATACCATATGTTGAGAAAAATAAGGATAATGGAGTGGCTTTTTCAATAAAACACATTTTATTCATATTGTGGGTGTCATATTCTTTCTTTCAGAAGATATCGATAATAATGAATAACATTTATTTGTTAACCTTGCTTTGTTTGCCTGTTTTCTTGTTTATTTCTTTGTTATATAAAATAAAAATATTTATAAATGTTACATAATCTTTCCAATTGTTGTTTCTCTTTTTGAAGAACAAGTTTGTGAATTCCAGAATACTTTGTGTTTTAGTTTGTTTTCTGTTGCAATAAAAGAATATCATAGACTGGGTAATTTATAAAGAATAGAGGTTTATTTAGCTCACAATTCTGGAGGCTGACAAGTCCAGGAGCATGGTGACAGCATTTGGTGAGGGTCTTCCTGCTGTGTCATGACATGGCAGGAAGCATCACATGGCAAGGCAGAGTAAGTGTGCTAGCTCAGGTCTCTCTTCCTGTCCTTAAAAGCTACAATCCCATTAAAGCAGTCTCATCCTGATGACATATTTAATCCTAATTACCTCCCAAAGGCTCCACCTCTTGTTACCATTAACATACAGATTTGGCATTACGTTTCTAACATATGAAATTTGGGGGCTATGTTCAAACCACACCACTTGAAATCATTGCTCTTACTGAAATCTTTAATTTTACTGATGACTAAACTGATGCCCAGAGACACTAAATGCCCTGTTAGGGTCATATGTCCAGTTAGGCCCACAGTCAAACCAAGCTTCTCTAAATTCTTCATCAGCCTTTAAGGATGGCCTTTAATGGGGATCACTTAATTCTTTCTAAGGCTTAAAGCCAATATTGTGTTTCAAACACTCTTTCTCATCTTAGAGTTAAGCACAGAAGTCAAATAGGCTGTCCACAAATAACTTATTCAGTTAAATAAAAGCTTTGCTAAATTTTGACACAAAAGCAGTTTTTTCTGATTTTTGTTTTTAAACTAAAGTAATCAACTGATTAAGATTAAAAAAGGAAGGGCATTCCAAAGTCTACTAATGAGACCACTAATGTCTCATCATAACATGGACTTTCCAGATAAAATCAGAGCTCCTTAGCATTATACTCAAGATGTTCCTGTCCCTTGTCTCTTGCCTCCACATATCCGTCCTCCAAGACACTCCAGATATTATATTTTCAGAGTTTCTTTCATTCAGTTCTTCTAAAATACTTTTTCACTTTCTTTATACATCTCACCTCTCACCTTTTGTGTAAATTTTTTTGATCAGAGACATTTCTGATTAATCTTGTGACAAAGTATTTCTGACTAATTTAGCTCAAGCTCCAATATGCTTTTATAGAAATTCCTATCCTAACATTCAATACAATGTATTGTAACTCACCTATTTCCCAGGTGGACTCGTAACATTTGAGGTTAGCATTGACTGTATCCTTAGCATCTAGCCAATGTGTTGTGTATTTTCTTGTATTTTTCATTTAGTAAATATTCCTAATAAGAGCAGTGAGGAACTCTTTATAACTTAGTCTTGGCTACATATAGAAATAAAGCTATCCAAACTGTACCTAACTCAGACACATATTCTTTCCATCCTAAGAGGTCTCATTCTCTGGAAACATCCCATCTTCCCTTCACTTTAACTGTCTAAATCCAACCCACTTATGAACTTCTACTACTTCTGTGAACTTCTCTCCAGTACAGGAAATTTTTTATTTTTATTTTTTTTGCAATGGAATCTCACTCTGTCTTCCAGTCTGGAGAGCAGTGATGTGAACTTGGCTCACTGCAACCTCCACCTCCTGGGTTCAAGCAATTTTCCTGCCTCAGCCTCCCTAGTAGCTGGGATTACAGGTGCGTGCCACCATGCCTGGCTAATTTTTGTATTTTTAGTAGAGGCGGGGTTTCACCACGTTGGCCAGGCTGGTCTTGAACTCCTGACCTCAAGTGATCCGCCCACCTTGGCCTCCCAAAGTGCTGAGATTACAGGCAGGAGCCACAGCACCCAACCCTCAGGTTGAAAGAGATAGTTGGTGCTATCTCTTTCAATCACTTCTTTCTTTCAACTCAATCAACACTAATGTCTCCTTGATTCATTGGCTGTGTAACATATAATGCTTCTTTTACCATTTAACTATTTGGTGAGTGTATTTCTTGGTATTACTGTGTCCAATACTTCTTGAATTTTGTCCCCTAGTAAGAATCTGGTGAAAGCTCTGAAATTTTTCCCCAGAAAAATAATGAACTTAGGTATGTAGAAAAGATGTGTGAATTCCTAGTGCCCCTCTATGGACCTTCCAGGGGTCAAGGCTGAAAAAAATCTGAGCTATGATAAAAGATTCTTGAGGAATATAGAATTTATTACTAGCTGAGTCCCTATAGAGCCTCACAAAGACACTTGCTGTATATTTGCGGAAGTATTAAATAGATTCTCTCCGAACTGAAGGGGCCATGGTTATTATATAAAGGGTGAATGCAAAGAGAACAGTAATCACTATTAGGAGAAAATTGATGTTATCTTTTTCATTTTCTCATTTACCCATTCATTTTCTCATTTATTCATTTCACAGAATTAATCTTGAGGGTCTACTATGTTCTCAGGGTCTTTATTAGGTACTAAGAATACTGGAAGATTATAATAAGAAATTGATCCTTGAGGAGATTTTATTTTAAAAAAAAAGACTATATTGAAAAATAAGGTGTAATTATAATAAATCTTATCAAAAAAGAAAAAAAAAGAAAAAAACAACAGCAGAGAAAACTGGGGATGTATTTGTTCATTATGGTAGAATCAACCTGGAACTTCTAACCGATAGACTTAGGAAATAAATTTCCAAAGGCAGACATTTAGAAGGAAGTGGTCCTAGGGTGATTTGTTTACCCTCTGATTTGTTCAGTTAATTTAGCAGCTGTCCCAGCAGTATTTCTGGCTCGAATCTAATTATTCTGAGAATGTCATAGTTTTCAGCAAAATAATTTCAATTCCTTATTCACTGAGCAACTAATGAAGCTTTGTTTTCCCATATTATAAAAGGGTTACAAATTGATTCCATAGTAGTTAAGGTTCTTTCCTTGTAAGTGACATAAATTGTCTTTGCCTAACTTAAGCAAAAACAAAGCCAACCAATTAAATAAAACATAGGAGATATTCACTGGATATTCCAGTAAATATTTACCTCAAGGAAATCAAAGAGAAACTTCAAGTATAGCTCTCTAACTATTAAAGGTAACACAGGAGGAGCTTGCAGACATAAGATTCAGACAGGAGATGGTAGGCAGAGGAGGTAAAAGCAGGGAGGTGGGTGGGCATGAGGAAAGTCAAGAGTGGGAAGAAAGGACAGCTCTATGTATTATGTTGCCAGGATGGGTGAATCTAGCCAATGAATGAAACTTGCCTAGAAAAAAACAGTGCTGTGAACTGCTTCAAGCCAGTGATGCATGGTAATGATAGAAACTATATTTAAGAATGTATCACTGAAGGGAAAATTTAGTCTTATTATTAATTTATTCACCATTGGTTAACCTTCAAAATTGATGGTATGTTTTGTGGTAAGCCTATTTCTACAGAATGAGGCATAATTATAAAAACAATAAAAAGTCCTACATTGAGCGATAGTTTTATAATGCCATTTGTAGCTAAAGAAAACAAAGAATCGTTAAGTTTCACACACACACACACACACACGCACACACACTCAATCACTGGAATCTCTGAAGTCCCCTAATAGCTGAATGCAGGTTTCTTCTGAATATATTCTCTAGCCTCATTCATGCTATATAGCGAAGCAGAAAATAGTCCTTCTCTTATTTGATTTCTCTCTAAGCATTTTCCCTTAGAACAGAAAAATATGAAATTATATTTAGGCAAAGTGAGAAAATTTTTAATCCTATAATATTTTCTAATATAACATTTCAATGGAAGATACATATCTTAACCACAAGGGACTATTTTCATCTTATTTTTTAATTTTTAATTTTTAATTTTTATTTCTTCTAAAATAAAAAATGGAATTCATGTGTGCAGAACGTGCAGGTTTGTTACATAGGTACACATGTGCTGTGGTGGTTTGCAGCACCTATTGACTATTGACCCGTCCTCTAAGTTCCCTCCCCTCACCCCCCGACCCCCCAAAAGGCCCTGGTGTGTGTTGTTCCCCTTTGTATGTCCATGTGTTCTCAATGTTCAACTCTCACTTATGAGTGAGAACATCTGGTGTTTGATTTTCTGTTCCTGTGTTAGTGTGCTGAGGATAATGGCTTTTAGTTTCATCCGTGTCCCTGCAAAGGACATGATCGTATTTCTTTTCCCAGCTGCATAGTATTCCATAGTGTATATGTATCTCACTTTATTTATCTAGTCTATCATTGATGGATATATGGGTTAGTTCCCTGTCTTTGCTATTGTAAATAGTGCTGCAATAAATATATGTGTGCATGTGTCTTTATAGTAGAATGATTTATATTCCTTTGGGTATATACTCAGTAATAGGATTGCTGGGTCACGTGGTATTTCTGATTCTAGATCCCTGAGGAATCTCCACACTATCTTCCACAATGGTTGAACTAATTTACGGTCCCTCCAACAGTGTAAAAGCATTACTATTTCTCCACATACTCGCCAGCATCTATTGTTTCCTGATTTTTAATAATCAGCATTTTGACTGGCATGAGATGGTATCTCATTGTGGTTTTGATTTGCATTTCTCTGATGATCAGTGATGTTGAGCTTTTTTTCATATGCTTTTCACCATGTAAATGTCTTCCTTTGAGAAGTATCTGTTCACATCCTTTGCCAGCTTTTTGATTTTTTTTTCTTGTAAATATGTTTAAGTTCCTTGTAAATTCTGGATATTAGACCTTTGTCAGAGGGGTAGATTGCAAAAATTTTCTACCATTCTGTAGGCTGCCTGTTCATTCTCATGATAGTTTCTTTTGCTGTGCAGAATCTCTTTAGTTTAATTAGATACCATTTGTCAATTTTGGCTTTTGTTGCAGTTGCTTTTGGCATTTTTGTCATGAACTCTTTGCCCATGCCTATACCCTGAATGGTATTGCCTAGGTTTTCCTCTAGGGTTTTTATTGTTTTGGGTTTTACATTTAAGTCTTTAATCCATTTTGAGTTAATTTTTGTATAAGGTATAAGGAAGGGGTCCAGTTTCAGTTTTCTGCATATGGCTAGCCAGTTTTCCCAGCACCATTTACTGAATAGGAGATCCATTCCCCATTGCTTGTTTTTGTCAGGTTTGTCAAAGATCAGATGGTTGTAGATGTGTGGTGTTATTGCTGAGGTCTCTGTTCTGCTCCATTGTTCTATCTGTCTATTTAGGTACAAGTGCCATGCTCTTTTGGTTACTGCAGCCTTGTAGTATAGTTTGAAGTTAGGTAGCATGACGCCTTCAGCTTTGTTCCATTTGCTTAGGATTTTCTTGGGTACATCGGGTATTCTTTGATTCCATATGTAATTTAAAATACTTTTTTCTAATTCTGTGAAGAATGTCAATGGTAGTTTGATGGGAATAGTATTGAATCTATAAATTATGTTAGGCATTATGCCCATTTTCATGATATTGATTCTTCCTATCCAAGAGGATGGAGTGTTTTTCCATTTGCTTATGTCCTCTCTTATTTCCTTGAGCAGAGGTTTGTAGTTCTCCTTGAAAAGGTCCTTCACATTCCTTGTTAGCTGTGTTCCTAGGTATTTTATTTTCTTTGTAGTGATTGTGAATGGAAATTCATTCATGATTTGACTCTCTGCTTGCCTATTGTTGGTACAAAGAAATGTTTGTTATTTTTACACATTGATTTTTTATCCTGAGACTTTGCTGAAGTTGCTTATCAGTTCAAGAAACTTTTGGGCTGAGATGATGGGGATTTCCAAATATAAAATCATGTTGTCTGCAGAAACAGACAACTTGACTTCCTCTCTTCCTATTTAAATATTCTTTATTTCTTTCTCTTGACTGATTGCCCTGGCTAGAACTTCCAACAGTATGTTGAATAGGAGTGGTGAGAGAGGGCACCTTTGTCTCGTACTAGTTTTCAAAGGGAGTGCTTCCAGCTTTTGCCCATTCAACATGATATTGACTGTGGGTCTGCCATAAATAGCTCTTATTATTTTGAGATATATTCCCTCAATATCTATTTTATTGAGAGTTTTTAGCATGAAAGCATGTTGAATTTTATCAAAGGCCCTTTCTGCATCAATTCAGATAATCGTGTGGTTTTTGTCTTTGGTTCTGTTTATGTGATGGATTACGTTTATCGATTTGCATATTTTGAACCAGCTTTGCATCACAGGGATGAAACTGACTTGATTGTGGTGGATACGTTTTTTGATGTGCTGCTGGATTCAGTTTGCCTTTATTTTATTGAGGATTTTTGCATCATTGTTCATCAAGGATATTGGCCTGAAATTTTCTCTTTTTGTTGTCTGTTCCTGGTTTTGGTATCAAGATGACGCTGGCTCCATAAAATGAGTTAGGGAGGAGTCCCTCCTTTTCAATTATTTAGAATAGTTTTAGAAGGAATGGTACCAGCTTCTCTTTGTATTTCTGGTAGAGTTCAGCTGGGAATCCACCTGGTCCTGGGATTTTTTTTTTGTTTGGTATGCTATTAATTACCATCTCAATTTCAGAGTTTGTTATTGGACTACTCAGGGATTCAACCTCTTCCTGGATTAGGCTTGGTAGGGAGTATGCATCCAGGAATTTATCCATTTCTTCTAGATTTTCTAGTTTGTTTGCATAGAGGTGTTTAGAGTATTCTCTGAGGATAGTTTGTATTTCTGTGAGATCAGTGGTGATATCTCCTTTATCATTTTTTATCGTGTCTATTTGATTCTTCTCTCTCTTCTTATTAGTTTAGATAGCAGTCATCTATTTTGTTAATTTTTTCAAAAAGCCAGCTCCTGGATTCTTGATTTTTTGGAGGATTTTTCATGTCTCTATCTCCTTCAATTCTTCTCTTATCTTTGTTATTTCTTGTCTTCTGCTAGCTTTTGGATTAGTTTGCTCTTGCCTCCCTAGTTCTTTTAATTATGATGTTAGGGTGTCAATTTGAGATCTTCCTAGCTTTCTGATGTGAGCATTTAGTGCTATAACTGCTTAACACTGCTTTAGCTGTGTCCCAGAGATTCTGATATGTGGTCTCTTTGTCCTCATTGGTTTCAAAGAACATCTTAATTTTTGCCTTAATTTATTTACTTATCCAGGAGAAGATTGTTCAGTTTCCATGAAATTTTGTGGTTTTGAGTGAGTTTCTTAATCCTGAGTTCTAATTTGACTGCACTGTGGTCTGAAATACTGTTTGTTATTATTCAGTTCTTTTGCATTTGCTGAGGAGTGTTTTACTTTCAATTATGTGCTCGATTTTAGAATAAATGCCATGTAGCAATGAGAAGAATGTATATTCTGTTGATTTGGGGTAGAGAGTGCTTTAGACATCTACTAGTGTGTCCAGAGTTGGCTCCTTCCCGTGGGTTTGAGGTCTTGCTGACTTCAAGAATGGCCACGGACCCTGGTGGTGAATGTTACAGCTCTTAAAGATGGCACAGACCCAAAGAGTGAGCAGCAACAAGATTTATTGTGAAGAGCAAAAGAACAAACCTTCCACAGCATGGAAGGGGACCTGAGGGGGTTTCCGCTGCTGGCTGGGGTGGCCAGCTTTTATTTCCTTATTTGTTCACTCCTGTGTTCCTTTTTTCAATCCTCCCTGCGATTGGCTACTTTTAGTCTCCTGTTGATTGGTGCGTTTTACAGAGCACCGACTGTTACGTTTTACAGAGCGTTGATTGGTGCATTTCACAATCCTCTTGCTAGCCACAGAGTGCTGATTGGTGCATTTTTACAGAGCGCATTTTTACTTTCCTCAGTAGGTGGAGCTTCCCTGTAGGATCCTTCAGCCTCTGGTTGGGGTTATTGGAGATCCTACAGGGAAGGTCCACCTACTGAGGAAAGATGGGTCAGGGTTCGGCCTGAGGAAGCACTCTGGTGGCAGACTGGCACAGCTGGTGTGTTGGGCTATGGGGACAAGTCTTGGGACCAAGCCATTCAGCCTCCCTGGCTCCAGCAGGGGCAAAGTACATCCTGGAACTATAGAGATGGGTGCCGCCCTTACCCTGCCCGGGGAGCTTAGCCTGTTAGGCAGTTGCAAGTACCAGTGCTGGCTGCTCCCCCTCCCGCAAGGAGCGCAAAGGGCTAGACAGCAGGCAGCCGCAGCCTGTGCTGGTTGCCACGCCTTGCTGGGAGTTTGGTAGGCTTAAGCAGATTCCAGCTAAGAGGCTGTAAGAATCTGCACGTTCTAGGATTGGGACACTAGGCCCTGGTGGCATGGGTACTTGAGTGGAATCTTCTGATCTGTGGTTTGCACACTTCCATGGAAAAGCAGTTTCCCCGGCTGGGTAGCACGCTCACTCACCACCTCCCTTGGCTGGCAGGGAGGGGGTTCCCCTTCCCCATGTGGGTCTCAGTTGGGCCACCGCACCACACTGCTCTTCCTTCTCTCGGTGGGTAATGCCAGCCTTCTAGTCAATTTTTATAAGATAAACTGGATACCTTGTTTGCAGGTGAAGGATTCACACGGTTATCATGGTTTTTTTCGATGGGAGCCTCCCATGACTGCTGCTTCTAGCTGGCCATCTTGGTCCTGCCCCCCGACTATTTTTATTTTATACTTTAGGGGTACAAAGGCAAAATGTAAATTCATTTGTGTATTGATTTACAATAGTAAAACTGTGTCGGAAGGGTATTTAAAATGTATTTTTATAAAATTTTTAAACGGAATTTAGAAACAGCTAAATGTAAAAGATGCCAACAAGCACTGGTGTTTATATCTTTAAAAACCTGTTAATGAAGTGTTTAGTTTATTAACACTGATATGTTTATAGAATCTAAGTCTAACAAACTCTGTAACTGTTTACAATGTGCTAGTGCAAGAATAGGCATGAAGTTAAATAACAGAATAGCATTAAGAAATAGAGCTATGCTTATAATGGAATATAATGTAAGATAAAGGCGTTATTTAATTGAATAGAGAGAAACATGGACTATGAAATATCAAAGTATGAGAATATTCATTAGCTATTTAAAAGGAAAAAAAGAATCAGCTGTAGTCTTTACTGTATTTTTTTATACCAAAATAAGTTTAGATTAATACAAATTGATTTTTTAAAAAAATGAGTATCAGTTTTATTAAGCATTTTTTCCTCTCCTTACTGATTTGGGAGAGAAATTATGCCAAATAAGAACAAAATTACCTTTGATTCAGAATTTCCTTTGGATACATTAAAAACTGTCTATAAACGTAATATTGTACATGGATCACTTTTTGTTATATTTGTCAAGGGGCCGAGAACTTTTCTTAGCCTAAATTTTAATAATTTGCTGATTAAGAAAATGTAACAAAAGAAGTGGAAAATAATCCTCAGATAGAACTTTCTTCTGTTTGAAATTACAACATAAAACAAATAAAATGATTCCTTTTATAATCTTCCTAAACTTCCGAAGGCTGTCTACCTTTTTCTTTTATTATTTCACAAAGAAACTAGCAGTGTCAGAATGGAACTCCTTCAATATCCCGAGCCAACCCTACACCACCAGTGTCAACATGACCCTCTCTTCCCTCTATCCCGTTACAATAAAGCAAGTATTTACTCCGAATTCCTTTCTACACCAGGCTGTGATAAATGCCTTTACCCTCCAATGTTATACATTCTTACTTACTATTACATTCTTAATTATCAGGTCCGAGCATCAGCCTTCTATATCCTATTAGGTGTCAGATTTACAAGAGTAGAAACTGTCTTAGGCTTCTTCTTAGTGTAAGGTACTTACCAGTACCAGATTCAAAACATACACACGATAGATGTCAATTGGTTAGATGTTTCTTGGAGCCTAAGTAGCTATTTAAAAATACTTGTGTATCAATGATTTAATCAGTGTGCCATTATTTATTTTTTGCCTTGTAAATAACCCAGCAACTATGGAACACAGATTTATTTTTGGTATCTGTCATCTGTGCCAAGTGATATTTTGACAGGAAGCTATTCCTAATGTAAGCTAGCAGACACCTCTTGCTAAGAAACTTATTCTTGTTATCAGGAAAGTTTTGTTTGTACTCTTTTGGTTAAATGTGACCCTTCAACCTAGCTCCATGTGGTTCAAAAATAATATAAATACAGTTTAAAACCGATATGCCTTAAGCTTTTTGTTACATAATTCATATTTCCTCTATTTAAAAACTTTGTTACAATCTTGCCAGGAGTGCAGGATATTTATTTTCAGTTACTCCCACAAAAGTAAAAGAAAAGATAAAGAAACCTTATATATTCCTCTAGGAAGCTATCCTTGCACAAAATCATGTCCTATTTATATATCCTCTTGACCTTCAGAGATTTATATCTAACAGACATTGAATATCCTCTTGAATGACATACATAAAGACACTCCACAAAGAGCAAATAGAACATACGAATCATTGTTTTTCTTAAATGTATTCTTTCTCTTTTCTTTATCATATAAATATACTACTTATTTTCAGCTATACTGCTAGGGATATTTCTGCAATTCCTCCCCATTAATGCAAATAAGTTCCTGACTATTCTTCCTTTTAAATGTCTCTAAAATCAACCCTCTCCTCCCCAACCTTCTTTTCATTGTCCACCATCTCCTGCTTGGACCATTGGCAGAGTCTCGTACTATGTCCCTGCCTCCAATCTCATACTACCTCTAGAAGGATTTTTCCATTGACAGATTATTCTTCTGCTACATTAGACTAATTTCAGCTCCTTCAGTGGGTCTTGCTATGTCACGCATTTCAGCGTTTATGCATTTGAATCCTTCTGCCTGGCATGCTATTTTTTTTCTTTTCTTTTCTTTTCTTTTTTTTTTTTTTTTTTTTTTTTACTCAGAAAATTATTATCTACTTTTTAGCCCTCTTTAATTAATGACCTGAGGTGTATTATACTTTGTGTATTACCAGAAACTTGTCTCTTCACTGTATTGCAATGATTTATTTATTTTTTTTTTTTTTTTTTAGACGGAGTCTTGCTCTGTCGCCCAGGCTGGAGTGCAGTGGCCGGATCTCGGCTCACTGCAAGCTCCGCCTCCCGGGTTCACGCCATTCTCCTGCCTCAGCCTCCCGAGTAGCTGGGACTACAGGCGCCCGCCACCACGCCCGGCTAGTTTTTTGTATCTTTTAGTAGAGACGGGGTTTCATCGTGTTAGCCAGGATGGTCTCGATCTCCTGACCTCGTGATCCGCCCGTCTCGGCCTCCCAAAGTGCTGGGATTACAGGCTTGAGCCACCGCGCCCGGCCGCAATGATTTATTTATATGTGACTTTCTTATAAAAATACAAGCTACTCGGAGCAGAAATACATCTTTACATCCCAGCAGCAAGCACAGGGCCTAACACAAAGTAGGCAGAAAAATAATGTTTTAAATAAATAAATAAATAACTTCTAACCTCTAAATTTGCAAGAGAAACTCAGGTTATTAAATTTTAATTTGGACATATGGTACGTTAACTCTCTAAAATACTGGATCACACAGGTTAAGCAATAAAGTTAATGAAAGCAAATTGATTCCCCGTTTCTCCTTCTCTCACTACCCTCTCCCTCTTCTTCACTTTCTTTGTGTTTTTGTTGTTGCTGCTTCGCTCTGCATGTTTTATTAAGCACCTACTATGTTCTAGGCCCTAGAGATACTGCTGAGTATTATTTTAGAACAACATTTATTATTTGAATAATAAAACTACAGATCTGCCATAACCAGAGAAATTAGGTAGACATTATAAATACTCATACCACTAGGGCATACATTTTAGTGATTGTTCACTTAAGAGACAAGGAATGTTCTTATATCTCTGGAGAATTTCTTGGAAAATTTGAACTACATCACTTGTAAAATGTTCACATAAAATAAATGCTAAGGTATTTTGGAACCACAAGACTTATAAAACCTTGAAAAGTCATTAAGTAAATGTTTAGTGGATGAATCTAACACATTCCCCCGGCTGCAATGAGCAATATATTTATAAAGGTTAGGCAATCCACCTTATAAACAAATCTACAGATGAAGACCTTCTCAACATTTTCATCACAGTTGGAAATATTTACAACTTTTTAGTCAGTTTTTATTTTTTCAAAATCAGCATATTCAGCTGAAATAAACTTTCTAATTTTTGCTGCAAAGATTAATTTTTATTAGAATATCAATGCTTTGCATATATTTTATAAGGTGTTAAGCCATTTTTCCCTTTATCCTTTGTCTCTTCTTGAGCATCTAGCCTTCCCTAAGAATATATAAATCACTTTATAATAAATTTTTATTATTGATTAATTTATTCTATAATATATTTCTGTCTCTTTTAAATGTCTTCATCTATCAGAAGACTGATTAACAAATGGAATTTAAGATTTAATAAATGTTTAAAGCAATTTGTATTTTGGTATCATTACATATAGTGTCACTTTGATATATGGTTGTTAATATGAAAATACAAAATTAAACTGAAGGCATAGAAGCATAGAAGGGAACAGACACATAAGTACACATCATTAGAAAGATTTAGACTTAACGGTCTTACAAGTTCTTGCTACGTAAGGGCTTTGAGAAGCAACTATCTTTAACATGTTTGGTAGGATTGCAGCAAAGCTGAATCTCGCAGAGGATGGAAGAGATGAAAGAAAATGGTAGGTTTACAGAAAATATTATGTTAGCTTCTTGGATCTGCGGCTTGGTGTCTATCATTAATTTTGGAAATTTCTCTATTGTTGCTTACTTAAGTATTTCTTCAGTCCCATTCTCATTTAGGGGATTCCAATTATGTATATAATAGAAGATTAATATTGTACCATATCTTTTGCATATTCTGTTCTTATATTTTTCTATTTTCTGTGTGCGTGCTTCAGTTTGTAGTTGCTCTTGTCTTATCTTCAAGTTCACTGAATCTCTCTGAATCTACTGATGTGCCTATCAGCTTATCAAAGGTACTAATTATCTTCATGCTATATATATATTTTATTTTTAGTATTTCTAGATTCTTTCTTATAACTTATTTTTTCTGCTGAAATTATGCATCAGATCATGCATATTTTCTGACTATCTGTTAGAATAAAGGTTCTAATTAATTATAGTTATGTCAAATTCCTAGTCTAATATACCAAAAGCTGTTTTGTATCTGATTCTGGTGTTGATGTTTTTTTGTCATTATTTTTGTATGCCTTAATTTTTTCCTTCTGGGAATCAAACTTATTGGGCAGAACAGTATATTCCAAGGCAAATGTAGCTTTTTATTGTGATAACATATATGCAACATTAGCTTTTCCATTTAAGTCATTTTAAGTATACGGTTCAGAGACATTAAGCATATTCAAATTTTTGTGCAACTAATGCCAACATCCATCTCTAGAAACTTTTAATCATCCCAAACTGAAACTCTATACCCATCAAACAATAACTCCCCATTCCCCCTTCCCCAACACCTGGTGACTTCTACTCTACTTTCTGTCTCTATGAATTTGCTGATTCTAGGTAGCTCCTGTCAGTTGGATTCCATAATGTTTGTTTTTTTTGTATCTGGCTTATTTCACTTAGTATAATGCTTTCATCCATGTTATAGCATGCAGCAGAATTTCCTTCATTTTTAAGGCATTTTAAAATTATATATATAATTATCATATATAATATACATATAATAATTATATATAACACATATATTATATATTATATATATATTATATATATTATGTATATTGTATATATTTTATATATATAGTTTATCCATTCATCTGTCAATGGAAATTTGGATTGCTTTCCGCAAAGCATATATTTTAATGCTTGGTGATGTGCTCTTTTCTTCTCCAAGGGCTTTAATATGGGGTTTGTCTTAATCAAGTCAGAAGTAGTACTAGTTTGGGCTTTGTTGTTTCTGCTCCCCAGTTGACCATAAGTTTTAAACTTCTCTAGTGGTATTTTGCTTTTACTGTGGGTAGTAGCTTGCCAGAGATCACTTTCTCAATTTCTACTCTCCACTTCTTTGATTCTGCCCTTTATACAATGCCCCAAAAAGAATTTCTCTCTTGTTATTTTCCCAGGTATATTGTGCTGTTATTTTCACTCTAAAGATATTAGCTTGGTCACAGCGAGGAACGAGGAGGATGGAATTGTCTGATGCTCTGATGAACCCTATCCACAGACAGACTTTCCACTGGCTCTGGGTTCTTGGGAGCACAGCCTTCACGAGTGCTCCTCTCCAGCTACTGGACCCAAAACACGACCCTGCACCTCCACGAGGGGTAGTGACGGTTTTTATTTGTTTCTTTTCCCTTCCCCCAGCTGTGATGTGATAAAGGGAATTATTCAAGTTGAAATGAAAAGATGCTAAACAACATGAAACCATGTGTAAATATAAATCTCATTTTTAAAGAGAAACTATAAACACAAACCACAAAATATTGTTATGCTGTAAAGGTGGCATGTAAGTCACATTTAACACTAGCGTACAAATTAAAAGACAAAAGTAGTAAGAATAACTATAACTATAAAAATATTTTAATGGAAAGAATATAGAAATAAGTAAAATACGATATAAATTACACTAAGTATGTTGGGGAGTTAAGTGTAGAATTTCGGTATAAATTGAAATTGAGTTGCTATAACATTATAATAGATTCATATAACATATTTGATCTGAGCCCCCATGGTAACCACACACAAACACAAACATACAAATGTACAATGGATACACGAAAGATGAAGAAAGAGGGTAAGAATTCCATTACTAAACAAAAAATCAAACCACAAAGATAACAAGAGAAAAGAGAAAAAAACCTACAAAACAGACAGAAAACAATAAAATGTCAATAGTATGTTCTTATCTATCAATAATTACTTTAAATGTAAATGGACTAAATCAATCAATCAATCAATCAAAAGACCTGGAGTGGATGGATAGATTAAAAAACATAACCCAACTGTATGCTGTCTAGAAGTGTTCCTTACATTTAAGGACATATTTAGGCTAAAGGTGAGGAGGTAAAGAAAGATATTTCATGCAAATGACAACCAACAGAGAACAGGGATGGCTATACTTATATTAGATAAAATAGAAATTAAGTCAAAAACTATTACAAGAGATTAAGAAGGACGTTATATAATAAAAGGATCAATTCAACAAAAACATGTTACAATTTTAAATATATATGTACACAACATCAAAGCACCTAAATATGTAAAGCAAACATTGACAAACTGAAGGTAGAAATAGACAAAAATACAATAATAGCAGGAGACTTCAATACCCACTCTCTATAATAGATAGATAATCTAGACAATTCAACTGCTGACTTGAATAACATTCTAGACCAAATGGATCTAACAGACAAATGCAGAACATTCCACTCAACAGCAACAGATTACTTATTCTACTCAAGAGCATTCAGAATGTCATCCAGGATAGATCACATGCTACATCACAAAACAAGTCTTTATAATTTAGAAGACTGAAATTATTACCAGTATCTTTTCTGATCATAGTGGAATTAAACTGAAAGTTAACAACAGAAAGAAAATTGGTAAATTAACAAATTCAAATAAATTAAACAACAAACTTTTAAACAACCATTGGGTCAAAGAAGAAATAAAAAAGGAAGTTAGAAAATATGTTGAAACAAACAAAATGAATACACAATGCACCAAAACATATTGAATCCAGCAAAAGCAATACTAAGAGTAAAGTTTAGTTTACAGTAATGAATGCCTACATTAAAAGAGAAGAGAGAGTTCAAATAAATAATCTAACTATATTTCAAGGGAATAGAAAATATGAAGAAACTCAACACAAAGTTATTAGAAAGAATGAAATAATAAATATTAGATAGAAATAAATGAAATAGAGACTAGAAAAACAAATAAGAAAAACCAACAAATCTAAGTTTACTTTTCAAAAAGAAACACAAAATTGTATTGATAGAATATTAGCTAGACTAAGAAAAAAGGGAAAGAGTCAAATAAAATTAGATATGAAAGAGGGGACTTAAGAACAGAAATACAAAGGATCATAAGGGACTACATGAGTAAATTGGACAACCTAGAAAAAGTAAATAAATTTCTAGAAACTTACAACCTACCAAGACTGAATCAAAAAGAAATAAAAACAATAATGAGCAATAATCAGTAAGGTGATTGAAGGAGTAATAATGATGAAAAAGAAAACCCCAGAACTAGAGGGCTTCACTGCTGAATTAATCAAACATTTAAATAATAATTAATACCAAAATTTTTAAACTTTTCCAAAAACACATAAAAAGAGGGAATACATCCAAATTCCTTTTATGAGGTCAGTATCACTCTCATACCAAAGCTAGACAAAGGCATTGTAAGAAAAGAAAATGACAGGCCAACATCTCTGATCAACATAGATGCAAAAATATTTAGTAAAACACTGACAAGTTGAATACAATGTGAAAATAAAAGAATCATACACCATGATCAAGTAGGTAAGATTTATCCTTCAAATGCAAACATGGCTCAACATATGGAAACCAATCAATATGATATACCACATTAACAGAATGAAGAACAAAAAAATCACATAATCATTTCAATAGATAGAGAAAAAGCATTTGACAAAACACAACCACCCCTAATAATAATAAACTCTCAACAACTTAGGCATAGAAGGAACTTATCTCAACAAAATAAAGGCCATATATGGTAAGCTCACAACTTAGATTATACTCAATGGTGAAAAGCTAAACAGTTTCTTTCTATGATCTGGAGCAAGGCAAGAATGCTCACTGTCACCTTTCCTATTAAATATAGTGTTGAAGGTGCTAGCTAGAGCAATTAAAGAAGAAAAATAAATGAAATCATATAAATTAGAATGGAAGAAGTCAAACTATCTCTGTGTGCAGATGACATGATCTTATATGCTGAAAACCCTAAAGATGCTACCAAAAAAGGAAGAACTAACAAAAAGCTTTAATAAAGTTGCAAAATACTAAATCAACATACAAAAATTAGTAGCTTTTGTATTCATTAATCATAGCCTAATTGATAAGAATTAGAGAAAGAAATTCTATTTACAAAAGCATAAAACAGAATAAAACACTTAGGAACAAACTTAACCAAGGTGGTAAAAGACAGATACACTGAAAACTACAAAACACTGGTAAAATTTAAAAAGATACAAATAAATGGAAAGACATCTCATGTTAATAGACTGAAAGAATTAATATTGACAAGATGTCAATAATACTGAAAGCTACTTATAGATTTATTACAATCCCTATAAAAATCCCAATGATATTTTTTAAATAGAAAAAAATCTAAAATTCATAAGGAACTACAAAAGACCCTGAATATCAAAGTAATTTTAGGCAAGAAGAGCAAAGTTTAAGGTCTGACACTCTATACTTTATGATTTTAAAACATATTACAAAGGTACACTAATCAAAAGACTTGTTCTGGCATAAAAGCAAATACACAAATGAACTGAATCAAACAAAGATCCCAGGAACAAACTTACACATGTATGGTCAACTGTTCTTTGACAAAGTAGCCACAGATGGGGAAAAGATAGTCTGTTCTGTAAATGGTGTTAAGAAAATTAGAAGTCTACATGATAAAGAATAAAATTGGGCCAGGTGCGGTGGCTCACACCTGTAAGTCCAACACTTTGGGAGGCTGAAAGTGGGCTGATCACTTGAGGTCAGGAGTTTGAGACCAGCATGGTCAACACAGTGAAACCTCATCTCTACTAAAAATAGAAGAAATTATCTGAATGTGGTGGTGCATGCCTGCAATCCCAGCTACTTGGGAGGCTGAGGTATGAGAATCGCTCAAGCCCAGGAGGTGAAGGTGACAGTGATTTGAGATCGTGCACTGCACTCCAGCCTGGGCAACAGAGTGACACTCCGTCTCAAAAATAAATAAATAAATAAATAAATAACATAACATAAAATAAAATTGGACTTTCATCTCACACCATATGGAAAAATAGATGCAAAATGGATTAAAGACAAATATAAAACATGAAATAATAAAACTCTTAGAAGAAAACATATGGGAAGACCTCTAGACATGGGACTGGGCAGTGATTTCTCGGATATAACACCAAAAGCACAGGCAACAAAATCAAAAATAGACAAGCGGGAATAAATCAAACTGAAACCCTTCTACATAGCAAAGGAAACAATTAACAAAATGAGAAGGTAACCTATGAAATGGGAGAGAATATTTACAAATCATACATCTGGATAAGGGGTTAATATCCAACTATATAAGGAACTCCTAGAACTCAATAGCAAAAACAAAAACAAAAGTAACAATTCAGTTAAAAAATAAGCAAAGATTCTTAAAATACATTTCTCTTTGTCTTTCTATTTGTCCTTGCATAAAGATAAATTCCTCATGAACTTACTTATATGTGTAATCTAAAATATAGATCAAACATATAGAATATATGTTAATATACTATCAAATGTATAGGAGCAGAGAATAGAATGGTGGTTTCCAGGGGTTGAGGGAAGTAGAAATGAGGAGATGTTGGTCAAAGGGTAGAAAGTTTCAGTTAAACAAGATCTGAAGATCTACTTTAAAAACAAAAAAACATTGTCATTTATACGTGTGCCACTACAGAGTGAATTAAATGCAGCAATGTTACGTGAACACGTTCATTCACTGAAATAGCACTATACTCATTCACATATTCAACTGCCATTCTTAGAAACATCATTTACACATGTGCCTTTGTTGATATGGTTTTGCTTTGTTTCCCCACTCAAATCTCATGTTGAATTATAATTCCCAACGTTGGGGAACTGACCTGGTGGGAGGTGATTGAATCACTGGGGCAGATTTCCCCCTTGCCATTCTTGTGAGAGTGAGTGAATTCTCATGAGATGGAGTTGTTTAAAAGTGTGTAGCACTTTTCCCCTTTGCTCTTTCTCCCGTTACCATGTGAAGATGTGCTTGCTTCCCCTTCACCTTCTGCCATGATTGTAAGTTTCCTGAGGCCTCTCCAGTCACGCCTTCTGTAGAACCTGTGGAACTATAAGCCAATTAAATCTCTTTTCTTCATAAACTACCCAGTCTCAGGTAGCTCTTTATAGCAATGTGAGAACAAACTAATACAGAAAAGTGGTACCAGAGAAGTGGGGCATTGCTATAAAAATACCTGAAAATGTAGAAGCGACTTTGAAACCAGGTAAAAGGCAGAGGTTGGAACAGTTTGGAGGGCTCAGAAGAAGACAGGAAGATGTGAAAAGTTTGGAACTCTCTAGAGACTCGTTGAATGGTTGTGACTAAAATGCTGATAGCCATATGGATGGTGCTGGCTGAGGAGGTCTCAGATGGAGATGAGAAATTTATTGGGAATTGGAATAAAAGTCACTCTTGATATGCTTTAGCAAAGAGACTGGTGGCATTGTGCCCCTGCTCTAGAGATCTGTGGAACTTTGAACTTGAAATAGATGATTTAGGGTATCTGGTAGAAGAAATGTCTAAGCAGCAAAGTGTTCAAGATGTAGCCTGGCTGCTTCTGAAAAGGCTATGCTCATTTTCCTAAGCAAAGAGAACTTATATATAAGAGGGAAGCAGAGTGTAAAAGTTTGGAAGATTTGCAGCCTGACTATGTGGTAGAAAAGAAAAACTCATTTTCTGGGGAGAAATTCAGGGTGAAGAAATTTGCATAAGTAAAAGGTCACCGAATGTTAATAGCCAAGACAATGGAAAAATGTCTCCAGGGCATTTCAGAGACCTTCACAGAAGCCCCTCCCATCACAGACCTGGAGGCCTATGAGGAAAAAATGATCCTGTGGACCAGGCCTAGGGCTCCGCTACTCTGTGAAGTCTCAGGACATGACACCCTGTGTCCCAGCTATTCCAGCTCCAGCTGTGGCTAAAAGGGGCCAAGGTACAGCTCCAGCCATTGGTTCAGGGGGTGCAAGCCCTAAGCCTTGGCAGCTTCCACATGGTGTTAGGCCTGCTGGTGTGCAGAAGGCAAGAACTGAGGCTTGCCAGCCCCCACTTATATTTCAGAGGATGAATGGAAATACCTAGATGTCCAGGCAGAAGTCTCCTGCAGGAGTGGAACCCTCATGAGAAACCTCTACTAGGGCAGTGTGGAGAGAAATGTGGGGTTGGAACCCCCACACAGAGTCACCACTGGGGCACTGCCTAGTGGAGCTATGAGAAGAGGGACACCATCATACAGACCCCAGGATGGTAGATCCACCTATAGGTTGCATCATACACCTGGAAAAATTGTAGGCACTTAATTCCAACCAGTGAAAGCAGCCACGGGGGCTATACCCTGCAGAGCCACAGGGACAGAGCTGCCCAAGGCATTCAGAGCCCCTTCCTTGAGTCAGTGTGCCCTGGATATGAGACATGGAATCAAAAGATATTATTTTGGAACTATAAGATTTAATGACTGCCTTACTGGGTTTTGGACTTGCATGGGGTCTGTATCTCCTTTGTTTTGGCCAATTTCTCCCTTTTGGAATGTATTTACCCTGTACCTCCACTGTATCTTGGAAGTAACTAACTTGTTTTTTATTTTATAGGCTTATAGGTGGAAGGGGCTTGCCTTGTCTTAAATGAGACTTTGGTCTTGGATGTTTGAATTAATGTTGTAATGAATTAAGGCTTTGGGAGACAGTTGCAAATGCATGAATTTGTTTCAAAATTGGAGAAGGATATGAGATTTTGGAAGGGCCAGGGGCAGAATAATATGATTTCACTCTGTGACCTCACCCAATCTCATGTTGAATTAGAATTCCCAATGTTGGGGAAGGGACCTGGTGGGAAGTGATTGGATCATGGGGGCAGATTTTCCCCTTTGCTTTTCTCATGATAGTGAGCAAGTTATCACAATAACTAGTTGTTTAAATGTGTGTAGCACTTCCCCCTTTTCTCTCTCTGCGGTTGCTATGTGAAGATGTGCTTGCTTCCCCTTCACCTCCCAGCCATGCCTCCTGTAGAGCCTGTGGAACTGTGAATCAATTAAACCTCTTTTCTTTATAAACTACTCAGTCTCAGGTAGTTCTTTATAGCAACATGAGAACAGACTAATACAAAACTTTATTAAATGTAATGGCAGTGAACACATTCTTTTCATGAAATAACATTACCTTGATGCAAACAAATACTACGGCTTTTAGAAACATTC
This sequence comes from Papio anubis, assembly GCF_008728515.1. Taxonomy (NCBI): domain Eukaryota; kingdom Metazoa; phylum Chordata; class Mammalia; order Primates; family Cercopithecidae; genus Papio; species Papio anubis. The sequence goes on from NC_044984.1 coordinate 32,612,817, forward strand.
ACATCCATATGACTTTACACAGTACAGTCTATGTACCAGCATGTGGTCAACATATCCTTTCAATAAAATAACACTGTACTTATTCACCTATGCAACTAAAATTCCCAGAAACATCATTCATACATGTGTCCTTCTAAAGTGTATTAAATGTAAAAAAAGTGCATATTTTCCCTAACTTTTTTGTTAAATATAGATATCTACACACATGTAAACACAAACGTAAGTATTATCTTTTACCAAAATTGAGCCATTAATCTTCAGCTTGCTTGTTCTTATTTAACAGCTTATCAAAAACATATATCTGAGTCAGTGTGTGTGTGTGTTTATCTTATTCTTCTAAATCACTTCTAAGTACTCCAATTTATTTGTATGCCAGTTTAAATTTAAAACTGATCTTCTAGGCATTTTTATTATTTTAATATATTCCTTTTATATTGATATTGTTGTAAAAAAAAAAACCTTATTTCAATGTACTCATGCTGTACTTTCTCTAGACCACTTCTCCAGAAGTACAATTCTCTAGATTCTTCTCTAGATGTAGAATAATACTACCAAATTACTCCTTCCACAATTGCTATATAAAATGCCAATTTCCTCATATTCTAATCAACACTGTATTTCTTTTATGCTTTGTTTAAATTGGCTCTTCTTTTATGAAAGAAAGGATGGTCAGGTTGACCATCTTTTCAAATTTTATTGGCCATATGAATTATAATTTTGTTATTTCCATGTTTTTTTTCTAACAGGTTGTCTATTTTTTAATTTATAAAAGAATTTTTGATGCATAATGACCAATTATCTATTATTACATAGGAGAGTTATTTTATATAATGGCTGAAAGTTGTGTCTAGTGGACTGGCAGTTCCCTTCTGTTATTTTCCTTTTACTTTGTAGTGAATAACATTATATAGACTTTCTCTCTCTTTTGTTCTCACTCTCTTTTATTGTAGTTGTCTCTTGCTTTCTCTCTCTTTGTCTTTGTGTGTGTGCTTGAATAGCCAAATGTCTATCTTTTTTCTATGATCTGAGTTTTGTTTCTTTCTTAAGACCTGTGATTCTACAGATAATCTAAATTATCTCCTAGTTCAGTCATAATTTTTGTTCCACTTATAGATTATTAAAACAACTGGAATTTATTTTAGAAAACGTTTTATTTTTATTTTCTTCTCAGCCATTGTCTCCTGTTATTATGATTTTCCTGAGATTCAGATATCACAAAGAAAAGAAAGTTTGCCCATAATAAAAGGACATATATGTAAAGGCATATGTGATAAATGGTGGGGAATGTGAAGTGACTGTATGAAAGGCTAATTACCAAAAGGTATGACAAAATACCTTGAGAGACAATCATCAGAATGAGAGTTCACATGCAGTGAGTGCTTGTTTTGTACGAGGCTGTGTCTAATTCACTTTTTATATCCATATGACTTTACATAGTGTAGTCTATGCACCAGAGTGTAGCAAACACATCATTTCAATGAAATAACACTGTACTTATTCGCCTTTGCAACTAGAATTCCCAGAATAAGATGAATCTTGAATGCGTCTTTTAGAACTTCTCTACAATTCTGGAAACAAGGTTTATATATAAACTCTGTATATTCTAGAGATTACTTTTTATTTCATTTTACCTTATTTAGATTGAAAGAGTATATTCTAGAGATTTCAAAAGAAGAAATGGAAATTGTGAGAGATGAAATATAACTTATGTAATTTTTACTGACTATAGAGATCATACCTTAACCAATATGATGTTGGGTCTCCAGCCATCGAAATTTGTCTAACAGAGTGAGCTACCCTCATTAGGAGGAAAAGGGCCTAGATGGAGCAGTTGTAGGTACAGGGTAAGGCTGTATTTCAGATCATGCTAATATAGCCCTTGTGGGGATCCATGGGATCAGAGAATCAGAGAGCCACTGTTTACAATCAATAAGAAAGAATGAAAAAATGATTTCAACATACCAACATACATAAAAAATACTTTACTTAAACTCTCCTCTGTTTTCTGTATTAGCAATTCTCTATAAGTTGAGCAGTAAAACTGATATACCTGAGTTAGCAATGAGTATTGCTTTCTGCCATCTAGGGAGGAATACCTCTTCCATTATTAAACAAACAAACAAAAATCAGGTTGTGGAAGGTGTAGCATTACTGACTTGAGTGATCAGTGATGGAGGGCCAATACAAATAGAAATAAACCAATATAATAGCATGGGGAATATCTACACAGATGAGCAAGAAAGTTGTGGGCAGAAAGACAGAGGAATACATAGCATGGAGGGTATCTACACAGATAAGCGAGAAATAGTTGACAGATGCAAATAAAAAGCAAAAACAACATCTAGAATATCTGAATGGCGGAACTGGGAATGCATGTATAATCAGGAGGGAAGTCAAAATTGTCCCACTAAGATACAGAACAAAAGTTCTTTATTTTATTTTTTTCAAATAGTTATCTGGTAAAGTCAGAGTTGAAGAGATTTTTGGTAGTTTGGCCCATAGACAATGAAGAGAAAGTCCTATTTACCAATATTCCTATGAAGCATGTAAGTACATAATTTCCAGTCCACACCTACCTGTTACTACTTATACTATATTTAGATATTCAGCCATTGAGATTTTAGAGTTTTAAAAAGTACTTACACACGGCCGGGTGCAGTGGTTCACACCTGTTATCCCAGCACTTTGAGAGGCCGAGGAGGGTGGATCACAACGTCAGGAGATTGAGACCATTCTGGTCCATGGTGAAACCCCATCTCTACTAAAAATACAAAAATTAGCTTGGCATGGTGGCACGTGCCTGTAATCGCAGCTACTTGGAAGGCTGAGGCAGAAGAATCACTTGAACCAGGGATTTGAACATTGCAGTGAGCAGAGATTGCACCACTGCACTCCAGCCTGGCGACAGCGAGACTCTGTCTCAAAAAAAAAAAAAAAAAAAGTACTTACACATTAATTGAGTCGTGTTTAAAAAAATTCGAGAAGTTTCATTTGTTTGGTTTAAGGTAAAAGAGCATGCCAGAAACTAAAAATTACAAGGAAAACATAAAGCTTTGATATTGAGATGTTCTTGTCTAGGAGATCTCCCTCTTTTAAACAAGGCCACATCTTATTTATCCTACTAATATACTGGTCCACTTCCAAAAAAAAATTTCTCACATTACTATAATTACTAAAGTATTCATAATTGATTACTGCACTAGTAATTTAGCCTATGCTCTAGCTTTTTAAAATTTTCATTTATACATCTAGACAACAATATTTATGGAATTGGCCACATATCTCATTTTTTAATTTTCCAGATACAGAAACCTAAACACAGGAGACACATTTATTGCTTCCTGCAATATTTCATAATGAGTATTTGAGCCCAGTTTAGCAAATATTTAATAAATGTTTTTAACTGATGCACTCAGGATGAAGGTAGGAGGTAAAGATGCATACTTTCTCAGTAACTATTGTTATCAGCCAGATATTTTTTCAGGTTATAGAGGGAACTAAGGGAAAAAGAGAAAAACACAATTAAGTGGATAAGTAATGAATGAAAATCACGCAAATTCAAATTCATAGAATATCTTATACCTAAGTGATTGAGGGCATCTGATAGCCACTCATTAGTTTAGCTGTTTTTCACAAACTTGCAATTAAGAGTTAGGGATATTTGCTCACTCTTTATGGATATTTGCTCACTCTTTACATTTAGACAAAGAGTAGCTAAATATTTCAAGATGATCACTCATTCAGTTAATAGATTTTATATATCTCATGTAATTTTAGGATAAAACCCAAAACTTTGGTCATTTGGATTTATGTGAACAGACCTAAGCCACCCTGCTTTTCAACAAATGTCTAGTATTTGTAAGTACAATTGGCCTCAACCATATGTTAGGTGGGGGCCATGCTGTCTTCTTTCAAGAGTTAACAAAGGGTGTGTCTATGGAAGTTAGCCTTAGAACAAACTTTGTCAAACATACAGTTATTTACCAGCAGAGAGGCACAGAATGGGGGTCATATCAGTTACTCTTATTGTTAGAAGATGTTCCCTTCTGTTCTCAGGCACTTTAACTAGAAATCTCAATGAAAGGTTTGCTCTGAGCTATCTTAACATGTTACAGCAGGAAGAAGAGCCAGTCATGAAACGAGTTTGAGTGAAAGAGCCTTCTGTAAATTGGAGGGACACATGACCAGCAAGCTCCATACCTTGTATGCTGTCCCTCAGGATTAGGCTGCCATATTTACTTAATATCCTATATCTTGCTTACACAAGGGAGGTAGAGCCTATTTAGTGTTTATACCCAATGACCTGTGTTTAATACTCATTCTACTAGTAAAAAATTTATCTCTACCATGTCTTATAATACTTAAGTACTTAAATATAGATTTATATGACTATATTAGGAAAATAAACTTCTTTCTCTGGAATACAGTACATATCAAAATGCTAGCAAACATTCCCTCACACGCATAAGTCATCCTACTCACATTGAAGCCTTTTAAAGGTAAATTAGCACAGAGGCAATAAAACTTATATCAAATAGGCCAGTCTTTGTGGCCAAAGTAATCATATACAAAACTCAGTCACTATGACTGACTCTTTAAAGCTCCAACCAACTGAAAAATCAGAGAGTGGTTTGATTCCACATTCCAGCATGCCATTCAAACAAGATCATCTATTCTATTTCCTAAGTAATGTTTGAACATCTAAGATCAATTGCACAGAATGTATTTCATCTGTAATATACTGATATTTCTAAAGTTAAATGTTTCTTTTTAAGTGTTGTCAAATAATAATACTGCCAGTGACTTTAACAGGTATTTGAAAGAACCCAGGAAATTGGACCCAGTATTTTTACCTTTCTCTGCCTTCCAAAGAACTTGCATTCCTGTCAGTATTATTTCCCAAAATAAATAAGCCCACAAGAAATACCTTATTAACTGTCTTTCACTTCCAATGCCTTCAGGCAGCAAAGATTTAACTGTCTCCCTCTGTATCTTTCAAGAGAGTAAATGAATGTTTCCAGAAATATCAAGGAAGAAGGAAAAAATTGTCCTAAAAATTTTAAGTGATATTATCTGTGGTGTACAAGCTAACATAATAGTATCAAATAGGTATAAAATGAAATAAGGGATTTAATTGAATAAATGTTTGTACTTTAAAAAGTAACAAAATAACTTCCAAAAGTTTTAATGTCTGCATTTGTTTCATTACATAAAAATTTGCAACAAAACTCTTACTAAACAACAAAAATCTATGTCTGATATTCATATTTTATTAAATATAAAATTATACATAATGTATAGTAACTATATATTATATATAATACATACATATTAAATATATAATTATAATATAAAGAACCATCACCACTCAATAATAAGAAAATAAAATACCAATTAAAAATGGGCAAAGGATCTGAAGAGACACTTCACTAAAGAAAATACATGAATGACAAGCCCATGAAAAGATACTCAGTGTCATTAGTCATCATGAAACTGCGGAGACATTTAATCACAAAGTTGTCCCCAGAATGTAGAGGTGATACCCCAGCCCAACTTTCCATTTTATCCAGTACACTCAATAATGCAGGAAATGAAGGAACAGCTATATCTGTTTGGCTCTAGATGTGTGTGCTGGGATCTCCTCTATGGGCTTTAGCCACAGAAATGTTAAATAAATTATCCACAGCGTTGTGGATAGAGGCAGTAACTTGTCCCCACTTCCCATTTGGCCTCTGGCAGAGGAGGAGCCCACTGTGTAGGAGACATCACAATACTAGGCTGCTCAGCCCAGCTAGTGTGGTCAGAAGAAGAGAGTCAAATTGACACTCCTAAACCTTCCTCCTAAAAAGAACACTAAAATTTAGTTAACAGTCTTCCAAGAAGGTCAGAGTGGTAAGATAAAGTGGAAAGAGGTGAACCCCATGCAGAGGACTATCTGGTCACAGGGCGGAGCTAAAGCCATGGCAGATACTGAAGAGTCAGATAGCAGTGAGATCTGTAGGGATGTGAGTCAGAAGGAGAAATATGACCCATGTACTCCAGCCCTATTGGCTTAGCTGACAGACTGCTCCCTGATCCTGTCAACTGAGAATGATAGCATTACATGCTAGCAGAGAAGTTCTCTATGAGGCAGATAAAGAAGACACTGTCTTTGAAAATAGAAGATGCTACTTAAGGACCAGCAATGGACCAGAGGCCTCCATGACCTCAGCCAGAACTTTGAGTAGCCCTTACATCCCTATTGTGTACTGGGGTGTCATTTTAGTGTAAGAAACAGAGCAAAAAAGACAATTTCAGTGTTATTTATATTTCCTCTTGGTCAGTATGCTGAAGGTTACAAAAAAGACAAAATAGCATCATAACAAAGGAGCTGTATATTAGCATCAAATTAAATTTCTCTGCATAACTAAATTGTGCTGGCACCAAAATGTATAGCTCTGCTATGCATCAAATGGGATGTACAGCACAAAAGGAGTAGTATGGATGAGATTACAATGCATGAGGCTATAAAGTGAGAAGTATAAAGACCAAAAAGGAAAGACTTTGCAATCCCAGTTTATAAAGTATAAGCATGCAAAGAAAACTGGGAGTCAGAGAGTAAAAGGGAAAATGAAGAAGAAATGGCTCTAATTCAGGTAGAATTTTCAGGAAGTAGATGAGGTCCTACAGAGTCAAATGCTGTAGAGAAATAAGCTGGCCTTCTGATTTAACAAATGGAAAGTCACAAGTAAGTTTAGCAAGATTTTCAGAAGAATTGGAGACTAATGAAAAAAGGCAGTTTTGCAGATGGCCAAATAGCAGATAGGCAATTGAGAAAAACTGTTTACAAAAATTGATAATGAAGAAAATGGACAGTAGCTTTTGGGAGAAGGGGAAAGAAAATGCATCAGAGAATGCAAACATGATAGAATGGAAAGAATGTTGAGTCATCAAGGTTCCAATGGCACAAGAAAGACCCAGGGTCAAAATAGTTCTGGGTATGTAGAATAAAAAACAAAACAAGAGTGCATACTATCTGAGGCCATTTGAGTAAAATTAAAAAGCACACAGGTAAAGTCTGTACTATTAGAAGCCAAGATAATGATTACCCTTGGCAGAGGGGTAGTAACTGGAACAGAGCAAGAGGATATCTGAAGTATTGGTAAGGTTATGCTTCTTACTCTTTGTGCTTGTTACATAGGGGTGTTTATTTTGTGAAAACCTTTTGAGCTGTACAGGTATAAGATTTCCAACCTTTTCTGTGTATATGTTACATTTCAATTAAAAGAAGACTCTGTGGATATTAAGAATTAGTACCATAATTAAATAGATTGGGCAAACATATAGAGAAAGTCAAAGGTAAATTGGATACGACCTTGAGAGAGATTTTGTTTATGGCTTTTATTTGCAGACAAGGAGCAGAGGAGGCAAGCCATCTGTTAAGCCTTAGAAGGCAGATGGAAAGATGAACACCAGAGTTGAGAAGGGGAGAACTGCTGAGCGGATGAATGAAAGTTAATGGGTTATCTGGCAGCAATGAGAGCTCAACTACATTTAATGAATTAATAAATTGATCTTACCTCTTTCCACATAAGATTTTGTACACAAAATAAATTATGTGTATGGAAATTAGAAAACCAAGATCACAAAACGTCTTATATAATTGCAGTATTTTATTTGAGAATTTGGCTACGAGCTCCTGATGACCTAAATGAAAAGCTTTGAAATGGTCATTTCCATGATCTTATTGTTCACGAAGAGAAAACATACAAGTTTCTCATGGGAAGCTATTCAAGCTATTCATGGTAGCTCATTCTAACAGATATTTCTCACTTAAGAATTTATATAGGTATGCAAAAGTGAAATAATAAATATAACCTCAAATGTATCCTTAAAACATATATTATTGTAGGATTCATAAGGTTGTTTTTAAAAGCATTTACCCATGAGAACAGAGGACATTTTGCCAAAGCTCAATAAAAATAGGGAATAAAATTTATATAACATGATCTATTTGTAAATACTCAGATTTCTATTGGTCCATCTGACTCTAGGGATAGAAATTTGAATATCTAGAACAATGTGTGGACTCATGTTCTACAGACCTCCGGAACTTTATAAATCAAGAAGCAATACATTTAAGATTTGAAGTATAGAAAGTCTTTATTTTAATTTACAATTCATCTGTGTATTTGAAGGCCAACAAACAGATGACAATATTCTCAAATATTTTCAGAAGTGTCAAATAATCTAAAATACTCTACTTAAATAATGACTACTTTTTCCCCATCTTAGTTATAGGGCTCAGAATACTTACAGGGCAAACCAGGATTCAAAAATAAATCTGGATCTTATCTAGCCCTACCTGATTTTGAATAACAAATTTTTAATAGACCTAGTTGGAAGTATGATGCTTTATTTTCCCTAAAAAAAAAAAAAAACCTCATCATCTGGAAAGTCTAGCTGAAAGGAAACATCCAAACTTACTTGGTGTGGAAAAAGCTGGATACGTATTAGAGTCATGCAAATGAAAGAACATGGAAGTGTCGGTATGAATGTAGCTGAAATGATCAACTCTGTGGGCCAGCTTAAATAGAGATGGGTGTAAAAGCTGAAGAGACTGAGAGCCCTGAAGAGCCCTGAATAGAGAGGAAATTGATAGGCTCACCGGTGGCACATCAATGGAAGGAAGCAGACTAAGCATTCAAGCACAAACTGCGATGTGTAGATCTTTTGGTACATCTACAAAGATGCCTTGCAGTATAGATAAGAGGCCACAGCATGTTAATTTAACAATTTATTTAATGTTCATTATTTTCAAAATATGATACAGAATCAGGAAATCAAAGTGGCTTGCTTTAGACAAAGTTTAAACATCTGAATTGGGATTTTCTGTGGAGAGTTATGTGAAGGCTATTTTGACTGCAAAACAGAAGCTTGGTCCCTAAGTTATAGAGCCAACCACTGCAGAGACACTGTAGAGACTGTTTCTCATCAAGAGGAACGTTTCTTCTTTTATTTTTTTATTTATAAATATGTGACCTCATGGTTTTCTACTGTATGCAGTGAGTTATAATCTATTACTATCATTACATATTTTGATGCTAAAATTAACCTTGGTTTGAGTAGAGCTAGTCCATTCAATCTCTGTCCTTCTGCTGTAGTGTCATAATTCTTTTAGCATTTTCTTGCTGTCTGACATAACAAGATATTTTTGGCTCATCTTGTACTTTCCCTGCCTTGGTCCTGGAATTGGCCATGTCTTTAAGAATTCTTGCTTCCTTTTAGTGAAGAATGCTGTACAGAACCAAGCTCTAGGTGCTAGGTGTGCTCATTGATACTGGATGTTGTCACTTCCAGGCCCTTCAAGTAGATAAAGCTAGGAAATATGTGTATGTACATATATGAATATATGTATGCATACACACATTTACATCTATATTGGCTTTTATAGTCATTCATATTTGTGAAACCATGACTTTACATTGATTCTTCCAATTACAATCCACCACTACAGGGTTCATTCTGTTTCTCTCCCTTTTTGTATTTGAATTCTCTTGTCTGACAGTGAGAATCCTGGTTTATATTTATGATATTTACTAATATTGTTTTAACTATCATATTTACTAATTTTATCAGTTCCTTTGTAAGGAACAAATCTTCTATCTTCATTACCACCTATTCCTTCATATAAACGCCCTCCTCAGTCCTACACGCATGTCAGAATTCCCTTGTATAGACTCATTCCTCACTACATGTGGAATCTGACCTTTTGTATTTGGGTACCCCGATGCAAGAATGCTTACTTCATCCTATTTAGCCTTTACCACCCCACTGCATGATGCACAGATATCAAATGCACCATTTAAAGCCTCTGACACCATATGAAAACTACCTCTTCAAGGAGATGCCCTTATGAACCCACACAGACTTTAACACTTCGTAGGAAACTATGTCTCCGCATGGATTTCCTTCTCACTCTGAGTTCTGACACCTCATGCTGAGCCATCCCAACCTATTAAAGCCCTCCTATTTCCCCTTGGGCTCTGCCACACCACCCAAAGCCAGCCCTGTCACAGTGACACCACTCTCATACCAGTGAGGAGTCCCATTGTGTTTTTCCCTTTTTAATCTGCTAGTGCTCTCACACCACAAGTGAGGTCACTCGCATTTGTGAACATCTTCCTCAATACTTTGATCTTGGAAACCTCACACTGGGGAGTCCTCCTATGCAAACATTTTGTTCACCTTACTTGGGCTTTGTTTGCCTCTTTCAGCCTTTGATAGCCTCTGATAGGGAGCATTCCTAAGTAGTGTCCACCATGCTTGGGCTCAGACATTCTACTCTGGGTCGACATCTGTTCCTGTTTCTCTCCTCTACCCATGTAGTTTTCTACCTTGTTCTATCTTCCGTGATGCCTTTAGGAATGAAATATTAGGGAAGGGAAGAGAAAATAAAAATAAAGAGAAACTAAGCAAGAAAATAGAAAGAGAAAGAGGTAGAAGAAAGAGAGCTCCAATGCATTTTAAAGTATTCATAAATACCTTCCCATTCTAGAATATTTTACAGTATTGTTACTATTTACCAAACCATGGGTTAAAACAATGGTGAGTTATAACTAGATTTTTAAATATATATATATAGAATAATAACTGAATGAACAGAAAATATTAAATAGCTAATTACGGTTTCATGAAAAAAATATAGGTAAATCTATCTATCCATCCATCCATGTGTTTATAACATGGGTCACAGGGTATTTTCAGTAGAACATGGTTCCAAAAGGGCATAAAATACTGAAAAATAAAATGTATGCACTATTGCATAATATAATTTCCTGATTACTTTGTATAATGTGCTCCATATGAAGGAAACTGATAGGTATTATTAATTAAATTTTAAGGAGCTTATGAGACATATGAGAAATAAGAACACATAATCATTAGAAATCATAATGGGTTTTAGGAGCTTTGAGATATGATAAGGAGACAGAGAAATATCTGAATCCTGTCCTTGAAGAAGTATAAAAACGAGAAACATGTTAAAAAAAATAAAAAAACGTAACACTGTTGTTAACTAGGATTGTGCCAAGTCCAAAGCAGAGAATTGTGGTAAGGTGATAGGTCAGCCATACAGGCAGACTGCTCAGATATCCCTTTCAGAAAGAACTTCATAATTAGTTGCAAGGGATGCAGTTGGTTCACAGCTTCCAGCCGCAGTGCCTCAGGGTCTGCCGCACCACTGGAACCAAGGCCACTTTTCCCCTAGGAAGTGTCCAACAAATGACAAAGTACAGTTATGGTACTCTGGCATGGCCATTTTTGCCCATTTGCAAGATTCTTCTATGGACAGTCTTTGTGCCAGATCCCACCGCGCTGGCTGATCCTTTCCTGGAACTGTTATATGGGCTGAAATTTTTCCAACTGATTCTCTTTTCTTCCCCTTCTCCTTTCAGCATCCAAATACAAATGCTTTTCTTGTTAGTACTGTTCCTTTTCTTCTTTATCTGTTACTGAAACTACCCCCAATAAATCTTACGCACTTTTTACTTTTGTTCTCAGAGGATTCAATCAATATACCTAGTCTAGATTATGCTGCCAATTATAGACTCAAGCAGCCTCTTTCCTCCCTTCTAAATTTAGCATTTTTTCTTGGCATCATGCCATTCTCCATGGACAGAAGAGAGAGAATATTCTCTGTCTTTTATCGAGGAACAGGCCCTAAGCAGCTAGCCACTCCTACACCAAGGTGGAAGAGAAAGAGCAAGAAAGTTGCATCCTGGTTTTCTTCATGCAATAAGAGGCTCTGGCCACTTTCCTGCTCTGGCCATCTAAAAACAAGAAGCAAAAATCAGAGAGTCAGGTCCAATATATAGCCACTGAGGGCAAAATAACTTTGATCATTCTAAAGGACCTGGAATTTGACTAAACAATTTATTTATTTCTCTTTCAGGGCTCTCATGTCACAAAAAGTTTTACCTCCTCTCAGAAACTAAAAGAGGAAAACAAACGGCAGAACTTGAAGAGACTCCAGAGGCTCTTAGTTCTAAGAGTCAGATTCTTCCATGCCATCTTGATGAACAAGTAATTATATTCTGCATGTAACAGAAATAATATGATTAGAATTTACTGTACCATATCTTAGAAGGCTGCATTACTCCAAACTGCCTGGAACATAATTTCCTCTGTGGAGAAAGTGCTGAAGAAAGATCGATATAACTCATTCTTCTTGGACAAATCTGTGGGCAAAGTGCTTCTAAAATTTCAATTCCTTTAGTAACTGATATTAGGGAATTCCCATTCCTAAAATTATTAATTATCTCTCTTAAAATGAATTTGCCTTTTGAATGTTAAATTTATAATTCTTTTTTATTCTTTATTTTTTTATTTTTTAAACTATTTCCAAATTTTTATTTAATTTCTTTTTTTAAATTCCCATTTATTATTCATTATAATTTTTGCTTTCAGGGTACATGTGCAAATAAAGTATATTTGTTTTACATGTATACTGCAGTGCTATGTTGGTGTGCTGCAATTCCACTAACCTGTCATTTCTGTTTAATTGTAGTATAACCCTCAACGTAATCCTCCTCCCCCTCCCAATGGGATATGGGCCCTGCAAGTGATGTTCCTGAGTCCCATGATCTCATTTGTTCAGTTCCTAACTCATGAGTGAGAACATGTGTGTTTGTCTTTCAGTTCTGTGATAGGCTAGCTTGTTGAATGATGGTTTCCTAGCTTTCAAAGAATCCATGTCCCAAAGGACTGTGAACCCCATCCTTTTTATGGTCATGGCAGACCCCATGGGGTATTTTACGTGCCACATTTTAACCGATCTGTCACTGATGGATATTCTGGGTTTGATCCTCAAGCCTCGCTTAGTGGAATAGGTGCATGCACAACATAATGCGGTGTATGTGTCTTTGAGAAGCAGCATAATTTATAATCCTTGGGTATATACCCATACTGACGGCTGGCTCCATGCATGCAGCACATCTAGTTTCTAGGATCCTGAGGAATCGGCCACTGTTTTCTCCTGTAGGTTTGTTGAATCCATTACAATCCCATCAATTATGTAAAAGTGCCTATTTCTAACTCCAGTTCTGTTGTTTCCTGACTTTTTAATGACTCTGCATGGACTCGAATCCGGTGGAGGATGGTTATCTCATTGTGGTTTTGATTTCTGTATTTCTCTGATGGCCAGTGATGATGAGTATCTTTAAGGTCTGTTGGTCACAAGGAACTGTCTTTTGGATGAAAATGTCTATTCATATCTCTTGCCCCACTTTTGATGGGGTTGTTGTTTTTTCTTTGTAAATTTGTTTGAGTTCTTTAGAAGGTCTCTTGGATATTAGCTCCTTTCATTTCTGATGGAGTAGATTTGTAAAAAATTCTTTCTCCCATTCCTATAGGCTAGGCTCTGTTCACTCTGATGTATAGTTTGCTGTGCAGAAGCCTTAGCTTTAATTGAGATCCCATTTGTCAATTTTGGCCTTTTGCTGCTGTTTGCTTTTTGGCGTGTTTCTGACATAGTCTTCTTTGCCTATGCCTCCTATGTCCTGAGTCGGTACTAACAGGGTTTTCCTCTCAGGATTCTTACATTAGGTCTGAAGACTTAAGTCTCTAATCCATCTTGAATTAATTTTCAGATAAGGGAGTAAGGAGCGCTGATCCAGCTCTAGCCTTCTAATTTTATGGCTAGAATAATCCTTCCCAGCACCATTTATTAGAGAGAAAGGAAACCCTTCCCCATTTCTTTGTTCTCCCAGGCTTGTCAAAGAGACCAGGATGGCCAGATGTGTGCGGCATTATTCTCTGATGACTCTGTCTCTGTCTCATTGGTCTATATCTCTGTTTTGCAGTGCCCAGCACCTGTCGCTGTTTTGCTTACTGTAGCCTCCTTGTAGTATATGTTCTCCCAGTTTGTGGGTGCAGCATGGGATGCTCCAGCCTCTTGTTCTTTGACTTAGGATTGTCTTGAGGGCGCGGCCTTTTGGTCTCCATATGAACTCTTAAGCAGTTCTTTTCCAATTCCCAGTTTTGAAACTTCATTGTAGCTTTGATTTGGGATGGCATTGAATCTTGTTAAATTACCTTTGGGCTATATGGGCCATTTTCTACTATATTGATTCCTTCCTATCCATGGAGCAATTTTGGTAAGTGTTCTTCCATTTGTTTCAGGTCCTCTCGGACTTCACTGAGCTATGTGGGTTCTTGTGTCTCCCAAGAGGTCCCTTTACATCCCAGGTAAGTTTGGATTCCCTTTAAGGGCATTCAGTAGTCTCCTTTAGTTTCAACCTAGGGAACAAGTCTGTCCATGATCGGCCTTGCCTGTCTTGTCACTGACGTATAAGAATGCCAGGATTTTTGCACCATTAATTTTGCATCCCGGGAGACTTTGGCTGGAAGGTTTACTCCATCTTGGCTGAGATTTGGGGCTGAGACAATGGGGTTTCTCTCTAAAATATACAGAATCCATGTCATCTATGCAAACAGGACAATCTGACTTCTTCTTCCTAAACTGAATTACCCTTGATTTCCTTCTCTCTTTGGCCTGATCTGCTCCAGCTTTTCAGAACTTCCAAATTACTTGTTGCTGAATAGGGAGGGTGTGAGAGAGGCATCCCTGTTCCTATGCCAGTTTTCTGTGTTTTGAATTTTTCCAGTTTTTGCCTTCCATTCAGTATGGGATTATTGGCTGTGGATTCCATTAAGCAAATAGCTCTTACTATTTGAGGTACGCTCCATCAATACTTCCAAATTATTGATGCCTTTTATAATTAGCTGTATTGCTGAACTTTGGTCGTTTTCCTTTCTGCATTCCATTTTGAGATAACTGGGTGGTTCTTGGTCTTTGGTTCTGTTTATGCTGGATTACGGGGTTATTCGATTTATGAATGTTGAACTAGCCTTTGCATCCTAGAGGGATGGGCTTCCCACTCCTGATCAGTGGTGCAGATGTTTCTTTTTGTTTGTGTTTTGCTGAACCGTGCTCTTGCCAGCATTTGTTGGAGGATTTTTAAACGTTCATCAGGGATATTGGTCTAAAAATTCTCTCTTTTTGTTGTGTCTTCACTTTACCAGGGATGATGTTACTCTATAAATGGAGTAGGGAGGATTCTCTTTTTCTATTGATTGGAATAGTTTGTATGAAATGGGAATGAATCCTCCTTTGTAATTCTCTAGAATCTAGCTCAGAATCCATCTTGGTCCTGGACTTTTGGTTATATGGCTATTACCTATTTGCCCCAATTCTCATGAGCCTATTGGTCTTATTCAGGGATTCACCCTTCTTCCTGCCTCTAGTCTTCTGAAGAGCTGCAAGTGTCCAGGAAATTATCCCATTTCCTTTCCCTAGATTTTCTAGTTTTATTCTGCATTAGATGCGTTTATATAGGGCATTCTCTGATTTGGTAGTTTGTATTTCCTGTGGGGACGGTGGTGATATCCTCGACCATTTTTGGAATTGCATCAATTTGATCTTTCTCTCTTTCCTCTTCTTTTTATTAGTCTTGCTATGGTCTCATAATTCTGAGCTAGATCCTTTTCAAAAACCAACCCTGATTCATTGATGTTTTGAGGGTTTTTTTAAAAGTGTCCCCATCTCCTTCAGTCTCTGCTCCTGATCTTGAAGTATCTCCTTTGCCTCTGCCTAGCTTTGAAATGTGTTTCTGTTCTTGTTTCTCTAGTTCTTTTAGAATTGGGCTTAAGTGTTAGGAGGCCAATTTTAGATCTCTTCCTGCTTTCTCTTTGTAAGCAGTTTTGTAGCCATAAATTTCCTCTCTGCTAATACCTTGCTTTTAAATGTGTCCTAGAGATCTGGGTATGCTGTATCTTTTGTTCCTCATTGCCTCAAAGAACACCCTTATTCTCTGGCCTTCATTCCTGCTATGTACCCTGGTAGCCAGTCCAGGAGCATGGGGTTGTTCCAGCTCTGTGAGTTTCGATGGCTTTGGATTTGAGCTCTTTAGTCCTGAGTTCTAGGCTTGGATTGCACTCAAATCAGGAGAGACAGTTTGTTTATGCAATTTCTGTTCTTGGGTAATGACTTCATTGAGGAGTGATTTACTCCAACTCCATTGGCCACCCTTTGGAGCAAGTAATGTATGTGGTGCCTGGAGGTAAGAATGTATATTCTGTTTTGATTTTGGGGTGGAGAGTTCCTATAGGATGTTCATTAGGTCTGCTTGGCTGCAGAGCTGGAGTTCAATTCCTGGGACATCTTGTTTAACTTTCTGTCCACCAGATCTAATGAAGTTGACAGTGGGTGCTGAAGTCTCCTATTACTTTGTATGGGGAGTCTAGTCTTTGTAAGTCTCTAATGGACGGTTTTATGAATCCTTAAAGTGCCTGCATTGGGTGGTATTATATATTTAGGAGAGTTAGCTCTGCTGAATTGATCCCTTTACCATTTAGTGTAATGGCCTTTGTCTCTTTTGATCTTTTGATGGTTTAAAGTCTGTTTTACTGTGAGACTAGTATTGCAACCTCCCTCTAATTTTTGTTCCCTCTGTATTTGCTGGTAAATCTTCCTCCCATCCCCTGTCTTGGAGCCTCTATGTATGTCTCTATGTGGTGAGATGCAGCCCCTGGAATACAGCAGGACTGATGGGTCTTGACTTCTTTATCCAGTTTCTCTGGCTGGGAGCATTTAGGTCCATTGGCATTTAAGGTTAAGATTTGCTGGTGTGAAACTTGATCCTGCCCATTATGATTTATTAATCAAGTTATTTTGCCCATTAGTTGATGCAGTTCTCTTCCTAGCCTCTAATTCTATTATCTTGTATATCTTTGGCATGTTTTTAAAATGTATTAAAGTCTCGTTGTTCCTTTCCAGTTTGAGTGCCTCTAGGGTCTCTTGTAAGCAAGCAGGCCTTAGTGGGTGATCAAAATCTCTCATATCGGTTTATCTGTAAAGGATTATTTCTCCTTCACCCTATGAAACTTAGGCCATTGGATATGAAATTCTGGGTTTAAAATTCTTTCTTTAAGAAATGTTGAATATTGGCCCCACCTCTTCTCTCTGGCTTGGAGAGTTTCTATTTAGAGATCTGCTGTGAGTCTCGATTTCGGCTTCCCTTTGTGGGTAAACCCGAATTTTCTCTCTGGCTGCCCTTTTAAGATTTTTCCCTTCATTTTAACCCTTCTAATGAACAAATTATGTGTCTTGGAGTTGTCTTTCCCGAGGAGCATCTTGCATGCCTCTGTATTTCCTGATTTGAATTGCTGGCCTCCGCCCTACTATGGGTTTGTGGGTTCCTCCTGATGATATCCTGAAGAGCGGTTTTCCTAACCGGTTCCGATGCCCCTTCACTTTCTAGGGCACCTTAATCTCAGGATTGATTTGGTCTTTTATAATCCCCATACTTTATGGCGGCTTTGTTCCATTTTGGTTTCTTCTTCGCCGACACTTCATTCCTGATTTGATCCCTTTAATCTTGATAATTCTCTTCCAGTTTGATCGAGCTTCAGTTTACTGTAGCTTGTGACCGGCTACGGTATTTCTCCTCGCGGTTGTATGGTTTCATTCTCTTTCTTCTCATTTCTGCTTTTTTAGGACCTTCTGTATTTAATTAGATTTGTTTATCAATTTTTCCGAATTTTTTTCAGATTTTAGTTTCTTTTAGCATCTGCATTTAATTCTCCCTTTAGCTCTGAGGAATTGCAGATGACTTCAGCTCTTCTTCATCTCATCAGCTATTCATCTCAGCTGATCCGTTTGATGGCTGGAGCTGCCCTTTGCCGGGGAGATGCAATTCTATTTTTGAATTTCCAGCTGGCTCCTGCTTTTTCTCCCCATCTTATGGTTTTATCTGCCTCTGGTCTTTGATGATGCAGGTGGATACCTCTGATGGGGTTTTGGGCAGGGTGTCCTTCCTGTTTGATAGTTCTCTCAACAGCTTCGGTAGGACCCCAGCCTGCAGGTCTGCTGAGATTGCTGAGGTCCACCTATGGACCCTGTTTGTTTGGGTAATTCAGAAAAGCATAGAGGCCTTCGTAGAAGATAGAATTATCGGTGAAATAAATAGTGTACTTGTCTGATTTTTGCTTAAAGCTCTCTCTCAGGGGTGTACTCCCACTTCTGTGAGGTGTGTGGGTATGTGCCTGACTGCCCTTTAGTGGGGACAAGGCTCTAGTTAGGCTTACCCCAGGGCCAGGGACTCCATTCTGGAGCAGGAGTCTGTCCTTCTGTGATCCCCAACCCCTATGTTGGGTGGGAGATCCACTGCCTTCTCTCCAAAGCTGTCGACAGAGTCGCTATGCCCATGAGTGGCCTCTCCTCTACAGCATTCTATTGGTTTCATCTCATGCCCTGTCCCCAGAGGTGGAGCTCTCCCAGATGACAGGTGAGAGCCTTCTCTTTGAGCCTGCCAAAGGGAGTCTTAACCCCAGCTGGGAGCCTCCCAGCAGCTTTGTTTTACTCACTTAAGCCTGAAGACCATGGATGCCTCCTCCCAGCCCCCATTGCTGCCTGGCTGCAGGATCACCAAGCAGGATCACAGTTAGGCAATGAGGGGCAGGCCCTGTGGGTGGGACCCTCCCACAGGGTGTGTGGATATGATCTCCCAGGCTCCAAGTTTCTGTTTGTGCCCACAGTATCATTTCAGTGGAGCCACTCACTCCAGGTGTTGTGCGGTCTCAGTCCCCCTGGCTAGAGAGTGTGCGTGCAGTGTGTGGTGCAAGGATTCCTCTACGTCGCTCCCAGGTGAGGCCAGCGAATGCCTCACTTTGCTTCTGTAGCCTCTCGCTGGTCGGGCTGCAGCAGGGACCTTAGCACTGGATCCTCCGGGCACTCTCTACGTGAGATGAAACCCAGTAATTTCAGCTTTCAGCACCGCCAAATCACTCAGTCTTCTGTGTTGTTCTTGGTTTGGGAGTTTGGAGACTGGAGCTGTTCCTATTCTGGCCATCTTGCTCCCACCTCCTAAATATACTTGTTTTAACACTCCAAACTTTAGTGCATTGAATCTGAGAGCGTTTCGCTGGTTTTTATATCATGATCTGGAGTCCAGAAGGATGAAAAGAAATACAATTACTTTTTGAACAGTTGTAACTTTATGAATGGAAAATGACAATGACTGTCTTAAAGATACATTTAATATACATGTTTGTAAGTAATCATCATCTGCTTGTTTGTAGTTTATGCAAACCTGGATGTTAAGTTATTTGATTCAGTAAAGTAAGGTATTTGCATTGTCATGAAATGTCATAAGTTTGACTTCCTTTTGCAGATTCAATTCCAGTCATTCAAAGCAAGCCAGAGACAGACTGAAGTAAGCCATAGCATTAATCATCATGTGCCGCTGTGAACAATGCTCCTGGATAACTTCAAGTGTTTTTAAGTTCTTCAAAATTATTTCTTGGTCAAATGAGAACCTCTACTCACAGATAAATGCATAGCACCTCCTCTGTATTACTTGAGCAAATATGACATTTGAAAATCATCTCCCAAATCATACGACTACAAGATTATGACTATATATTGATATTAATTGTTAACAATGGAGAAATGCAATAACAGATTTTTATTAAAGTCACATGCCACACATCTTCCTCTCTCTTCAAAGCAGGTCAGAAAAACGTTAATCCTGAGATTAAGTTATACTTAATCAAAGAAAGGTTTTCTTCTTCCTCTGGTTGTAGTTCGTGCATTTATTGAGAGGAAGAATATTCATCTTCTGCATATATAAAGTAGGCAAGATATAAAGTAGGTGATGAATCATAAATGAATACTTTGATTGGAAAACAAATAATTTAGGAAGTATATTCTTTAGATTGTCTTTATACTTTAATTGGAATGTTGACTATAGACTGAGGTTTTGTTATTGTCCGATGCTTTAATATGTTTCAAATTTAATGGCTATGGTTGAGCATGTTACAATTAGGTCCAAAGATTGATCACTAGATCAATAATATGGTTGCAGGATGCACTACATTCCAGCACCAATATCACATTCAGACTCTTCAGGATAATACAGCCTGCTTTATGTAGATACATAAATGCAGTGCAGTGGAAGTAGAACAGAAGAAATTTCTCAGATGTCTCAGAGAAATGAGACAGAGAGTCATGCTACCCAGCACTAAAACCAGCTATATGAGGTGGGTCATCCTGCAATTACTCAACTAAAAATGAAAATAAAATGCACAAGGTACAACGCAATGCCCTCTCATACCTTCTTGTTTCTGTGCATCTTATTTTCTCTTCAAAAAAATAGGTAGTTTCCATCTTGACTTCATTGTTAACCCAAAAATCATTCAAGGGCAGATTATATAATTTTCATGTATTTGTATACTATTGAGGGTTGCTTTTGGAGTTGATTTCCAGTTTTGTTCCACTGTGGTCTGCGATACTTGATATAATTTTGATTTTCTTAAATTTATTGAGACTGATTTTGTGGCCTATTGTATGATCTATGTTGGAGAATGTTCCGTGTGTGAACATCTATTAAGTCCAGTTTTTGTAGGGTATAGTTCAAGTCCATTGTTTCTTTGTTGACTTTCTGTTTTGATGATCTGTCTAGTGCTGTCAGTGGATTATTATTGTGGAGTACTATTATTGTGTTGCTGTCTACCTCATCTCTTAGGTGTAGTAGTAATCATTTTATAAATCTGGGAGCTCCAGTATTAGATGTATATAAATTTAGGATTGTAATATCTTCTTGTTGGACTAATCCTTTTATCATTATATAATGTCTTTCTTTGTCTTTTTTTAAACTGCTGTTGCTTTAAAGTCTGTTTTGTCCTAGAATAGTTACTTCTGCTTGCTTTTGGTTTCCATTTGCATGGAATGTAGTTACACAACTTATCAAAACCTCTGGGATACAGAAAAAGCAGTGCTAAGAGGAAAGTTCATAGCATTAAATGCCTACATCAAAAAGTATGAAAGAGCACAAATTGACAACCTAATGTCACACCTCAAGAAAATAAAAAAGGAAAAACAAACTAAACCCAAAACCCAACAGAAGAAAATAAATAACAAAGATCAGAGCAGAACTAAGTAAAATTGAAACAAAAAATACAAAAGATTAATGAAACAAAAAGCTAGTTCTTTGGAAAAGATAAACAAAATTTATAGACCATTCATGAGATTAACCAAGAAAAGAAGACAGAAGATCCAAATAAGCTCTATTAGAAACAAAACTGGAGATGTTACAACTGACACCACAGAAATACAAAAGATCATTTGAGGCTACTAGTAACACCTTTACATGAACAAACTAAAACATGTAGAGGAAATAGATATATTCCTGGAAACATACAACTCTCCTAGATTAAAACAGGAAGAAATGTAATCCCTGAACAGAGTAATAACAAACAGCAAGATTGAATCAGTAATAATAATAAAAACAAGTCAACAAAAAAATCTTAGGACCAGATGTCACAGCTGAATTCTACCAGGCATTCAACAAGAATTGGTTCCAGTCACACTGATACTATTCCAAAATATAAAGAAAGAGAGAATCCTTCCTAATAATTCTATGAAGCCAGTATCACCTTAATAACAAAACCAGGAAAGGACATATGATAAAGGAAAACTACAGACCAATACCCCTGATGAACATAGACGCAAAAATCCTCAACAAAATGCGAACTGAATCCAATAACACATCAAAAAGATAATACATTATGATCAAGTTGGTTTTATCCCAGGAATGCATGGATGGTTCAACATAAGCAGGTCAATAAATGTCACACATCACATAAACAGAATGAAAAACAAAAGTCATATGATCATTTCAGTAGACACAGAAAAAGTATTTGATGAAATCTAGCATCTCTCAACAAAATAGGCATAGAAGGAACTTACCTCAAGATAATAAAAGCCACATATGGTGAACCCACAGCCAACCTCAGACTGAATGCAGAAAAGTTGAAAACATTCCCCCTGAGAACTGGTACAAGACAAGGATGCCCATTTTCACCCCTTCTAATCAACATAGTTTTGGAAGTCCTAGTGAGAGCAATTAGATAAGAGAAAAAAAAAGTATCCACATAAAAAGGAATGAGATCATGTCCTTTGCAGGGACATGGATGAAGCTGGAAGCCATCATCCTCAGCAAACTAACATAAGAATAGAAAGCCAAACACAGTGTGTTCTCACTCATAAGTGGGAGTTGAACAGTGAGAACACAGGGACACAGGGAGGTATACAACACACACCTGGGCCAGTCAGGGGGTGAGGGGTGAGGGGAGGGAGAACATTAGGACAAACAGCTAATGCATTCAGGGCTTAAAACCAAGATGACAGGTTGACAGGTGCAGTAAAGCACTGTGGCACATGTATACCTATGTAACAAAACCACACATTCTGCACTGTATCCTGAAACTTAAAGTAAAATTTAAAAAAAAGAAGAAAGAAAGAAAGATAGAAAGAAAGAAAAAGAAAGAAAGAAAGAAAGAAAAAGAAAGAAAGAAAGAAAGAAAGAAAGAAAGAAAGAAAGCAAGCAATCAAATTGGAAAAGAGGAAGTCAAACTGTCGCTGTTTGCCAATGATGATTGTATACCTAGAAAACTCTAAAGACTCATCCAAAAAGCTCCTTTTTGTAATAAACTAATTCAGTAATGTTTCAGGTTATTAGATCAATGTACACAAAATGCTAGCATTGCTATACACCAACATTGACCAAACTGAGAATCAAATGGAGAACTCAATCCCTTTTCCAACAGCTGCAAAATGAAGTAAAATAAAATACCTAGGACTATATACCTAACCAATGAAGGGAAGGATCTCTACAAAGAGAACTGTAAAACATTGCTGAAAGAAACCATGAATGACACAAACAAATGGAAACACATCTCATGCTCATTAATGGGAAGAATCAGTATTGTGAAAATGAGCATATTGCCAAAAGCAATCTATAAATTCAATGCAATTCCCATCAAAATGCCACCATCATTCTTCACGGAACTAGAAAAAAAATTCTAAAATTCATGTGGAACCAAAAAATAACCTACATAGCTAAAGCAATACTAACCCAAAATAATAAATCTGTAGGCATCACATTTCCCAACTTCAACTTATACTACAAGGCTATAATTACCAAAACAACATGGTACTGGTATAAAAATGGGCATGTAGACCAATGGAACAGAATAGAGAGCCAAATACAGCCAACAGATATTCGACAAAGCACACAAAAACGTAAATTGGGAAAAGGATACCCTATTCAACAAATGGTGCTGGGAAGACAGGCAAGCCAGATGTAGAAGAATGAAACTGGATCCCTATCTCTCACTTTATACAAAAATCAACTCAATATGGATCAAAGATTTCAATAAAAGACTTGACACTATACAAATTCTAGAAGATAACATGGGAAAAACTCTTCAGGACATTGGCTTAGGCAAAGAATTCATCAATATTACCCAAAAAGTAAATGCAACAAAAACAAATGTAAACTAGTAGGACCTAATTAAACTAAAAAGCTAAAGAAATAATCAGCAGAGTAAACAGACAACCCATAAAGTGGGATAAAATATTCATAAGGTATGCATCCAATAAAGGACTAATATCCAGAATCTACAAGGAACTCAAAGAAATCCGCAAGCAAGAAAGAAATAATCCCATCAAAATTAGGCAAAGGATATGAATAGACATTTCTCAAAAGAAGATACGCAAACAACCAACAAACATATGAAAAAATGCTCAACATCATGAATCATCAGGGAAATGCAAATTAAAACCATGATGAGATAACACCTTACTCCTGCAGGAATGGCCA
The DNA here is from genome assembly GCF_008728515.1 of Papio anubis. Taxonomy (NCBI): domain Eukaryota; kingdom Metazoa; phylum Chordata; class Mammalia; order Primates; family Cercopithecidae; genus Papio; species Papio anubis. The sequence continues at coordinate 32,636,519 of NC_044984.1, forward strand.
TTATTAAAAAGTCAAAAAACAATAGATGTTGGTGTGGATGTAGTGAAAAGGGAACACTTTTATACCGTTGTTGGGAATGTAAATTAACAACTACTATGGAAAACAGTATAGCCATTTTTTAAAGAACTGAAAGTAGAACTACCACTTGATTCGGCAATCTCAATACTGGGTATCTACCCAAAGGAAAATAAATCATTATATGAAAAAGACACATGTATATGCATGTCTATAGCAGCACAGTTCACAATTGCAAAGATATGGACCAACGTAAGTGCCCATCAACCAACGAGTGGCTAGAGAAAATGTGGTATATATACCCCATGGAATACTACTCAGCTATTAAAAAGGAATGAAATAATGTCTTTTGCAACAAATTGAATGGAGCCTTAGAGGCCATTATTCTAAGTGAAGTAACTCAGGAGTGAAAATGCAAATATTGTATATTCTCACTTATAAGCAGGAGTTCAGCTATGAGGATGCAAAAGCACAAGAATGATACAATGGGCTTTGGGGACTCAGGCAGGAAGGTTGGGAGTGGGGTGAGAATAAGACACTATGTATTGGATACAGTGTACACTGCTCACGTGGCAGGTGCACTAAAATCTCCTAAATCACCACTAAAGAGCTGATCCATGTAACCAAAAATGACCTGTACCCCCACAACTATTGAAATAAAAAACACTTGCATTATAAAAAATATTGCCTTATTTAAGGGATGTTGTGATGAATTAGAAGAAAATATATGTGAAATTATTATTTAAGGAATCTGGCCATAGTAAGTATTCAATAAAAGAGAGTCCCCAGCCACTTTTCTTCCCTTCACTCTCTTTTCCATAAATTAACCATAGATAAAAGTGTCAGAATTAGACTTCAATCCTGCAATAGTGCACCTGACATGCTTTCTCACATTTCATATTTATCTTTCAGATTGCTCGTTGTACCCACATTTTCTGTTGGTACAAATTGGAGGGACTATCATGACCTTCATTTGAACAGGCAGAACACAGTGATGAATGTCTCAATTCAGGCAGGAATTCAATGTTGCCTGTGGCATAGCCTGGCTCTGCCACCTGCATTGATGATACATCATCTGTGGAAATTAACCCATCTTCAACTATTTGATGACTTCATTTGATAGTCATCAAAATGGAAACAGGTGCTTGTTCATCGAAAATCACCGTCAAATGGGGAGGATGAAGGTCTCGCACAGTATATGGTGCATCCACATTTATAAGCATGCTAAATTTGCACTATTCTAATTCTGCCACTTGGAAAATGTTTTAAGATATTATATTGTATGAATGGGTTTGTGTATGTATTATTTGTTTATTGAATAAGAGCTGAACAGAAGCTAATAGCTTTAATTAAATATAATGATTACCAAAAAAAGCAGTGTGTGTGTGTGTGTTTATACCTGGGTGTATATATACATGTATATGCACGTATACACACACACACACAGAGACAACTTTTATTCTTTTCATGACAACCTTAGTGTGCTAGGCAGATTCCTTTTAGTGATAAAATATGTTAACTAGAATAAATGAGGCTTGTGTGTGTTGGGGAGGGAGATCTCATCTCTTATAACAAGTAAGATACTAAGTGACCCTAGAGACTCCATAAACTCAAATAATACCATCAGGTGTCTCTATCCCTTTCTTCTGCCTTCCATTTCTCCTTCTCTTTCTTAAATTCTTAGACATATTTCCTTCTTAGTGTTCTCTTTATGCTTTAACACAAACATATGGGCTTCCTTCATGTAGTTTTGTTGAAGACAAATGGAGGTACAGATAGCAGAAGACATGCGACAGTCAAGTTTAGCAGTCCCAGAGAACAGATAACATTTCCCTCTCAGCACCTACATAGACAATTCCAAAGAAGGCTTCTGTTTGACTTGATATGATTCACAGGACTATTCCTGGTTCAGTCACTGGGAGCAGAAGAGAAGAATCTTTAATTACACAAATGATCCCCTGTCATGAAGGAGGCAAAGCCTGCAGTGAGGAAGGACAGTTTCTCCAAATAAAGGTGTAGGCTAGTACCAAAAGAAAGGAGGAAGATAAAAGCAAGCATCTATAATTACATCTCTCCCATTAGTTTTCCATTCTTCTTTCAATTCACAGAATTCCACAAATGACCTTTCCTTAGATTAGAAAAAATACACACACACACACACACACACACCCCGATCCACTCTCCTCTCCTCTATAGCCACCACAGCATACCTAGGACATCTTGGAGATAGAGTTTTCATGATTTCAGATCCAGATAGTCAGTATACTATGATGAATTTATCCAATTCTGATAGCTGCAGCAATTTGTGGTGAAAAAAGTACAGAATATTTTCAATAAATTGCTTGCTGTGCTATTGGACAGGCATATAAGGAAACAATTGCATTAATGCCAGTCTTCCTAGAGGTCATAGGTTTTGCCTCCTAGTAGGTTCTACCTTATCCATTGTCCTTTGTGTTTGGCACTAAAAGGAATGTTGGAGGAGATTCCCCTGCTGAGATCTGTCCAGTCTTAGCATGCAGTGCATGTTTGAGTGGATTCTAGAGCCTAAAGATTGACCTAGAATTAAAGTGTGAAAGGCTTCTAATTGCCAGAATGGATTTATCTGACTTGCTTTGGCCAACTTAAACTAAGTGGATATGACACATGTCACTTATGAATGACAGGGCATAATTCCTCATTATTACTTCCTACTGCCTTTTGAGATGAAGTCTTCATTGCTGTGCACTATTGTTGGGAGCACAGCTTTCTGGTGTTTCATATTCTACTTGTATTGTCATCAACAAATGAGCTTTTATTTAATAAACCTCTGATATGTGGTAGATTTCTTATGACATAACATACGATAGTCTAACTGATACAAAACTGCTGCGCTCAGAAAAGAAGGGGGCAGTGTTCAGATAACAAACTAAAACATATCTATAAAAAATAATTGATAAATTGGACTTCATTGAAGATTAAAAACTTCTGCTCTTTGGTAGACATTGTTAGGAAAATTAAAAGACAAGCCACAGACAAGAAGAAAATATTTGCAATTCATGTATTTGATAAAGGGCTTATATCCAAAATATATAGACAACACTTAAAACTCAATTATGAGAACATAATCAACAAAGGGCTAGTTATTTGAACTTATATTTGATGAAGAAAGATATATCAATAGCAAATAAGCACATAAAATGATACTCAGTATTTTATCCATTAGGAAAAATTCAAATTTCACTTATGAGTATGTATAACCAAGAGAAATAAAAGCAAATGTCCATTAAAAGACTTATACATGAATGTTCACAGCAGTTCTATAAACATTTTTTCATCAGTAAGTGAATACATTAACAAATTGTAATATGTCTATGCAATGGAATATCACTCAGCAATTAGAAGGAAAGACTATTAATAACTACAATAAAATGCATGAATCTCAAAATAATTATGCTGAGTGAAAGGTACCATACAAAGAAATAGTACATACTGTGTGATTCCATTTATACAAAATTCTAAAAAGTAAGTATTATAATGACGTAAAATAGTGTGGTGGATGCTTGAGGATTGGAGTGGGGACAAGAATAGATAAGAGAATGAGATTACAAAAAGGCATGAGGAGACAGTTGAATAACATGTATGTTCATTATCTTGATTGTGGTGATGTTTTTATGGATGTACACATCCATCAAAACATCAAATTGTCTACTTTAAACATGTGCTACTTTCTGTCAATTACAATTCAATAAAGCTGTTAAAATTTTCATGCAACTCTATACATTTTTGAATGACTTTTACTGAATGTAAATTATACATCTAAAAAGTAGAACACAAACCCTTTTACAATAGCTGTAAAAAATAAAATAAAATACTTAAGAATATACCTAACCAAGGAGATGAAAGACCTCTGTAAGGAAAACAGCAAAACATTGCTGAAAGTAACCACAGATGATACAGACAAGTGGAAACATGGCCCAAGCTCACAGAGAGGTAGAATCAATACTATGAAAATGACCCTACTGCCGAAAGCAATCTATAAACTCAATGCAATTGCCATCAAAATACTACCATTACTCCTCATAGAACTAGAAAAGCAATCCGAAAATTCATATGGAACCAAAATAGAGCCCGCATAGCCAAACCAAGACTAAGCAAATAGAACAAATATGAAGGCATCACATTACCTGACCTCAAGATAACTATAAGGCCATAATCACCCAAACAGCATGGTACTGGTATAAAAATAGGCACATAGACCAATGGAGCAGAATAGAAAACCCAGAAATAAAGCCAAATACTAAGGGTCAGCTGATTTTTGCCAAAGTAAACAAAAAACATAAAATTGGGAGGCGACACCCTATTCAACAAATGGTTCTGGGATAATTGTCAAGCCATGTATAGAAGAATGAAACTGGATGCTCATCTCTCACTTTATACAAAAAACAACTGAAGATGCATCAAAGTCTTAAGTCTAAGACCTGAATTCTAAAAGTTCTAAAATTCTGAATTCTAAAAATTCTAGAAGATAACATCGGAAAAACCCTTCTAGACATTGGCTTAGGCAGACTTTATGACCAGGAACCCAAAAGCAAAGGCAACAAAAACAAATAGATGGGACTTAAACTAAAAAGCTTCTGCACAGCAAAAGAAACAATCAGCAGAGTAAACAGACAATCCAGAGTGGGAGAAAATCTTCATATCTCTACCTCCGACAAAGACTAATATCTGGAATCTACAAGGAACTCAAACAAATTGATAAGAAAAAAAATCCCATCAAAAAGTGGCCTAAAGACATGAATAGACAATTCTCAAAAGAAGATATACAAATGGCCAAAAAACATATGCAAACGTGCTCAATATTGCTAATGATTGGGGAATGAAAATGAAAGTCACAATGTGATACCACCTCACTCCTACAAGAATGACCATAATCAAAAAATAATAGATGTTGGCAGGGATGTGGTGAAAAGGGAACACTGTTACACTGCTAGTGGGAATGCAAGCTACTGCAACCATTACGGAAAACAGGGTATAGATTCCTTAGAGAACTAAAAGTAGAACTACCGTTTGATCCAGCAATCCCACTACTGAGTATCAACCCAGAGGAAAAGAAGTCATTATTTGAAAGATACTTGCACATGCATGTTCATAGTGCACAATTCTTAATTGAAAAAATATGCAAACAGCTCAAATGCTCATCAATCAAGGAGTAGAAAAATATGTGTGTGTGTGTGTGTAATGGAATACTACTCAGCCATAAAAGGAAACAAAATAATGGCATCTGCAGCAACCTGGATGAAATTGTAGACCGTTGTTCTAAGTGAAGTAATGCAGGAATGGAAAACTAAACACTGTATTTCTCACTCATAAATGGAAGCTAAGCTATGAGGATACAAAGGCATAATAATGATACAATGGACTTTGGGGACTCAGGGGAAAGTACAGGATGGGGATGAGGGATAAAAGACTACAAACTGGGTACACTGTATATCTGTATATTGCTCAGGTGATTGGTGCACCAAAATCTCAGAAATCACCACTAAAGGATTTATTCATGTAACAAAACACCACCTGTTTCCCAAATACCTATGGAAATAAGAAAAAATACACATGTACCTGCCATCCACACTTAAATAAAAGTACATTATTGAAATTATAAAAAACAATTATTTATAACTAATAAAATATACTTTAAAATAGCAACAGAGAAAAAGGTGAGGTGGATGTCTTTTGCACTAATCTAAACACTATCTGTCTTCTTTTCTTTTGCTATTTTAAACTTAATTGTTCAGTGACTACTTCCCATGACTTGACAGTTGGGCACTGAACCGATTGCTACTACTGGATTCAGTGAGCCATGTCGTTAGTCACACTAGATTTCTGCTAATAAAAATCCCTTCACCTATTCCTTAGAAACAAACATTGTCTCTTAATTCTTAAAAAAAAAAAAAAAAAAAAAAAAAATTTTCTAATTATTTTAAAAAAAAAAAAAAAAAAAAAAAAAAAAATGTCTCTTAATTCTGCGTGCATTGAAACACACATACACACAAACATTTTTTATCCATGTTAAAGTAGATATGCAGGTATCAAAAGTGATCAGTGGTGAGAAAAATCACTTTTGTGTATGCTTCTGTTTGCATAATTTGTAGAGGAGGAAAAGGGAAAAACTGCTTTTTTTCTTCCTTCTCCAACTATTAAGATTTGAGTTTTAACTCAAAGTGAAATTTATCATTATTGTGATGATTCTACTTGCCAAGGACTGCATCTGGTTGGTGGTTTAAATGCTTATGCATCATTTGGTGTGTGTGTGTGTGTGTGTGTATATGTATATATGTGTGTGTGTGTATATATATATATGTAAAATAGTTTTGGGATTTTTCTAACTAAAGGTAGTGAAATTGGCATGAAGAAGCATGAATGTTATAATGTGTTTGGAAATTCACCAGAGCTTTGCCCTTCAGGTCACAGTATAAGCCATAACTCTTCAATCAAATTTCCTCAGTTGCTATGGAAATAGGAATTAGACCAATTCTAAGTTTCTAATTTTTTATAGGTGTCTGTGTATTCAGGGAATAATCTAGTTTGAGCTGAATCAAAATTAATTAGATTAATGGTCAAAGAAGTTATGGATTTATTTCCTACCCAAAACAAAATGCATTATTATTAACAATAATAATCACAATGTATCCAGCTCCAATATGAAGCTGTTCCAACGTGGAAAAGAGAATAAGCCATTTACCACATTAACACTACAACCATCTGATCTTTGACAAACCTGACACAAACGAAAAATGGGGAAAGGATTCCCTATTTCATAAATGGTGCTGGGAAAACTGGCTAGCCATATGTAGAAAGCTGAAACTGAATCCCGTCCATACACCTTATATAAAAATTAATTCAAGAAGGATTAAAGACTTACATGTTAGACCTAAAACCATAAAAACCCTAGAAGAAAACCTAGGCAATATCATTCAGGACATAGGCATGGGCAAGGACTTCATGACTAAAACACCAAAAGCAATGGCAACAAAAGCCAAATTGACAAATGAGATCTAATTAAACTAAAGAGCTGCTGCACAGCAAAAGAAACTACCATCAGAGTGAACAGGCAACCTACAGAATGGGAGAAAAGTTTTGCAATCTACTCATCTGACAAAGGGCTAATATCCAGAATCTACAAAGAACTCAAACAAATTTACAAGAAAAAAACAAACAACCCCATCAAAAAGTAGAGGAAGGATATGAACAGACACTTCTCAAAAGAAGACATTTATGCAGCCAATAGACACTGAAAAAATGCTTATCATCACTGGTCATCAGAGAAACGCAAATCAAAACCACAATGAGATACCATCTCACGCCAGTTAGAATGGTGATCATCAAAAAGTCAGGAAACAACAAGTGCTGGAGAGGATGTGGAGAAATAGGAACACTTTTACACTGTTGGTGGCACTGTAAACTAGTTCCACCATTGTGGAAGACAGTGTGGCGATTCCTCAAGGATATAGAAGTAGAAATACAATTTGACCCAACCATCCCATTACTGGGTATATACCCAAAGGATTACAAATCAAGCTGCTATAAAGACACATGCACACATATGTTTATTGTGGCACTATTCACAGTAGCAAAGACTTGGAACCAACCCAAATGTCCATCAATGATAGACTGGATTAAGAAAATGTGGCCCATATACACCATGGAATACTATGCAGCCATAAAAAAGGATGAGTTTGTGTCCTTTGTAGGGACATGGATGCAGCTGGAAACCATCATTCTCATCAAACTATCGCAAGAACAGAAAACCAAACACCGCATGTTCTCACTCATAGGTGGGAACTGAACAATGAGATCACTTGGACTCTGGAAGGGGAACATCACACACCAGGGCCTGTTGTGGGGTGGAGGGAGGGGGGAGGGATAGCATTAGGAGGTATACCCAATGTAAATGACGAGTCAATGGGTGCAGCACACCAACATGGCACATGTATACATATGTAACAAATCTGCACATTGTGTACATATACCCTATAACTTAAAATTTTAAAAAGACAATAGATTATATAGAAGGAAAGCTGCTGAAGCTTAGTACTAGCAAGGAGGGAGGAAAGTGGAGCCAACAAAATACCCCTTTTTCCTGGGTTGATGAAAAGATTTTGATTTGGCCATGACAATTAGCTTGAAAAAATTTATATTCTAATTTTTAAACTCCTGTGAATACAGGATTATTAATTTTATGATCTTTAATAGTGTTGTTATTATGCAAATTATAATACATGTAATATAATTTTTATTTGTGGTTAGTTATACTTACTATTTTGTAAACTGCATTTCAAAAATAAGAAGCTGAATGCTCACTCACACTGAACTATGCCTTCATCAGAATTCTTAAAAGGATTGTTTCAGAGTCAATGTAGGAAAAAACAAAATCACAGTGAGGCAGTTGGAAAGACTCCATAAAAGGACATCATATCGTGTGCTTTAACCCCAATTAATACTCTTTACTCTCTTTTACCATGTGTAATTATGAAACTATTTCCTGACTTCCCCTGACTCTACAACGGTTTCAGTCCATGGACTTCACTGAATCTCTCCTTAACTGTAAAAAGTCAATATCTGAGGTTTGTCTTAGTGTATTTTCAAAAGTGAAGATTGTGGTCAATTGAGAATATATTTTCTTTATAAATTACTCCTATAGAGGGAGTAGGAGAAGCTTGAAAACTTGCTTCCATTATTATTCTAACTCCGTAGTATTACAGTATGTTTTAATTTTCCTGGGGAGTGATTTTAGAATCATATTTTTTTCGAATCAGCAAACAAAAAACCCTTACACCAACAAACAACAGTCTTCATTGTTCAGTGGAGCATCTAATCTCAGTAAACGTTGTATCTAACTAGAGCTCTATTGAACAAACCCAGGGAATTTATCTCTGAAAAATTTGGGATAAACAAACATCTCTTTTTGCATTTCTAATGACATAAGGATAAAATCCAAAGGAGACATTTTTAGTAGCAATATCAAAAAGTAGGTGAAAACTTCTGGATGCCTTCTTATCTTTTTTTTTTTTTTTTTTTTTGAGACAGAGTCTCGCTCTGTCGTCCAGGTTGGAGTGCAGTGGCGCGATCTCGGCTCACTGAAAACTCCGATTCCCAGGTTCATGCCATTCTCCTGCCTCAGCCTCCCGAGTAGCTGCGACTACAGGCACCCACCACCACACCTGGCTAATTTTTTGTAATTTTTTTTAAGTATAGACGGGGTTTCACTGTGTCGGCCAGGATGGTCTTGATCTCCTGACCTCGTGATCTTCCCGCCTCTGCCTCGCAAAGTGCTGGGATTATAGGCATGAGCCACCGTGCCCAGCCATGTCTTCTTATCCTCAAGTTTCCTAAAGCTACAGCAGAACTATACCCCAGAATCTTTAGGGTGTTTATTGTATGCTGCAAATAGGCCTGACATCTGGAAAAATTCAGTGCCACAGAAGTCCTTTCACCCATTTCACATCAAAATTTATATCGCATAGTTAAGGATGATGATTATTTTGTTCTTACTGAGAATACTAGGAATCAAATAACACTCCATAAGTCTACACAGGGTTGATTTTATTTTCTCAGTACTTGTTTTATGCTGAAAAATAAAACAAACCCATGTGTTAATGCATCCTTGGGCAACATATTTGCACTTTTTCATTTTAACAGGAATCTCATCAAAATAAGTCCTAACTGAATGGCATCTTAATGGTTAACTTTTTAGAGGCAGTGTCTTATTTATACTTGCATGTAAAACACTAACTTAAATTAAGCTGTAAATGATCTTGATACTTACTGAATTTCCTTCCCCCAAAGGAAGGAATCTCTAGTCATAGAATGATCCAACTGATTCCACTAAGGTTGAGTCTCTCATTTGGTATTTGAACTTCCCAGCACATCCAAACCAACAGTAGAAAGGAAACAGAATCTGTTAAGGACCAGTAAGCTTTCTCTATGGAAGTGCCTAATCACCTCACAAAAGGAACCACTTGGGCACCATTTAAATCCCACAGGCTTTTTTGTCTGGGAAGAAGCCTGAGAGCAGAAGCCTCAGAAATGGAGCCTCAAGTATCCAAAGAACGATGGTTGCTGCTTCAAAGCCAAGGAATATTGGAGTTAAATACTCCAAAGAATCAAAGGAGGAGGAAAAAAAAATCCAAGCTTTGGCTCCCTCTACTTATCTCTCTTCCATACTTAACTTATTTTTTCTCTTTTCTGCAGAAATGACTTTTGCTATGAGCAAGGGAAAAGAGGGTAACGAAGCATAGTCAGTACTCCTCCCAGGGCACTATCATAACTGGTGGTCTCCCTTGTGACTTATTTCTCATATTTCTACCAAAAGGAAGTGGTTTCTAAGAAGAGTGTATTACATCATGACAACAGCTTCCAAGATTTTCGGTGAAGGTAACTTTTTCATTAGTCTTTCAGAGCTTGTTTGTTTTGTTTTTGAGATGAGTCTGTGTTTGTGTCAGCTTTAGTTGGGATGTGAGTGGGGTGATCTTGGCTCTCACTGCAAGCTCCAGCCTCCCGGGTTCAATGCATTCTCCTGCCCCCAGCTCCTGGGACCAGGTTCAGGTGTGCCTCCTGCCAGTCTTACTCTTAACCTAATTTTTTTTTTTTTTTTTTTTCTTAGTAGAGACAGGGTTTTAATTGCATTTCAGGCCAGGGATGGTCTCGATCTCCTGACCTTAGTGATCCACCTCCTGTGCCACTCTGAGGACAGGAGTGAGCCACCATGTCACGGTCCCTTTGTTATATGGTCTTTTAAGACAAGTAGACCAGGTACTGAATCTCACAGACACCCCTTACACAGCTAGATGCTCCACATACATCTGCACTTTGCTCAAAGTGTAAAATTATGTCTTTTATTTTATTTCTTTTATAAAATAGTTTGCTTGCAAAAACTGCCATGCACGTTTCCCGTCTCCAAACAACCACCATTTGATTTGCTAGACCGGAAGTGTAACCAAGTACCCGCATTTTTCTGAGACAGTTTAATTATTTTTTCTCTCTCTTTTCTCTTTCCTCCTTTTCCCGACTTCCCACTTAGCTCTTCAGAAATGCGATTATAGCATTTTACTTCTTCAGCAGACATTCCTACAGGGCAAGTTCATCAATGTGCTTAGAAGTTCCAGAGTGGAACTTTCACCAACATGAAAACAGTTGATTTACAACCCAAATTCCCACTATGAAAATGTCTTCCACCTGCCAAGTTTTCGGTCACCTTGACAACCTATTGCTGTTCATTAAGACACCAACTTAGCTGCCCAGTAGGTAACGCACCAAGATGGCAAGTGGACTCCCCTATGGGCTCACTTCCTTCCATGTTTTTTAGAAGTGCCCCCTTTCTGCTCCAAAAGCAAAGCAAAACCCTTAAGGCAGGAAGCCAGTATTTCTTCCCCTAAACTAGCTTTGGAATAAAAATCACTTTCTTTTAACCAGATTTCAGTCTTAATTGGATTCTGCAAGCAGCGAGCAACTGAATCTGCATTTCTGTTACAGAAGTACACAAGGCTTTAGAAAGTTTTTTTTTTTTTTTTTAAAGATAACCAGAAAATCAAGACAACAGGCTTTTCTTGACTTTTAACCCTAAGGATAACATGGTAAAAAAAAATTTGGAAAACTGTGCAGAGTCCCATCTCTATTTAGATGACATTATCTGAGGTTCAAAGGAAAAGATTGGAAATGAGACAAGAAACTGAGGATATTGGTAGGATCTAGGAATCTCTGTGTCCCATCCCTGATAGTGGCATAATGGTAGCATCTCTAGAAATGTGTGCACATCTGCAAATACTGAGCACTTTTGTTCACCTTTTTGTCTGAAACCCTGGGGATATGAGCCTTGCAGAAGTTCCCATGCATTTAGGGATGGCTGCATTGGGAGCAAAGGGCAGTCTCACCAATTCCTTCACATTCTTGAAGTGATATGGGAGAGCAACATAATTTTTCTATGTTGGTGAAAATGGTGAAAAAGTTTGGTGAATATATTTGTGGATTCTGAAACGATTTCAAAATGATAGGGAAAAGCTACTACAATATGGACCACATGGTCAGAGACTAGTTCGGAACACAGACATCCCAGTGGATGTCAAAAAAAAAAAAAAGAGAGAGAGAGAGAAAACCTTGCCAATGACCGGATGGGACTGTCAACCTCAAGGAATACCAAAATAAAATCAAGGGACTGCCATGAAAGTTACCATACCCATAGCTACCCCCTCAGGAAATTCTTAGAACTTAGATAACACCTTAGAGATAAGCGGAAGAAGGGTGCAAGTCATTAATGAATTACCTTTAAAATTTAAAAATTACTAGTCTTTAACTTCTAACACTATAATAGATCATTTTCTGTGATTGGTTCTCCTGGCTTATATACAAACACACATATATTTTTTTTTTTCATCAAATTGGTGGGCACATAGGAACTGAGGAAATTTCCAAGTGCCCCTCTTCACTCACTGGTATAAATTAAGAAGTTTGATATTTTGTCATGAAGAGAATATGACTCAAGAAGAATTCACATAAAACAACTCTGTGAGAATAAGTTTTAGAAATGCTTTGGAAAACAATTGGCAATAGCAAGTAAAGTTGGACATGTGTGGATCCTATAACTTAGTACACAGTCAAGTCTACACCTTCAGAGGAACACTTACAAGAAAGTCATATGAACTTTGTTCTTTATAACCCCAAACTCATAAAAACCAAAATATTGATCATCAAAGATACTTAATTTACTATTTCCCACGTAACAGAATATTATTATGGTATATTTTATTCAGTGAAAATAAAGGGTATACAACTAATATAAATTTTGGTAACTTTTCAAATGAAATATAACATATTTATAGAAAAGTGCACAAAACATATACTCCAATGAATGATAAAGTGAACTACTGTGTGGTTGCCTAGGTGAAGGAATAAAATCCTTTCAGTGCCCCAGCACTGCCTTATCCACCGTTCCAAGCACTGCACCCAAAATACTATTCTTTAACAGCATAGAACAGTTTTGAACTGTTCTATTCAGTTAGACCATTAGCTTAGATTCACTACATGTAAATTTCTAAAAGTGCAATTGCTGGCTTAGAGGTAAATCCACAGCAGTTTTGTCACATCATGCCAAATTGCCCTCTTTAAGGGTTGTAACCAAATTGCATTCCCATCAACAGCGTATGAGAATATGCCTGTTACCACAGTCTTGTGGTACAGAGTGTATTACCTGCTGGTTTTTGAGATTCCAATAGTTGAAAAAAGGATCTCAGTGTAGTTTACTTTGCCCTGAATTAATATGAGTAAACTTCAACATCATCTCCTATGTTTGATGCCATTTTTATATCATTTTATATATTTTTCACGAATTGTTTAGATTTTGTTTTGCTTTTTACTCATTTCTTGATTTGTTCTCTAGTCTTCTTACCCTGAATTTTTAAGAGTTTTTTCATCTTAGTTCTAGCAGCCCTTTACCCATTTTATATGTTGCAATAATTTACTCCCAGTCTGTCATTTGCTTTTTTACTTTTCTTATGGTGGTATTTTTGCTATGCAAAAGTCATTATAAATGTAATTATATTTAACAAACTTTTCTTAATATTATGAAATTTAATTAAACAGCCTCTTTTACACTCATATTTTCTTCCCTAATTCTTATATGTTTTATATATGTATTTTTGTATGTGGTGTGAGGTATGAAGTTAACTTTTCATTTTTCAAATGGACAAATCTGAGATGCATGCATTTCAAAGTTCACTTTTACTGTAGTGAGTTCAGATGCTAGTTTTACCATATACTCACTTGCCATATTCTGAACTATCTTATTCCATTTAACTGTTCATCTATTCATGTGTTAATATCAAACATTTTTAATTAAAGAGGCTTTATAGTCTTTTTAAATATCTAGTAGAATTTCTTCCTTCACTCCTTTTCATTTTCAGAATTTCCTAGCTATTCTGCAGATTTATTTTCCTGTATGGGTTTTAGTATCAACTTATGAAACAGAATTAAAAAGATTTACCTATATATGTATATTTAAGGCAATACATGTTTTTTCTGATCATTGCTTTAAAGATGTCTGAATAGATTTTGCCAGTGTGGAGAAAGGGAAGGAGGTGACTGTGCCTATAAAACGTCAAAACAAGGGACTCTGCTGTTGGAGCCATTCTGTGTCTTGATTGTGGTGATGGACATGCAGATCTACACATATGATAAAACCCATACATGTGACAAAATTGTTTTAGTTATTTTATTTTTCAGAACATGTAACATTTATATATTATTCTCTTACTCATACCACAACTGTTGTTTTAGTTCTTACAATTAAGGCTATTAAATGCATCCTTTTTTTTTACTGTAATTTTTCTAATTGTCTATTTGTTGAATGAAGTTTAGGTCCTAGTAGATATCTCAGTAAAAACTCATAGGTAAAATATTCCTTCAGCTCATGCACATTTTTTTGCAGACTTCATTTTTAGAAGAATTTTAGGTTCACATCCAAATATAGAGGAAAGTACACAGATTTTCTATATATCCCCTGCCCTCACACATATATAGCTTCCCCCATTGTCAACATTTCCCACCAGAGTGGTAAATTTGTTACAATTGATGAATTTATATTGACATATCATAATTACCCAAAGTCCATAGTTTACCCTGGGTTCACTATTGGTGCTGGACATTCAATGAGTTTGAACAAATGTATAATGACATATACCTGTCATTATAGTTATCATACGGAGTCTTTATTATTATTATTATTACACTTTAAGTTCTAGGGTACATGTGCATAACGGGCAAGTGTGTTACATATGTATACTTGTGCCATGTTGGTGTGCTGCACCCATCAACTCGTCAGCATCCATCAATTCGTCATTTATATCAGGTATAACTCCCAATGCAATCCTTCCCCCCTCCCCCCTCCCCGTGATAGGCCCCAGTTTGTGATGTTACCCTTCCCGAGTCCAAGTGATCTCATTGTTCAGTTCCCACCTATGAGTGAGAACATACGGTGTTTGGTTTTCTGTTTTTCCGATAGTTTGATGAGAATGATGGTTTCCAGCTGCATCCATGTCCCTACAAAGGACACAAACTCATCCTTTTTTATGGCTGCATAGTATTCCATGGTGTTTATGTGCCACATTCTCTTAATCCAGTCTGTCACTGATGGACATTTGGGTTGATTCCAAGTCTTTGCTATTGTGAATAGTGCCGCAATAAACATACGTGTGCATGTGTCTTTATAGCAGCATGACTTATAATCCTTTGGGTATATCCCCAGTAATGGGATGGCTGGGTCATATGGTACTTCTAGTTCTAGATCCTTGAGGAATCGCCATACTGTTTTCCATAATGGTTGAACTAGTTTACAGTGCCACCAACAGTGTAAAAGTGTTCCTATTTCTCCACATCCTCTCCAGCACCTGTTGTTTCCTGACTTTTTAATGATTGCCATTCTAACTGGTGTGAGATGGTATCTCATTGTGGTTTTGATTTGCATTTCTCTGATGGCCAGTGATGATGAGCATTTTTTCATGTGTCTGTTGGCTGTATGAATGTCTTCTTTTGAGAGATGTCTGTTCATATCCTTTGCCCACTTTTTGATGGGGTTGTTTGTTTTTTTCTTGTAAATTTGTTTGAGTTCTTTGTAGGTTCTGGATATTAGCCCTTTGTCAGATGAGTAGATTGCAAAACTTTTCTCCCATTCTGTAGGTTACCTGTTCACTCTGATGGTAGTTTCTTTTGCTGTGCAGAAGCTCTTTAGTTTAATTAGATCCCGTTTGTCAATTTTGGCTTTTGTGGCTGTTGCTTTTGGTGTTTTCGACTTGAAGTCTTTGCCCATGCCTATGTCCTGAATGGTATTATCTAGGTTTTCTTCTAGGGTTTTTATGGTATTAGGTTTAACATTTAAGTCTCTAATCCATCTTGAATTAATTTTCATATAAGGAGTAAGGAAAGGATCCAGTTTCACCTTTCTACTTATGGCTAGCCAATTTTCCCAGCACCTTTTATTAAACAGGGAATCCTTTCCCCATTTCTTATTTTTCTCAGGTTTGTCAAAGATCAGATGGCTGTAGATATGTGGTATTATTTCTGAGGACTCAGTTCTGTTCCATTGGTCTATATCTCTGTTTTGGTACCAGTACCATGCTGTTTTGGTTACTGTAGCCTTGTAGTATAGTTTGAAGTCCGGTAGCGTGATGCCTCCAGCTTTGTTCTTTTGACTTAGGATTGTCTTGGCTATGCGGGCTCGTTTTTGGTTCCATATGAACTTTAAGGCAGATTTTTCCAATTCTGTGAAGAAACTCATTGGTAGCTTGATGGGGATGGCATTGAATCTATAAATTACCTTGGGTATTATGGCCATTTTCACGATATTGATTCTTCCTATCCATGAGCATGGTATGTTCCTCCATTTGTTTGTGTCCTCTTTGATTTCACTGAGCAGTGGTTTGTAGTTCTCCTTGAAGAGGTCCTTTACATCCCTTGTAGGTTGGATTCCTAGGTATTTTATTCTCTTTGAAGCAATTGTGAATGGAAGTTCATTCATGATTTGGCTCTCTGTTTGTCTGTTACTGGTGTATAAGAATGCTTGTGATTTTTGCACATTAATTTTGTATCCTGAGACTTTGATGAAGTTGCTTATCATCTTAAGGAGATTTTGGGCTGAGACAATGGGGTTTTCTAAATATACAATCATGTCATCTGCAAACAGGGACAATTTGACTTCTTCTTTTCTAACTGAATACCCTTGATTTCTTTCTCTTGCCTGATTGCCCTAGCCAGAACTTCCAATACTATGTTGAATAAGGGTGGTGAGAGAGGGCATCCCTGTCTTGTGCCAGTTTTCAAGGGAATGCTTTCAGTTTTTGTCCATTCAGTATGATATTGGCTGTGGGTTTGTCATTAATAGCTCTTGTGATTTTGAGATACGTTCCATCAATACCGAATTTATTGAGAGTTTTTAGCATGAAGAACTGTTGAATTTTGTCAAAGACCTTTTCTGCATCTATTGAGATAATCATGTGGTTTTTGTCTTTGGTTCTGTTTATATGCTGGATTACGTTTATTGATTTGCATATGTTGAACCAGCCTTGCATCCCAGGGATGAAGCCCACTTGATCATGGTGGATAAGCTTTTTGATGTGCTGCTGAATCCGGTTTGCCAGTATTTTATTGAGGATTTTTGCACTGATGTTCATCAGGGATATTGGTCTAAAATTCTCATTTTTTGTTGTGTCTCTGCCAGGCTTGGTATCAGGATGATGTTGGCCTCATAAAATGAGTTAGGGAGGATTCCCTCTTTTTCTATTGATTGGAATAGTTTCAGAAGGAATGGTACCAGCTCCTCCTTGTACCTCTGGTAGAATTCGGCTGTGAATCCATCTGGTCCTGGACTTGTTTTGGTTGGTAGGCTATTAATTATTGCCTCAATTTCAGAGCCTGCTATTGGTCTATTGAGAAATTCAGCTTCTTCCTGGTTTAGTCTTGGTAGAGTGTAAGTGTCCAGGAAATTATCCATTTCTTCTAGATTTTCTAGTTTATTTGCATAGAGGTGTTTATAGTATTCTCTGATGGTAGTTTGTATTTCTGTGGGGTTGGTGGTGATATCCCCTTTATCATTTTTTATTGCATCTATTTGATTCTTCTCTCTTTTCTTCTTTATTAGTCTTGCTAGTGGTCTATCAATTTTGTTGATCTTTTCAAAAAACCAACTCCTGGATTCATTGATTTTTTGGAGGGTTTTTTGTGTCTCTATCTCCTTCAGTTCTGCTCTGTTGTTAGTTATTTCTTGCCTTCTGCTGGCTTTTGAATGTGTTTGCCCTTGCTTCTCTAGGTCTTTTAATTGTGATGTTAGAATTAGATCTTTCCAGCTTAGATCTTTCCAGTTTTCTCTCGTGGGCATTTAGTGCTATAAATTTCCCTCTATACACTGCTTTAAATGTGTCCCAGAGATTCTGGTATGCTGTATCTTTGTTCTCATTGGTTTCAAAGAACATCTTTATTTCTGCCTTCATTTTGTTATGTGCCCAGTAGTCATTCAGGAGAAGGTTATTCAGTTTCCATGTAGTTGAGTAGTTTTGATTGAGTTTCTTAGTCCTGAGTTCTAGTTTGATGGCACTGTGGTCTGAGAGACAGTTTGTTATAATTTCTGTTCTTGTACATTTGCTGAGGAGTGCTTTACTTCCAATTATGTGGTTAATTTTGGAATAAGTGTGATGTGGTGCTGAGTAGAATGTATATTCTGTTGATTTGGGGTGGAGAGTTCTGTAGATGTCTATTAGGTCTGCTTGCTACAGAGATGAGTTCAATTCCTGGATATCCTTGTTAACTTTCTGTCTTGTTGATCTGTCTAATGTTGACAGTGGGGTGTTGAAATCTCCCATTATTTTTGTATGGGAGTCTAAGTCTCTTCGTAAGTCTCTAAGGACTTGCTTTATGAATCTGGGTGCTCCTGTATTGGGTGCATATATATTTAGGATAGTTAGCTCTTCCTGTTGAATTGATCCCTTTACCATTATGTAATGGCCTTCTTTGTCTCTTTTGATCTTTGATGGTTTAAGTCTGTTTTATCAGAGACTAGTATTGCAACCCCTGCTTTCTTTTGTTCTCCATTTGCTTGGTAGATCTTCCTCTATCCCTTTATTCTGAGCCTATGTATGTCTCTGCATGTGAAATGGGTCTCCTGAATACAGCAAACTGATGGGTCTTGACTCTTTATCCAGTTTGCCAGTCTGTGTCTTTTAATTGGAGCATTTAGTCCATTTACATTTAAGGTTAATATTGTTATGTGTGAATTTGATCCTGCCATTATGATATTAACTGCTTATTTTGCTCATTAGTTGATGCAGTTTCTTCCTAGCCTCGATGGTCTTTACATTTTGGCATGTTTTTGCAATGGCTGGTACTGGTTGTTCCTTTCCATGTTTAGTGCTTCCTTCAGGGTCTCTTGTAAGGCAGGCCTGTTGGTGACAAAATCTCTAAGCATTTGCTTATCTGTAAAGGATTTTACTTCTCCTTCACGTATGAAACTCAGTTTGGCTGGATATGAAATTCTGGGTTTAAAATTCTTTTCTTTAAGAATGTTAAATATTCGCCCCCACTCTCTTCTGGCTTGGAGACTTTCTGCCAAGAGATCTGCTGTTAGTCTGATGGGCTTCCCTTTGTGGGTAACCCAACCTTTCTCTCTGGCTGCCCTTAAGATTTTTTCTTTCATTTCAACTTTGGTGAATCTGGCAATTATGTGTCTTGGAGTTGCTCTTCTCGAGGAGTATCTTTGTGGCATTCTCTGTATTTTCTGAATTTGAATGTTGGCCTGCCCCACTAGGTTGGGGAAGTTCTCCTGGATGATATCCTGACGAGTGTTTTCCAACTTGGTTCCATTTTCCCCCTCACATTCAGGCACCCCAATCAGACGTAGATTTGGTCTTTTTACATAATCCCATACTTCTTGCAGGCTTTGTTCATTTCTTTTTCTTCTGTTTTCTTTAGATTTCTCTTCTCACTTCATTTCCTTTATTTGATCCTCAATTGCTGATACTCTTTATTCTAGTTGATCGAGGCAGTTACTGAAGCTTGTGCATTTGTCACATATTTCTCGTGTCATGGTTTTCATCTCTGTCACTTCGTTTATGGCCTTCTCTGCATTAATTATTCTAGTTATCAATTCTTCCACTCTTTTTTCAAGATTTTTAGTTTCTTTGTGCTGAGTACATAATTCCTCCTTTGGCTCTGAGAAGTTTGATGGACTGGAGGCTTCCTCTCTCATCTCGTCAAAGTCATTCTCCGTCCAGCTTTGATCCATTGCTGGCGATGAGCTGCATTCCTTTGCAGGGGGAGACGCACTCTTATTTTTTGAATTTCCAGCTTTTCTGCCCTGCTTTTTCCCCATCTTTGTGGTTTTATCTGCCTCTGGTCTTTGATGATGGTGACGTACTGATGGGATTTTGGTGTGGGTGTTCTTCCTCTTTGTTAGTTTTCCTTCTAACAGTCAGGACCCTCAGCTGTAGGTCTGTTGGAGATTGCTTGAGGTCCACTCCAGACCCTGTTTGCCTGGGTGTCAGCAGCAGAGGCTCCAGAAGATAGAATATTTCTGAACAGCGAGTGTACCTGTCTGATTCTTGCTTTGGAAGCTTCCTCTCAGGGGTGTACTCCACTGTGTGAGGTGTGGGGTGTAGGTCTGCCCCTAGTGGGGGATGTCTCCCAGTTAGGCTACTCAGGGTTCAGGGACCCACTTGAGCAGGCAGTCTGTCTGTTCTCAGATCTCAACCTCCATGTTGGGAGACCCACTGCTCTCTTCAATGCTGTCAGACAGAGTCGTTTGCGTCTGCAGAGGTTTCAGCTGCTTTTTTGTTGTTCCATACGGAGTCTTTTCACTGCCCTAAAATACCTCTGTGGTCCATCTATTCATTCCCCTCTTCCCAAAATTCCTAGAAAGCACTGATTTTTTTTTTAGTGTTTCTCCAGGTTTGCCTCTTCCAGGACATCATATAGTTAGAATCATACAGTATGTAGCCTTTTCAGATTGGCTAATTTCATTAGCAATATATACTTAATGTTCCTCCACATCTTTTCATGACTCATTTCTTTTTAGTTTTGAATAATAACCCATTATATGGAAGTACCACAGTTTTTCCATTCACCTACTGAAGGACATCTGGGTTGCTTCCAAGTTTTGGCAATTATGAATAAAGCTTCCAAGCTTGACAATTATGAATAAATTATAAATAACCATGTGCAGGTTTTTGTGTGAACATAAGTTTTCAAGTTCATTGAGTAAATACCAAGGAGCATGATTGCTGGATCATACGGTAAGAGTATGTTTAGTTTGGTAAGAAATCACTAAACCATATTTCAAAGAGGTTGGTACATTTTGCATTCCCAGCAGTAATAAATGAGAACTCGTTGCTTCACATTCTTACCACCATATGGTATTACCAGTGTTTCAGATTTTGGCCATTTTAATTGATGTGTATTAATATCTCATTGTTATTTTAATTTGCATTTCCCTGTTGAAATACCATGTGGAGTATCTTTTCATATGCTTATTTGCCCTCTTTAGGTCTTTGGTGAGGTGTCTGTAGCTCATATATGCTAAAAATTGTTTAATTGTTAGCTTTATAACTTACGTATGTGTTGTGCATATTCTTTGTTCTATAGATTACATATTACATAATAAACAGTTATTATCTAATATTACATATATTACAAATGTACACATATTTTTAATAGTTAAGAATAAGGATGTATTAATAAAAAATATTTATCTCATTTTAAATTACTGAAAATTCCTTAAAAAAAAAAAAAACACTAAAATTGATAGTGGGAGGAAGCAGGCAAACACCTAGGCAGATAGGGCCAGGCACCCAGTGAAACCCTACCTCCAAGCTGAAGACAGTTTAAAGCCTGAAAGCCAAGCTACAAGTTAAATCCGTAGACCTGATTGAGAACTTGTCTTCTTGTTTGGCATGCTTTCCTCTGATTGATTCTCACCCTTCACATATTTTACATATACCTATCCATTCCTAATTGGTTTTCTACACTGTCATGCCCACCTTTGAGTGATGTCTTTGCTTTAACTTCCTCTGCATACTCATGAGTCAATAGCACATAGTCCCCATCCTGTGCCTGTAAAGACTCCAGATGCAGTCAGTAGAGGAGGAGATGATCTGACTTCAAGAAAGAGACAACCTGACTTCAGGGAAGATGACCTGCCCTTCTTATCCCCTCTCCAGCTACCCTTTCTGCTGAGAACTCGCATGTTCCCTCCCACAAGGGGTTGAGTGTGACTGGCCAAGTAGAGAGGGAGCCCCTGCCATGAGTCTGGCAAAAGGGCCAGAAAAAATCCTCCATCAGAATTATTGATTTTTTTTTTTCAAAAATTGTTGATGTTAAGGATTCTGGTCAAATGAAATAAAACCTCCAGGTGAATTTTCTGTTCAGAAAATAAAGCACATTACATTTTTATACCATAGAGTTGTCTGTGATTTTCATATCTCTTACAATTGTATAATAGGTGTTTAGTAAATATTTGTTTAATCAATAAAGTAGTTAAGTCCTGATGTGCAGCACATTAGGTGAAAACCATGGGCTTAAATAGTGGTTCCAACCTCTGACCTGCGTTAAAAGGTGTTTCGATTAACAAAAAAGAAATGTGAATACTTTTGCTAGAGGAGCAGAAATTCATTTTATACAAGTCTATGAAAGCTTTGAAATGCCCTTGCAATAAGCAAAGTAAGGTCTTCGAAATATCCAGGGAGAGGAACTCATCTGACAGAGAAAATTAGAATAATTCTAGCAAAGCATCTCTTCTAGTGACTTATTAAGCATTTTTCTCTTGATTTAAAAGATCAGCCAAATGCTAAAGTGCCTAATGGAACTTGGCCCAGCTTCCTAAAATTGGAAATGATGGATAGCCACCAGCAAAATAACAATATAGATACAACAGCATTAAAATGAAGGCTGAAATATGGTATCTTCCCTCAAAGAGTTGAGATAAATGGCAAATATTTTCAGAGATATTATTCACATAATTATCTCTGAAGTTAAATGAAAAATTGTTTTATTAACTTATTGTGAAGGTAAAGTAATGGTATAAATAAGCAAGATATGCAAGATCTTGGGTAACTCACCAGGAGATCAACTGTGGAAACAAACAGCTAATGGCATGTGTGAACCAAAGAATATATTCTTGTGGTGCTGGTCTTCACAGATATGGGTCCTTAGGAAAAAGTTACAAGTAATTAAGATGAACAACTTTTATGGTTTCATCCCTCCATTTTGGGAATCAAAGAACATAAGTTACGGAACGAGAACTTTTAGTAAGTCTAGGCTGGGTGTGGTGGCCATGTCTACTAACAACTCCTCTACTTACTACAGTGAATGTCTTTGAGAAAATCTAATTACTTATTTAACTGCAATTTATAATTATCTGTAGAATAGCAGTGCAATTCTGGTCTTCTGAGAGTTGCAATGATCAAATGGAACACACACATACACACACACACACACACAAAATCTAGACAATTATAAAGATCAGATAGAATATATCATATAATTCATATTACAAATATTATACAAGTAAACTACAATATAATTTTACATATATAGTTATATCCCTACTACTCTATAATAATACTGTAGAGAAGATAGTATTATTAATACTATAATAATCATGTGGAAGGGCCATATATTACATATTAAATAGAATATCAAGAATGATTATTCATTAAATTTTCTGATAAGCTGTTACTGAGTCATGTTTGTCTATGGAATATCAAGAATGATTACTCATTAAAATTTCTGATAAGCTGTTATTGAGTCATGTTTGCCTAGTATCGTACTTTGCCTTAGGAGAACATAAAATATTGTGGGCAAATAATATAGTGTAGTTTAGGAATACTCAACTTTGATAGGCACATCTTCAGACAGAGACTTTAGACAGTTAATGTAAGCGCAAGCATTGTATTCCTTTGACTCCCTTTGCTTTTTTCTTGATAACTTCTGGAAAGTAGAATCATGAAAAGGATCCAACTATTCTTATCAATTAGAAGCTGGTTATTATTTATTACTTTAATTTGTATACTAATGCTCTTTTATAAAATATATAGAACAAGTCCATATATTAGTTTTATAGTCCACATACTATAGAGAATTTTTCTGTTCAGAAACATTATCTAGACAGTGTAGCAGAACTAATTAGCTACCTATATGATTTTGACAACATGAGGCCCATCAGTCAAACCTTTGAGTTCTATTTATCTCAAACCTAGTGAAGATTTGGTTAAGGAGGGCAATACTGGCCCATGTTTCTACCTTGGACCATAAAAATTGAAGCACTGTGTGAGGTGTACATACTCTTTCACTTTTTGTTCATTTGTGGTAAGATGAAAGTGAGATTCGTCCATTAGAGGCAAACAAGTCACTCTCTACCATGTGGCTGACTGGGTAAGTCGATTCAGGACAAAGTTTATAGACTTGACCACACTACATTTATGTATAAAACAGAAAGTCTCATTTAGGCTTTAAAACTAAGTTTTATACCTTAGAACAGTCTTTATCTAAGCTCTTCATTGGGATTATAGGATGCTTTACTAGCTACTATGTACTTAGTAAATTGTTTTCCTTTTACTATTGGGGTATATGCATGTGTTTGTATGTGTGATGTTGTGTGTGTGTCTGTGTTTCTTAGCTGAGAAGCTCAAAGAGAAAAGCAGGTGTTTGACAGGACATAGATTTCAAAGCTAAAAACCCGAAATCCTATCAAATTTAAATTTTTTATATAAAATTAACACAGTTCCAAAGAACGAGCATTTTTATTCGGGAGTCAATTATCCAAGGTCTTTTTTTCAAAATACCATGTTCCCATATTTCTACATGTAGTTTTTGATGTAATATTCTGTTTAGCTTAAAAGATAAAATTGTATGTTTTTTGTTTGTTTTTTGGGTTTTTTTTTGAGACGGAGTCTCACTCTGTTGCCCAGGCTGGAGTGTGATAGCACAATCTCAGCTCACTGCAACATCTGCCTCCCAAGTTCAAACGATTCTCCTGCCTCAGTCTCCCGGGTAACTGGGACTACAGTTAGGTGCCACCATGCCCAACTAATTTTTTGTATTTTTAGTAGAAACGGGGCTTCATTGTGTTAGCCGGGATGGTCTCAATCTTCTGACCTCGTGATCCATCCTCCTCGGCTTCCCAAAGTGCTGGGATTACAAGCATGACCCATTGTGCTCGCCAAAGTTTATATATTAAAGGACCATGTTTATATATTCAAGTTTATATATTCAAGGACTATGTTTTGACTGTTATATATCTTGATAATTGAGTAAGACATAATCTTTTGAGAGAGTCATCATATCAATGTAATACTGAGGTAATATTCGGCATCTGGTCTTGACTCTGGTGCCCAGTTTAGTTACTTATTCACGTTCCTCTTTATTGAAAAAAAAAAGATGTCCATTTTATTTGATTAAAGATATTTGATAAGACTTTAGGGTTAAACAGGTTAAGTTTAAATTATTTCTTTGCCACGCACATATCTGGGTTAGCTACTCAATCTAATAACTATGGTCTCAATTTTCTTTCTATAAAAGGGAGAGTCTTCACACAACACAATCCCCTTGAAATTTTAATATTAAGTTTTCTGTAGAATAGAAGCATTTTGTAATATGGTTATTAGAAAATAAACTTATGTGAATGTATTTGTTGATAAAATCGAACCTCAACTGATATGAGACTATTTATAATTTTTACCTGTGCCACTTGGTGTTAATATGTAGACATTTCACTGCAGAATTAGTAATGTATTGTGTTAGGTGGTTGTGCTCCACATCCTGTTCATACATAGCAGGAGATTACATAGTATACATAGCGTTACATAGTATGTGACATAGGCTCTTGCATTACTTTCCTAAGATCCCTCAAACTCTCAATCCCAAGACACAGCTGGCCCCAAATTTTAGATATTGTGTATCTACAGTGCATTCCCTATCACTGTTAATATAAGAATTATATATTAACAGAGTTAAATGTTTAGCAAACTGTCAGGATATTCTGAAACAGGCTATCATTGAGGCCGTAGGGAGAAAGGGTTCAGAACTCCTGGTTCCTGGTTGCTGGCAGAGCACACCAGAAATCCTGGCTGCTTACCTTCCACCTACATGTTCTACTCACATCTACTCCCAGTTTTTTTTTTTTTTTTTTTTTTAATGAATTCTCCACACTGCAGGTAAAATTATCCTTTGAAAGACAAGTTTAATATTCCCTCTCCTGTTTACAATCCTTCAAAGGCTTCCCACTGATATTATAGTAAACATTAAAACCCTTATCACGAGTTATAATGACTATGCAAGGCCATTCTCTCCAGTACTGGGTGCAATCCTTCTTCTCCCTGCTCATGAAATACTTGCCCTTCAGCCTCTCAGAAATACCTTGATCCCTTCAATCACAAACTCTGGTTCCTCGGGTTTGAAAGGCTGTTACCATTCTCCTCAGCTGAGTTAATCTCTACTCATTGTTCAAAGTCAACACAAATGTCACTATCTAAGGCAAGCCATCCCAAGTCTCTTCTATTATCAAACTCAGCCAAAGCCTCCATCAAAACTCTCATAACATGATAGTTCTATTCTTTATAGCTCTTCTCAAAGTTGCAATTTTACATTTGTTTAAAGAGTTTATTAATTCCTATGTCATCTGGTAGACTGTGATGCCCTTGAAGTTAGATAGTGTCTTTTCTTATTGTCATTTTTTAAATATGTGCCTTTATTCTCTTTCATACATGTATTGAATAAATGAGATTCTTTGTTTCACGAAATATATTTAGCTCTATTTTTTCTTATTTATTTTTATTTATACTTGACACATAATTTCACACATTTATGGGGTACAGTGTGACGTTTCAATGCATGTATACATTGTATAATGATCAAATCAGAGTAATTACCATACCTATCACTTTAAAGATTTATCATTTTTTTTGTAGTGATAACGTTCAAAATCTCTTTTAGCTACTTGAAATAGGCACATTGCTATAATCATCCTACTGTGTAAAAGAACATCAGAACTTACTCTTTTTGTCTAAATGTAACTTTGTACCCATTAACCAGCCTCTCCCAGTACTCCCTTCCTCCCTACTCTATTCAGCTTCTGATAACCACCATTCTACTCTCTACTTCTATGAAATCAACTTTTTAAGATTCCACATATGAGTGTCAATTTGTGCCTGGCTTATTTCACTTAACATCATGTTTTCCAAGTTCATCCATGTTACTACAATGACAGGTTTTCATTCTGTTTTATAGCCATATAGTATTTCATTGTGTATTTATTCCACATTTTCTTTAACCATTTATCTGTGGATAGGCACTTAGGTTTATTATATATCTTGGCTACTGTGAACAGTACTGCAATAAACATGGGAGTGCAGATATCTCTCTGAAATACTAATCTCATGTCCTTTGGATATATACCCATTACATGGATTAGATGGATCAATACCATATTAAGCAATGTGGTAGCCCTACTTCTAATTTTTTGTTACCTCCGTACTGTTTTCCATAATAGCTCTACTAATTTACATTCTTACCAATGGTGCATTAAGCATTCTCTTTTCTCCACATCCTAGCCAGCATTTATTTTGTATCTTTTATAGCCATTTTGCCTGTGGTGAGGTAATATCTCAGTGTGGCATTGGTTTGCATTTCCCTGATGATTTGGGATATGGAACATTTTTTCACATACTTGTTTGCCATTGGTAGGTCTTCTGAGAAATGTCTATTTAGGTTTTTGCCTATTTTTAATTGTGTTATTTGGTTTTTACTATTGAGTTGTTTGACTTCCATATATATTATGAATGTTAACCCCTTGTCAGATGCATAGATTGCACATATTAACACTTTCACCCATTTTTTTTTAGTTCTCTCTTCACTCTATTGATTGTTTCCTTTGCTATGCTAAAGCTTTTTAGTTTGATCTCATTTGCCTATTTCTGCTTTTGTTGCTTGCGCTTTTGAGGTCTTCTTAAAAAAAAAATCTTGCCCAGTTCATTTTCATGAAGCATTTCCCTAGTGTTTAGTATTTTGTTGTTTTGTTTTTGAGATGAAGTCTTACTCTTGTTACCCAGGCTGGAGTGCAATGGCATGATCTCAGCTCACTGCAACCTCTGCCTCCTGGGTTCAAGTGATTCTCCTGTCTCAGCCTCCCGAGTAGAGCTGGCATTACAGGCACACACTACCACGCCCAGCTACTTTTTGTATTTTTAGTGGAGATGAGGTTTTGCCATGTTGGCCAGGCTGGTCTCAAAGTCCTGACCTCAGGTGATCCGTCCGCCTCTGCCTCCCAAAGTGCTGGGATTACAGGTATGAGCCACCATGCCTAGCCTAGTATTTTGTTTTTATCCTACTTATTACCTTGTATTTTGTACACAATAGGCTTCATTCTCTCCTCTATGAAGGAAGAGTGACCTTTTATAACCTCCATGGCTGGCACTGACATTTTATAGCCTTCAGTACTTGTGTTACCTTGAAGCTGTGAATCCCCTAACTGATCTCTTACCAGAGTCAGAGGAAAGGAAAATATTGTGTTGCTTACCAGGTACAATTTGCCTCAGAGTCCCAAATCAAACAAATATTATTTGCTCAGTTACATTTCTCAAGGATCTCTCTAATTGTTTTTTGAGAAATGTACAACATGTTCCAAAGCATGTGAGGATAACTCAGGTACTTTAATATGAAGTTTGACTTTGCTTTCAGTTCATATATTTAATTTCTGTAACTTAAAAGCAATATTCAAACAAGTATAATGTTTAGACAAGAGAAACTTCAGCGGTTTATACAATCCCCAAATTCTTTCAGATTTGTTCTAAAGAGGGGCTCAGCCAAGAAACAGGGACTTGGAGTTTCTCAAAACCTACACCAAAAAATGAATCAAGAAGCATTTTGGGGACTGTACTGTGTAGTCAGCACTGTGCTCATAAGGCTAGGGTGATTTACAAGCTGCAAAATAAATTTCATATGCACCTCTGATTTCTTATAACCTAGTTGAAGATATAATAGTACAAAAATAGTTATTAAATGGTAAATGTAAATATTATCTTGGGTATAAAGAATGAGTGAACACAGTGGAAATAATTGTCTTTTATAAGTGCAAGTGAGAAATATCAAATTAGTTAGATATGACCAGCAAACCCCTTTCCTTGTCAGCTCTATAGTTGATGCAGTGTACGCCTCTAGTGGAGAAAACTCTTTAGCATTGCAGAGCATGTCAGGCCATGCCAAACTGCCAGTGGACCTAATCCTGCAGCTTTAGCTATCGAGCTACTAAGAAGACTCAGGAGTATTTTAGAAAACCTTTGCCCTCTAAAGTGAAGCACCTGAGCCTGATTCCCTCTGTAAGCATTTTGCTGTAGATGTCCAACTTAATGCTTACGTGACTAACTTACTGGTCCTTTTCCTTGGTTCTTGGCTTAAATGTTAGTAACCTGATGTCATTAAGAGCCTTGAATTCTAGGTTAAGTTCTCCTTCCACCCCTGCTCCACTTTCTTCCTGGCTTTGAATAGCTCACCCTAAACTAAATGAGCTCCTACTTATTGGGGATGAACTCCATTGGTCATTCACATTTCTGCAGGGTCAGTGGCTTGGTAGCAAGGCACTGGTAGTGTGTTAGTCTGTTCTCACATTACTAATAAAGACATACCTGAGACTGAGTAATTTATAAAGGAAGGAGGTTTAATTGACTCACAGGTTCACATGGCTGGGGAGGTCTCACAATCATGGCTGAAGGTGAAAGAAGAGCAAAATCACATCTTATATAGTAGCAGGCAAGAGAGCTTGTGTAGGGGAACTCCCCTATATAAAACCAATGATATCTCATGATACTTATTCACTATTACAAAAACAGCATGGAGGACCCACCCCCATGATTCAATTACCTCCCACTGGGTCCCTCCCACAACATGTGGGAATTATGGGAGCTACAATTCAAGATGAGACTTGGGTGGAACACAGCCAAATTATATCATTTTGTCTCTGGCCTGCCCAAATCTTATGTCCTCACATTTCAACACTAATCATGCCTTCCCAACAGCCCCCCAAAGTCTTAACTCATTTCAGCATTAACTCAAAGTCCACAGTCCAAAGTTTCATCTGAGATAAGCCAAGTCTCTTCCACCTATGAGCCTATAAAATCGAAAGCAAGCTAGTTACTTCCTAGATATAATGGGGGTATAGGCATTGGGTAAATACACCCATTCCAAATGGGAGAAATTGTCCAAAACAAAGCAACTACATGCCTCATTCAAACCCAAAATCCAATGGAGCTGTCAGATCTTAAAGCTCTGAAATGATCTCCTTTGACTCCATGTCTCACATCGAAGTCATGCTGATGCAAGAGGTGGGCACTCTCAGCCTTGGGCAGCACTGTCCCTGTAGCTTTGCAGAGTAGAGCCCCCAAACTGGCTGCTTTCATGGGCTGGCATTGAATGTCTGTGGCTTTTCCAGATGCACAGTGCAAGCTGTCAGTGGATCTACCATTCTTGGGTCTGGAGGACGGTGGCCCTCTTCCCATAGCTCCACTAAGCAGTGCCCCAGTGGGGACTCTCTGTGGGGGCTCCTACCTCACATTTCCCTTCTCCATTTCCCTAGTAGAAATTTTCCATGAGGTCTCCACCCCTGTAGCAGACTTCTGCCTAGACATCCAGGCATTTCCATACATCCTCTGAAATCTAGGTGGAGGTTCCCAACCTCAATTCTTGACTTCTATGCACCTGCAGGCTCAAGGCTTGCACCCTCTGAAGCCATGGCCCAAGGTGTACCTTGGCTCCTTTCAGCCATGGCTGGAGGAGCTGGGATGCAGGGCACCAAGTCCCAAGGCTGCACACAGCAGGTGGGCCCTGAGCCAAGCCCAGGAAGCCATTTTTTCCTCCTAGCCCTACAGGCCCATGATGGGAGGGGCTGCCCTGAAGCCCTCCGACATGACAAAGAGACATTTTCACCATTGTCTTGATGATTAGCATTTGGCTCGCCATTACTTTTGCAAATTTCTGCAGCCAGCTGGAATTTCTCCCCAGAAAATAGGGAGACATTTTCTACAAATTTTTTAAACTTTTATACTCTGCTCCCTCTTGAACACTTTCCTGCTTTGAAATTTCTTCCACCAGATGGCCTAAATTATCTCTCTCAAGTTTAAAGTTCCACAAATCTCTAGGGCAGGGGAAAAATGCTGCCAGTCTCTTTGCTAAAACATAAGAATAGTCACCTCTGCTCCAGTTCCCAACAAGTTTTCCTCATCTCCATCTGAGACCACCTTAACTTGGACTTCATTTATCATATCACTATCAGAGTTTTGGTCAAAGCCATTCAACAAGTCTCTAGGAAGTTCCACACTTTCCCACATCTTCCTATCTTCTGAACCTTCAAAGTATTTAGGAAGTTCCAAACTTTTCCATATTTTCCTATCTTTTTCTGATTCCTCCAGATTGTCCAATCTCCACCTCTAACCTGGTTCCAGAGTCTCTTCCACATATTTGAGTATCTTTACAGCAGAACCCCAATCTACTGGTATCAATTTACTATATTAATCTGTCCTCATGCTGCTAATAAAAACATGCCCGAGACTGGGTAACTTATAAAGGAAAGAGGTTTAATTGCCTCACAGATCCACATGGCTTGGAGGCTTCAAATAATGGCTGAAAGTGAATGAGGAGCAAAGTCACATCTTACATAGCAGCATAAAACAGAGTTCTTGTAGGGGATTTCCCCTTTATAAAACCATCAGATGTCATGAAAATTATTCACTATCATGAGAGCAGCACAGAAAAGATCCACCCCAATGATTCAATTACCTCCCTCCAGGTCCATCCCACAGCACATGGGAATTGTGGGAACTAGAATTCAAGATGAGATTTGGGTGGGGACACAGCCAAACCATATCAGGTAGCCTTTGTTCTGGACTATTTTTCATTTTGTATACTTGTGTAGCTAACAAATTTGGAAGACAGAGATAGTGTCTCCCTCAGGAGCAGTGGTCAGGTCTGTTTATTGTCCAGTATAAGAAATATAATGTCTCCCTCTGATACAAAGGTAGGGCAGGTTTACTGGCAGCCCATTATAACAGATCCAGGTTCTCTAAGCTTGAGATTCCCCAGCTGTGATGAACTCACAGTGTGTACCATGTCTGCCTGGACTGCTCTGTATCACCCCTATGGGACTTGGGAACAAGGAGAATGGATGCAAACATGAATGTCAAGCTTCCTGTAGCACTGTGAGTAATAAAGATCTATGTTTCTGACACAGGAGTCTTGTATTTTTCTGCTAGGACCTATGAAACTGACAGGCTAACATGTCACCTTGCAAACAGGGTAAAAACATAGATTGTTCACAGTATCTGACACTATTCCACTCTGCAGTTCTCCTAGGAGTAACTATCTCTTCTTCCTAAAGGCCTTTCTTCTACTACCTGCCTGCATCTTATAATTAACAGTCTTACAGGTCAAGGTATCTTGTATCAAACCACTATGCCTATGCCTCAAGAAATTTGCGATTTGACCAAAGCCCATCCCTGAGGCAGTTCATCCTGCTGGTTCATTTAGCTACCTTACTTCTACCTTTGCATTTTCAGATGCAATCAAATTGATCATTTTCTCTCTGCTGGTTGGCAATTTAAATTAAAATGATGTTACATTATGCATAGCCCCACCTAGCTTATATAATGGCCAACACAGTGTGTTTTAGTGCTAAAATGTTCTCAAACACACATGAAATGTGAACTCTATTCTAGACTGGAAGAGAGAAAAATACCTATTTTTCTGGTTAGTTGCATTCTTATTATAAGGCTGGCACAGTAAATGTTAAAACAAAATTCTAATAAATAAATAAGAATGAATAAAGTTTTAATCATTAATAACTTCTTTTTTTTATTTTGTTAAAACATAACATGAAATCTGTCTTATATCTTTAAGTATACATTACAGTATTAACTATATGTGCTTTTATGTACAGCAGACCTCTAGGGATTGTTCATTTTGTATGACTGAAACTTTATACCCACTGAACAGCAACTCCCTGTTTCCCCTCCCCTAATCTCCTTGCAGTCATCGTTTTACTTTCTGCTTCTATGAATTTGACCACTTTAGATACTTCGTAAATTAAGAATCATGCAGTATTTGTCCTTCTGTGACTGGTTTATTGCATTACATTCTCAAAGTTCAACCATATTGTACCATATGACAGGATTTCCTTCTTGAAGAACTGAATAGTATTTCATCATGTGTGTATATCACATTTTCTTTATCCAGTCATCTATTGATGAACATTTAGGTTGCTTTGATCTCTTGGCTATTGTGAATAATGCTGCAATAAACATGGGTGTACAAATATCCCTTTGAGATACTGTTTTCAAATATTTTGGATATACACCCAGAAGTGAGATGGGTCAATCATATGGTAATTCTAATGAGTAAATTTTAAGTCAGCAATAAATATTTTTTTCAATTTAACTAATTAAATTCACGGGAGTTTGCAGGATCAAGAACTTGATAAGAAGTTCTTGAACCTGCAAACTCCGATGAATTCTTGGTATAATTAAGTGAGGCATGCCTAGGTCTTTTTCTGAGAGATGCATTTCCTCCTTGCAGAGAGAACCTCATACCAGTTATGCAGCTCCAATAAGGAGACAGTCCTTTACACTTTCTCCTCTGTGTCATATTCTTCCAGTTGCAAAGTGCTCAGCTAGTTTGAGACTTCTTTACCTCCTGAGACTGTTTCACCTAGCCTTTCACCTGAACTATTTCTTCCATGCTAACTCATTCTCTGATATACTGAAATAGAAACCCATATCTAAAACCCCTTTATCTTTCCCTGAAATTAGACTACAAATTTGCGGAGTCAATGGAACAGACAATCACCTTTGGCAGAATCCTAGCATCCATAACAATCGAATTGACTTAGAGGATCAATATCATTGGTGCACATAATTTTTTATTCTAAAATTAATCTCTGGTCTTTTCCTCTATAAATCTCCATGCTAGCTATGTGTTTTTACTATGCCTATGAGTCTTAGAAAATTTGCTTCTTAAACTTTGCCCATATTTACATGATAGGTATTTCACTGATTATTTGAATAGAAATGATCAAGTCAAACTCCCCTTAGTGAAGGCAATGGCAAATCTACCTGCCTCTCCCTCATCCTGTTGGATGATACCATTTCTAAATCTTTCTTTTGCTTATCATCTCATTTTTACACCTAATTTCCAGGAGTTTATAGTGGCACTTAAACTTTTTTCATGTGGTTTCAAATATTCATGCTTGAAAGTTCTATTTTAAAAGCCAGCAGTTTTTGACAATGAGAATGCTCGCATTATGTTGTGCAGGAGAGTTTCTTAGAGTACTTAAAGAGGCCAAGATCATCACACAAAAGACAATTCACTTGCAGTCTTTTAGGCAATTAAGGGAATCTGGATATGTATATTTCTGGATGGCAGAAGGATGGTTTCACCAGCACTATCAGTAGGGTGGATAAGGTCACTGATAATTATATACTCTATTCATGGTTCATTTTTAGTGGGACTCATAAGCATATCTGGTAACTGTTATGCCCCATCAGTCATCTTTATTCTTTTTAGTCTTCCTAGAGTTACCACATCTGTCACAAATATTAATATGCCTGAAGTATAACTGGCAATGAGTGCCATGATGCATTTGATGTTTGAGAAATAATGAAATGTCACTTCCATTATAGAACAATGTGGCATTTCATGGAGCTATGCAGAGTTATTTACATTATTATTCCACTGTAATAATGTTGCTTGCAGTCACAGCTGACAAAAATATCACTGAATATTAATTCAGATGAACTTTAAAGGTAGCCACATGGGGACTGACCTAAAACGAAAGCTTCTAGTCTTTGCCTTGAAAAAAGCTTGCCCTTAATGGTATCATTAGAGGTTTGTCCTAACCTCTTGGGTTCAAAATTGGAAGGTATGTAAGAAAAGTAGACAGAGAAAGAGCATGGGGCACATGCATGAATGCCTACAGAGCTAATGGTTTGCTTCAAACTGAAGATATGACCATGACCTTCTTAGTCAGTGCAAGTCTAAGCAACCAGAGAACCAATTGAGATGTTAATTATACTAAAATACAGAATGTACTCACAGAGCCTAGGCTTTGTTTGCAATGCCTTCCCCCCCCCCTCCGCCTAACCAAATACATGTGCCAGCAGATAACTTTTATATTTAATATAAAAGCAGCAAGTTTGGGAGTGACGCCAGCAAGATGGCAGAGTAGGGTATGTGGTCTTTGGCCTTCCATAAAAACAATTACACAGCTTTCCAGTAATACAAACAGCTCTGGGAGAGCTTGGGAGTATAGTTAAGAAGCTGCAGCAACAGAGGAGAGCAAAAAATGCAGGCACAGTTCAGCGCTGAGGTGAAGCTTTCTGAACCATGAATTCCCCTTGAAGGGAAAAGGAGGGCAAGGTGAGTGATCAGCTTCCTCAGACTTTTGGGGCACTGCCTGAAACACTGGCTTCAGTTTCACCTCATCCAGATTGCTGTGGAGATCAGTGTAGTCAAGATGCCTGGACATGGTTAAGAACAGTATCAGCCATGCAGCAGGTGCAAGATGCAACTGTGTCTCCTGGGCTTGGCTACCACTCCCACTCCCCCAATCTCTGCAACCACATACATGCTTGAGCCTTGACACCACAAATGCTCTGTGCATTCCTGTGGTCAAGACCTGAGCACTCCACAAGCATCTGCACCTCAGAAACTGGGGCATACCAGTGCCTCAGATATCAGTTACCACTGCAGTGGTTATGCGTACTTCCTAAACCCCAGAGCCATGATTGCTCCGTGTGTGCCTGTGCTCCAGAACCCAACACTGTGGCCACTCTGTGAGTGACTGACCAGGCCTTGCATACCAACACAACAGACACATGGGGTCCCTGACATTGGCACCACTGACCCTCACCACACACAATGGAATATTATTCATCCTTAAAAATAGAAGGAAATCTTGCTATTTATGACAACATGGATGAACTAAGTTCGTAAGCTAGATGTAAAAAGAAAAATACTGTATGATTACATTTATATGTTGATATGGTTTGGCTCTGTATACCCACCCAAATCTCCCCTCAAATTGTAGTTCCCATAATCCCCATGTGTTATGGGAGGGACCTAGAGATAATTTAATCATGGGGGATGTTACCCACATGCAGTTCTCATGATAGTGAGTGAGTTCTCATAAGATGTGATGGATTTATAAGGGGGCTTTCCCCTCTTTTTCTCTGTACTTCTCTTTGTTGCCACCATGTGAAAAAGGATATGTTTTCTTCCCCATCCACCATGACTGTAAGTTTCCTGAGACCTCCCCAGCCTGTGGAACTGTGAGTGAATTAAACCTCTTTCCTTTCTAAATTACCCAGTACTAGATATGTTTTTATTAGCAGCAAGAGAATGGACTAATACAGTAAATTGGTACCAGGTAGTACGGTGCTGCTGTAAAGACACCCAAAAATGTGGAAGCAACTTTGGAACTGGGTAACAGGCAGAGGTTGGAATGGTTTGGGGGGCTCAGAGAAGACAGGAAAATGTGGAAAAGTTTGGAGGTTCCTAGAGACTTGTTGAATGGCTTTGACCAAAATGCTGATAGTGATATGGACAATAGAGTCAGGGCTGAGGTGGTCTCAGATGGAGATGAGGAACTTGTTGGGAACTGGAGCAAAGATGTTCCAGTTTATGCTTTAGCAAAGAGACTGGCGGCATTTTGTCACCACCCTAGAGCTTTGTGGAACTTGAAACTTGAGATGGATGATTTAGGTTATCTGGCAGAAGACATTTCTTTTTCTTTCTTTTTTTTTTTTTTTTTTTATTATACTTTATGTTCTGGGATACATGTGCAGAACTTGCAGGTTTGCTACATAGGTATACATGTGCCATGGTGGTTTCCTGCACCCCCCGTCAATCCATCACATACATTAGCTATTTCTCCTAATGCTATCCCTCCCCTTGCCCCCACACTTCAACAGGCCCGAGTGTGTGATGTTTCCCTTCTCGTGTCCATATGTTCTCATTGTTCAACTCCCAATTATGAGTGAGAAAATGTGGTATGTGGTTTTCTGTTCCTGTGTTAGTGTGCTGAGAATGATGGTTTCCAGCTTCATCCATGTTCCTGCAAAGGACATGAACTCATTGTCTTTTATGGCTGCATAGTATTCCATGGTGTACATGTAGCACATTTTTTATCCAGTCTAAGATTAATGGGCATTTAGTTTGGTTCCAAGTCTTTGCTACTGTAAATAGTGCTACAATAAACATACACATGCATGAGTCTTTATAGTACAGTGATTTATAATCCTTTGGATATATACCAAGTAATGGGGTTGCTGGGTCAAATGGTATTTCTGGTTCTAGATCCTTGAGGAATTGCCACACTGTCTTCTACAATGGTTGAATTAATTTACACTCCCACCAACAGTGTAAAAGTGTTCTTATTTCTCCACATCCTCTCCAGCATCTGTTGTTTTCTGACTTTTTAATGATTGTCATTCTAACTGGCCTAAGATGGTAACTCATTGTGGTTTTGATTTGCATTTCTCTAATGACCAGTAATGATGAGCTTTTTTCATCTTTTTTTTTTTTTTTTTTTTTTTTTGCCACATAAATGTCTTCTTTTGAAAAGGGTCTGTTCACATTCTTCACCAACTTTTATGGGGTTTTTTCTTGTAAATTTAAGTTACTTGTAGATTCTAGATATTGGCCTTTTGTCAGATGGATAGATTGCAAAAAATTTCTCCCATTCTGTTGGTTGCCCGTTCACTCTGATGATAGTTTCTTTTGCTGTGCAGAAACTCTTTAGTTTAATGAAATCCCATTTGTCAATTTTGTTTTTGGTTGCCATTACTTTTGGTGTTTTAGTCATGAAGTCTTTGCCAATGCCTATGCCCTGAATGATATTGCCAAGTTTTTTTTTTTTTTTTTTTTTTTTCAGGGATTTTATGGTTTTAGGTCTTGTGTTTAAATTGTTAATCCATCTTGAGTTAATTTTTGTATAAGGTGTAAGGAAGGGGTCCAATTTCAGTTTTCTGCATATGCATATGGCTAGTTAGTTTTCCCAGCTTCATTTATTAAATAGGTAATCCTTTCCCCATTGCTTGTTTTTGTCAGGTTTGTCAAAGAACAGGTGGTTGTAGATGTGTGGTGTCATTTCTGAGGCCTCTGTTCTATTCCAGTGGTCTATATATATATATATTTTCTGGCACCAGTACCATGCTGTTTTGGTTACTGGAGCCTTGTAATTTAGTTTGAAGTCAGGTAGTGTGATGCCTCCAGCTTTGTTCTTTTTGCTTAGGATTGTCTTGGCTATGCGGGCTCTTTTTTGGTTCCATATGAAATTTAAAGCAGTTTTTCTCTAATTCTGTGAAGAAAGTCAATGGTAGTTTGATGTGGATAGCATTCAATCTATAAATTACTTGGGGCACTATGGCCATTTTCACGATATTGATTCTTCCTATCAATAAGCATGAAATGTTTTTCTATGTGTTTGTGTCCTTTCTGATTTTCTTGAGCAGTGGTTTATGGTTCTCTTTGAAGAGGTCCTTCACATCCCTTGAAGTTGTATTCCTAGGTATTTTATTCTCTTTGTAGCAATTGTGAACGGGAGTTTGCTCATGATTTGGCTCTCTGTTTGTCTATTATTGGTGTATATGAATGTTTGCGATTTTTGCACATTGATTTTGTAACCTGAGATTTTGCTGAAGTTGCTTATCAGCTTAAGGATTTTGGGGCTGAGATGATGGGGTTTTCTAAATATAAAATTATGTCATCTGCAAACAGAGACAATTTGACTTCCTCTTTTCCTAGCTGAATACACTTTATTTCTTTCTCTTGATTAATTGCCCTGGCCAGAACTTCCAATACTACATTGAATGGGAGTGGTGAGAGAAGGCATCCTTGTCTTGTACTGGTTTTCAAAAGAAATGCTTCCAACTTTTGCCCGTTCAGTATGAGATTGGCTGTGGGTTTGTCATAAATAGCTCTTATTATTTTGAGATATGTTTCATCAATACCTAGTTTATTGAGTGTTTTTAACATGATGGGGTGTTGAATTTTATTGAAGGACTTTTCTGCATCTATTGAGACAATCATGTGGTTTTTGTCATTGGTTCTGTTTATGTGATGGATTATGTTTATTGATTTGTGTATGTTGAACCAGCCTTGCATGCCAGGAATGAAGCCAACTTGATCATGGCGGACAAGCTTTTTGATGTGCTGCTGGATTTGGTTTGCCAGTATTTTATTGAGGATTTTTGTATCAATGTTCATCAGGGATACTGGCCTGAAATTTTCTTTTTTGGTTGTGTATCTGCCAGGTTTTGATACCAGGATGATGCTGGCCTCATAAAATAAGTTAGTGAGGAATCCCTCTTTTTCTATTGTTTGAAGTAGTTTCAGAGGGAATGATACCAGTTCCTCTTTGTACCTCTGGTAGAATTTGGCTGTGAATCCATCTGGTCCTGTGCTTTTTTTTTTTTTTTTTTTGGCAGGCTATTAAATACTGTCTAAATTTCAGAACTTGTTATTGGTCTATTCAGAGATTCGGCTTCTTCCTGATTTAGTCTTAGGAGGGTGTATGTGTCCAGGAATTTATCCATTTCTTCTAGATTTTTCTAGTTTGTTTATGTAGAGGTGCATATAATATTCTCTGTTAGTAGTTTGTATTTCTGTGGGATCAGTGGTCAGCTCCCCTTTATCACTTTTCATTGTGTCTGTTTGATTCTTTATTTCTTCTTTATTTTCTTCTATATTAGCCTGGCTAGTGGTCTATTTTGTTAATCTTTTCCAAAAAAAAAAACTAGCTCCTGGATTCATTAATTTTTGGAAGGGTTTTTTGTATCCCTATCTCTTTCAGTTCTGCTCTGATTTTAGTTATTTCTTCTGCTAGCTTTTGAATTTGTTTGCTCTTGCTTCTCTAGTTCTTTTAATCGTGATGTTAGGAGGTTGATTTTAGATCTTTTCTCCTTTCTCCTGTGGGCATTTAGTGCTATAAATTTCCCTTTAAACACTGCTTTAGCTGTGTCCCAGAGATTCTGATATGTTGTGTCTTTGTTCTCATTGGTTTCAAGGAACTTATTTATTTCTGCCTTAATTTTGTTATTTGCCCACTAGTCATTCAGGAGCAGGTTGTTCAGTTTCCATGTAGTTGTGGTTTTTGAATGACATTCTTAATCCTGAGTTCTAATTTGATTGCACTGTGGTCTGAGAGACTGTTACAATTTCCTTTCTTTTGCATTTGCTGAGGAGTATTTGACTTCCAATTCTGTGGCCAATTTTAGAATAAGTGCTATGTGGTGCTGAGAAGAATGTATATTCTGTTGATTTGGGGTGGATAGTTCTGTAGATGTCTGTTAGATTCACTTGGTCCAGAGCTGAGTTCAAGTCCAGAGTATCCTTGCAAATTTTCTGTTTCATTGATCTAATATTGACAGTGGGGTTTTAAAGTCTCCCACTATTATTTTGTGGGAGTCTCAGTCTCTTTGTAGGTCTCTAAG
Source organism: Papio anubis (assembly GCF_008728515.1). Classification (NCBI taxonomy): domain Eukaryota; kingdom Metazoa; phylum Chordata; class Mammalia; order Primates; family Cercopithecidae; genus Papio; species Papio anubis. The sequence continues at coordinate 32,676,568 of NC_044984.1, forward strand.
AACTTGCTTTATGAATCTGGATGCTCCTGTATTGAGTGCATACATATTTAGGATATTAGCTCTTCTTGTTGCATTGATCCCTTTACCATTATGCAATGCCCTTCTTTGTCTTTTTTGATCTTTGTTGGTTTAAAATCTGTTTTATCAGAGATTAGGATTTCACCCCCTGCTTTTTTGTTTGCTTCCCATTTGTTTGGTAAATATTCCTCCATTCCTTTATTTTGAGCCCTTATGTGTCTTTGCACCTGAGATGGGTCTCCTGAATACAGCACACTGATGGGTCTTGATTCTTTATCCAATTTGCCAGTCCATACCTTTTAATTGGGGCATTGAGGTTAATATTGTTACGTGTGAATTTGATCCTGTCATTATGATGCTAGCTGGTTATTTGGCCCATTAGTTGATCGGGTTTCTTCATAGCGTCGATGGTCTTTATATTTTGGTTTGATTTTTCAGTGACTGGTATTAGTTTTGCCTTTCCATATTTAATGCTTCCTTTGGGAACTCTTGCAAGGCAGGCCTGCTGATGACAAAATCCCTCAGCATTTTTTTGGAAAGGATTTTATTTCTCCTTCACTTAAGAAGCTTAGTTTGGCTAGATATGAAATTCTGGGTTGAAAATTCTTTTCTTTAAGAATGTTGAATATTGGGCCCCATTCTTTTCTGGCTTGCAGGGTTTCTGCAGAGAGATCCACTGTTAGTCTGATGGGCTTCCCTTTGTGGGTAACACAACCTTTCTCTCTGGCTGCCCTTACCACTTTTTCCTCATTTCAACCCTGATGTATCTGACAATTATGTGTCTTGGGGTTGTTCTTCTCAAGGAGTATCTTTGTGGCGTTCTCTGTGTTTCCTGAATTTGAATATTGGCCTGTCTTGCTAGGTTGGGGAAGTTCTCCTCAATAATATCCTGAAATGTGTTTTCCAACTGTGTTCCATTCTCCCTGTCACTTTCAGGTACACCAATAAAACACAGGTTTGGTCTTTTCACATAGTCCTATATTTCTTGGAGGCTTTGTTCATTCCTTTTCATTCTTTTCTCTAATCCTGTCTTCACACTTTATTTCATTGAGTTGATCTTCAATCTCTGAAATCCTTTCTTCTACTTGATCATTTCAGCTATAGATACTTGTATATGCTTCATGAAGTTCTCATGCTATGTTTTTTAGCTCCATCAGGTCATTTATGTTCTTCTCTAAACTGGCTATTCTAGTTAGCTATTCTTTTAACCTTTTATCAAGGTCCTTAACTTCCTTGCATTGGGTTAGAACATACTTCTTTAGCTCGGAGAAGCTAAAGAAGTTAGCTGTTCCCTTGCTGGTGAGGAGCTGTGATCCTTTGAAGGAGAAGAGGCATTCTGGTTTTTGGAATTTTCAGCCTTTTTGCACTGGGTTTTCCTCATCTTCTTGGATTTATCGATTTTTGGTCTTTGCTTTTGGTGACCTTTGGATGTAGTTTTTGTGTAGTCATCCTTTTTTTGATGTTGATGCTATTGTTTTCTGTTTGTTAGTTTTCCCTCTAACAGGCCCCTCCTCTGCAGGTCTGCTGGAGTTTGCTGGGGGTCCACTCCAGACCAGCAGAGACTGCAGAACAGCAAAAGTTGCTGCTTGCTCCTTCCTCTGGAAGCTTTCTCCCAGAGGGGCACTGGCCAGATGCCAGCCAGAGCTCTCCTGTATGAGGTGTCTGTCATCCCCTACTGGGAGGTGTCTCCCTTTCGGGAGGCATGGGGATCAGGGACTCACTTGAGGAGGCAGTCTGTTCTTTAGCAGAGCTTGAGCACTGTGCTGGGAGATCTGCTGCTCTCTTCAGAGGCAGCAGCAAGAACGTTTAGGTCTACTGAAGCTGCACTAACAGCCACCCCTTCCCCCAGGTGCTCCGTCCCAGGGAGATGGGAGTTTTATCTTTAAGTCCCTGTCTGGGGCTGCTGCGTTTCCTTCAGAGATGCTCTGCCCAGAGAGGAGCAATGTAGAGAGGAAGCCTGGCTACAGCAGCTTTGCAGCGCTGCAGTGGGCTCCCCCAAGTTCAAACTTCTTGTAGGCTTTGTTTACACTGTAAGGGGAAAACCGCCTACTCAAGCCTCAGTAATGTTGGATGCCCCTCCCCCCACCAAGCTTGAGTATCCCAGGTTGACTTCAGACTGCTGTGTTGGCAGTGAGAATTTCAAGCCAGTGGATCTTAGCTTGCTGGACTCCGTGGGGGTGGGATCCGCTGAGCTAGACCACTTTGCTCCCTGGCTTCAGTCCCCTTTCCAGGGGAGTGAATGGTTCTGTCTCACTGGCAATCCAGGCACCACTTGGGTATGAAAAGAAACTGCAGCTAGCTGGGTTTCTGCCCAAATGACCCCCCCGCCCCCAGTTTTGTGCTTGAAACACAGGGCCCTTGTGTAGGCACCAGAGAGAATCTCGTGGTTTACAGGGTGCAAAGATCATGGAAAAAGTGTCGTATCTGGGCTAGATAGCATCGTCCCTCATGGCACTGTCCCTCAGGGCTCCCCTTGGCTAGGGGAGGGAGTTTCCCAACCCCTTGTGCTTCCTGGGTGAGGCAATGCCCTACCCTGATTCACACTTACCTTCCTTGGGCTGCACCCACTGTCTAACCAGTCCCAATGAGATGAACCGGGTACCTCAGGTGGAAATGCAGAAATCACCCACCTTCTGCATTGGTCTCACCAGGAGCTCCAGACCAGCACTGTTCCTATTCAGCCATCTTGCCTGGGAATCATAAGTGAAATTTTAAAGATAAAACTAGTTTAGAAAATAGATTCTAACATTTCCATATACTTTCAAAAATCAACAAATGTTTATTTTTTTTAGTGAAAAGTATAGCTTTTTTATTTTTATTTTTTTAATTTTTAAGTTCAGGGATACATGTGCAGCTTTGTTATATAGGTAAACCCATGTCATGGGCATTTGTTGATTATTTCATCACCCAAGTATTAGGCCCAGTACTCATTAGTTATTTCTCCTAATCCTGTCCCTACTCCCACCCTCCACTTTCTGGTAGACCCCAGTGTCTGTTATTCTCCCCTATGTGTTCATGTGTTCTCATCATTCAGCTACCACTTTTAAGTGAGAACACATGGTATTTAGTTTTCTGCTCCTGCATTAGTTTGCTAAGGACAACGGCCTCCAGCTCCATCCATGTTCCTGCAAAGGACATGATCTCATTTTTTTTTTAATGACTGCATAGTATTCTGTAGTGTATATGTACCACATTTTCTTTATTCAGTCTGCCATTGATGGACATTTAGGTTGATTCCATATCTTTGCTATTGTGACTAGTGCTGCAATGAGCATAAGCCTACATGTTTTTCATAACAGAATGATTTATATTCCTTTGGGTATATACTCATTAATAGGATTGCTGGATCTAATGGTAGGTAGTTTTGTGTTTACCCCTGTGATAAACTGCCACATGGCTTTCCACTGTGGTTTAATTAATTTACACTCCTACCTACAATGTATAAGCATTCCTTTTTCTCCACAACCTTGCAGCATCTGTTATTTTTTGACTATGTAGTAATAGACATTCTGACTGATGTCAGATAGTATTTCATTGTGGGTTTGATTTCCATTTCTCCAATGAACAGTGATGTTGAACATTTTTTCATGTGCTTCTTGGCCACATGTATGTTTTCTTTTGAAAAGTATCTGTTTATTTACTTTGCCTGCTTTTTAATGAACTGGACTTTTTTAGTAAATTTGCTTTAATTCCTTATAAATGCTAGATATTAGACCTTTGTCAGATGCATAGTTTGCAAATATTTTTTCCCATTTTGTAGGGTATCTGTTTATGGATAGTTTCTTTTTTCTGGGCAGAAGTTCTTTAGTTTAATTAGGTCCCATTTGTCAATTTTTGCCTTTGGCCTCTGGGTCACCAAATCTTTGCCAGTTCCTCTGTCCAGAATGGTATTGCTTAGGTTATCTTACAGAGTTTGTATGGTTTGGGGTTTTACATTAAAGTATTTAATCCATCTTGAGTTAATTTTTGTACACGGTGTAAGGAAGAAGTCCAGTTTCAATCCTCTGCATATGACTAGCCAGTTATCTCAGCACTATTTATTGAATAGGGAGCTCTTTCTTCATTGCTTGTTTTTGTCAGCTTGTTGAAGATCATATGGTTGTAGGTGTGTGGCCTTATTTCCTAGGCTCTCTATTCTGTTCCATTGTTTTATGTGTCTGTTTTTATATCAGCACCATACTATTGTGGTTACTGTAGCCCTGTAGGATAGTTTGAAGTTAGGTAGCATGATTCCTCCAGGTTTGTTCTTTTCACCTAGGATTGTCTGGGTTATTTGAGCTCTTATTTGGTTCCATACGAATTTTAAGGTAGTTTTTCCTAGTTCTATGAAGAATACCATTGGTAGTTTGATAGGAATAGCATTGAATCTATAAATTGCTTTGGGCAGTATGGCCATTTGCCAATATTGATTCTTCCTATCCATGAGCATGGAATGTTTTTGGATTTGTGTGTGTCATCGTCGCTTTCTTTGAGCAGTGTTTTGTAATTATCATTGTAGAGTTCTTTAACCTTCCTGATTTGCTATATTCCTAGGTATTTTATCCTTCTTATGGCAGTTGTCAACAAAATTGCATTCTTGATTTGGCTCTCATCTTGATGGTTGTTGGTGTATAGGAATGCTAGTGATTTTTGTACATCGATTTTGTATCTTGAGACTTCACTGAGGTTGTTTATCACCATAAGGAGCTTTTGAGCCAGGACCATGGAGTGTTCTAGTTATAGAATCACGTTGTCTGCAAACAGGGATAATTTGACTTCCTCTCTTCCTATTTGAATGTCCTTTATTTATTTTTCTTGTGTGATTGCTCTGTTTAGGACTTCCAATACTATGTTAAATAGGAGTAGTGAGAGATTGCATCCTTGTCTTTTAACAATTTTCAAGGGGAATACTTCTAGCTGATGCTTGGTCAGTATGATGTTGGCTGTGAGTTTGTCACAGATGGCTCTCATTATTTTGAGTTATGTTCCTTCAATACTTAGTTTATTGAGAATTTTATCACAAGGGGTATTAAAACTTATCAAAGTTCTTTTCTGCATCTATTGATATAATCATGTGGTTTTTGTCTTTACTTCTGTTTATGTCATGAATCACATTTATTGATTTGTGTTTGTTGAACCAACCTTGCATCCGTGGGATAAAGCCTACTTGATCTTGGTGGATTAGTGTTTTGATGTGCCACAAGATTTGGTGTGCCAATATTTTGTTAAGGATTTTTTTTTATCAGTGTTCATCAAGGATATTGGCCTGAAGTTTTCTTTTCTTTTTTCTTTTTTTTTTTTTTTAAATCACTGCCAAGTGTTGGTATCAGCATAATTGGTGGCCTCATGGAATGAGTTAGGGAGGAGTTTCTCCTCCTCAATTTTTCAGAGCTCTTTATTGTAGACCAAAGTTGTGTTTTGTTTTTAAGAAGTATTTCCATTTGTTCTTTATAAGAATGTAAAATTTCTTTTCATAAAGCTGTGCAGTCAACATCATACTAGGGAAAAAGTAATTCTGAATATATTATATTCCAGCAGAAGTTCAGGAAGGATATCAGAGAATTTTTCAAGAGCAATAAAATTTTGAAGTACTCTTCCAATCCAGGTTACCTGTAATGGCAAACTAAAACTTTAATGATTATTAAACCAATAAGCAAATATTCACCTAGTTTTCTGTGCTTTGCTGTTTGCAAGATATCACATACATGGACTATATGGCTCTAACGTATTGGTTTTATCCAACAACTACCAACTTCATTTCTTTTTAAAATAGTTCTGATTGGCCCACCCAATCAGTAAATGTGTGTTCAGCTTCCCAAACTTTTATCAACTTTCCCACCCTAATCCCTGGCTTCACTCACATCTCACAATGTAACACCAATATAGAGCTGTTCTCCAGGCCTCTAGCAATATAGAACTGTTTTATCAGTATGTAAATTTGTTCATCAGATATTTTATTCGAAAATTCATAAGCCAAACTTTCAGATAGTTCATGATTAGTAAAATATTTACTATCACAGATTCTCAAATATTTTCCACTATGATGCCTTCTAAATTTCTATGGCATGACTTTCCGGAATGACATACCTCTTCTAAAATGTTCAGGTTCACCATAAAGGTACGGTACATGTTTCATGATAACAAATTACCATGAGGCATATGCTCACTAATTCTTTGTTAAATTTGAAATTGCTCAATGCTTGGTAAGATTTACTTTCATTTTGAATACAAGAGTAATTTATTTTTTAAGAAATTTCCTATTTGGTTCTGGTTAATTACTGTCATTTAAACCTTTTTAAAAAGCAGAACAACACAAACTGCTTCTGAGACAAGGTAGCTGTATCGTAGTCTTTGAATTATAAACTCCATAAAGAGAGGAACATGTCTCTCATATTCAGCATTATATTCCTATTCACAAATAAAACAAATATAAAGAATGACAAAGAAAAAGCATGTATAAGAATGAGACATGAAGAGGCACCCAGGATAAACTTATCTACTTGAGAACATTTTTCTATTATTCTAGATTAAACTCCTAGCCCTGAAATTTCTTTGTGTAGGCTTTTTAATCATAGCACTTATCCAAGCATATTTTATGGTAGTATTCATTTCAATGTTGATATTTTCCTAGAAAAGAAACTCACGGCAGGAAATGTGTCAGATATTTCCTAGAAAGTCTAATTTGTTGGCTGAGCAAAAGAAATAATAAACAATTCCATTGAATAATAAAAACCTGGACATTATGAATTATCTTCTTTAATTCACATATGGTTGATGTACTTTCCATATTAGCCAGGGTCCTCTAGAGGGACAGAACTAATGGAATAGATATATGTAAAGGGGAGTTTATTAAGTATTAACTCAAATGACCACAAGGTCCCACAATAGGCCATCTGCAGGCTGAGCAGTGAGGAGAGACAGTCGGAGCTCCAAAACTGAATAGCTCAGAATCCAACATTTGAGGGCAGGAAGCATCCAGCATAGGCTGGGAGGTGAGGCCAGTCTCTCTTTTCACATTTTCCTGCCTGCTGATATTCTAGCCATGCTGGCAGCTGATTAGATTGCAATTTTATCCAGCACCTAAGGGTAGATTTGCCTTTCAGTCTTAATTCTGGACTAAATGTTAAACCTTCAGTCCAACTGTACAAGCTGATAATTTCAGTATTAACCCACTACACTTTCTCCATGACCAAATTTTTTGTAAGATGCTACAAACACAACATCATGAAGATCCACATGCCGCCAGCCCAGGTGTTTATATAAATAATTATTCTCCTTCTATCTCTAATTTCTCGACTCTTACCCGGCAGAGTATTCTCTAACTTCCATGTCTGTTCTGTAGGGGATAGAACCATGCTGTTCACCACCAAAATTACACCATGGAATACTATGCAGCCATAAAAAAGGATGAGCTCTGTGTCCAAGGGATATGTAATAAACAGGTTTCATTCCCAGCAAACTATCATGAACAGAAACCAAACACCAGTGATAAGTTCCCGGCACCTCCCATAGGTGGGAACCAGCCAAATGAGTGATCAAATGGACTCGGGGACATCCATACACTCAACGCATCAGCGGTAGATGAAAGGAGAGTGGATGTGTGATCATTTGGGAGTTATAATTTGACGTAGCACCGACGAGTTTGATGGGCGCTTTTGATGGAGTTGATGGGTGCACCTTAACTGACGGGTACTGTATGAGCATGATTATGTAATTAAACCTGCACTCTAGATGCATTATTGTACCTCTAGAACTCGAAGTGATAATAATACTTGGAAAATGTGGTATATGCAAACCAAAATTGCACAACAGCTAAAAAAGTTCATAAGGTTCATGAAAGGATGATATTATAATGATGTGTTTTAGAAACTTATTCTAGGTCGCTGGGGTGTTGTTTGAATTGAGTCTTACTGCTGAATCCCTTTGAGGAAAAATCCTTTCTTAGTTCTCCAGAGCCTTTGTTATTTCTTTTAATAATAGGCATGATTTTTGTGTGATGGACATCAGTTTTAAAATGTGAGACATCCTAAATAAAGCCGAAAAAGCAAAATTACGTAGAGAGAAAAACTTGATAGGAAATATGACATTTGAATACCATTCCCTATCGAAAGTACCTCTGAGATATTGATCTTAATTTCTAATTGGGTAATCCACAGAAACAAAACTCAATAAAATATTTATAAAAATGATTCTGAGTTTCCCATTCTGCAGCCTTAATTCGTACCTATATTTCATGGTTTTTGCAAAAACATGTATCTAACAATATGATCTTGAAATCAGCCATAAAGCAAGTCTCAGAAATTTCTACAAACATCACATTTTATCGCTCATTAGTGGAATCTAAAAATCAAAATGGAGATAAGGGTAGAAATATGGTTATCGCAGGCTGGGAAGGGTAATGGAGAGATAAGGGAGAGGTAAGGATGATTAATCGGCACAAAAAATAGTGAGAAAGAATGAATAAGATGTAGTATTTGAAAGTGCAACAGGGTGGCTATAGTCAGTAATAATTTAATACTACACTTTGAAATAACTAAAAGAGTATGATTGGATTGTCTGTAACACAAAGGATAAATGCTTGAGGGGATGGAGACTCTATTTACATGATGTGGTCATTACACATTGCATGTCTGTATCAAAACATCTCATGTACCTTATAAATATATATATCTACTAGGTATCCACAAAAATTAAAATAAGAAATTTTAAAAAAGAAACAAAAAGCAAAACGGCTTACAATGTTTGAAGAGAGCAGAGCAGAACACAAAACAGAATATAAAATGGTTCCATTGTGCTTGTGTGCATATGTAGCTTTTTGTTGTCTTCCCATATTTCCCCAAATCATACAATAAACAAATATTGCTTTTCTAATATTTTTAAATAAATTTCTAAAAACGACATCACTCAAACCATGAAATTTGAACATAATCAAACTAAGTTGAAAGTTAATATCCAAAGTATATATATTTCTAAATAAAATGGGTAAAGTGACTATTTTTAAATTAGTTATAATAGACTTCAAATAAAAGAGCATTAATAGAGATAAGAGGAATATTCTGTAATTTAAAAAGACAATTTTTCAAGAAAATGTAAGAATTATAAATGACATACACAAAATAATATATCCTTAATATACATAAAGTAGCAGTTGACAAAATTGATGGGGAAAATGGACATTTGTAAAATTACCTTTGGAGATTTTGGCACCTACCTCTCTCATCAATTGATTTAAACAACTAGACAAAATAGGAAAAATAACAGTAAATACAGATGTGAACCACACCTTTAATCACCTTGGTCTAACTGAGCACCAGAGCACGCTACATCCAACAACTGCAGAATAAACATGTTTTTCAAGTGCATATGGTATATTTAACAAGATATAACATATTCTAGGACACAAAATACATCTCAATAAATCTAAAATAATTGAAGTCATACAGAGTAGTATATTCTCTAACTACAAAATAATTTTTAAAATTAGAAATCAGTAATAAAATATATTTTAAATAACTCAAATACTGAAAAATCAGACACCTAACATACAACCCAACCATTCCAAGCCTACAGAAAGGTCTGTACACAAACGTTCATGACTGCTTTCTTTACAGTAGCCAAAAACTTACACAAATAGCAGATCTATTTGCTTGGAGTTCTGATATTCTACACAGCTCTTTGCAGACAAAATGGAGACTGGATTTTGTTCTATGTACCTTTAATGATTTGTTAAATTAGGCATAAGAAGGAAATCTCCAGAAATTATGTTATCACCAATTGCCTGTCTCTGGACATCGCTGATTTCCTAGCATTTCCAAAGGCATTCTCATATATATATATGAATATATATATGAATACACACACACACACACATATACACACTTTAAGTTCTGAGATACATGCACGGAACATGCAGGTTTGTTATATAGGTCATACACGTGCCTTGGTGGTTTGCTGCACCCATCAACCTGCCATCTACATTAGGTATTTCTCCTAATTCTATCCCTCCCCCAGCCCCCCACCTCTGACAGGCCCAGGTGTGTGATGTTCCCCTCCCTGTGTCCATGTGGACACAGAAGACATTTTTTACTACCTGTTTCACACCCATTCCTGTCTATGCTTATTGAAATCACAATTGTACTTGTGATGTCTGTCAAACTCTGTGCAATGGTCATTCAACATATGCTGTTGGAGGCTAGTTTCAGCAAATAGTCCACTTTTTCTAGTTTCCTTTCAGATTTATTATAGCATTATTGCAATGTCTGTTGGCTTATTAGTGCTGAAGTAACAGAGTACCTTCTCTATGAGGCCACTTAAATGTAAAGTGTAATAGGAGTAGTCTCATTGGAGAGTAGGCTTTCTTTTAGCTCATGTAATGTTGCAGATTTATGGGTAGTTCCAATTCCAAACTTGATCATTAGAACAGCTCTACTTGCTAGAGGGTTTCATAGAACTGATAAACCCGGGAAATAAAGGACAAAGAGGAATAGGCAAAAAATAGCAGAAGCTAGATGGTAAACGTAGAAGAGACCTCTCCATCTGAGAAAGAGAAAGGAATAGGGAAATCAGATCACATACATGCACCATAGAGAACTTCTAGATAAGTCTCTAACTGTATTGTGTTCTATGAAAGTTCTGGAAATAGTTTAGTAAGGTGTTTAAATCATACCTCAACTTCTTGTTTTTTCTAATTTGTTCATTTTTTTTAAAGTTTAAGTACAGAGAATTGAGTTCATCATACTAGTTCTTGGCACATATTTGTCTTTAGATTGGGAAAATGCCCTCTCTTGCCTAATTTTCTTCCATCTCCATTCTTCATGCTTATCCTTGTTGCTACTATAGACAATGATTCTAATTTTAATAATATCTATCTTTGTATTTGGTCATGTTTTTGCAAAATGACTATTGCTACTTTGTGTTTGGAAACAATTGTTTGATGAATTCAATTCACCAGATGTCTCACTAAACCATTGAGACCTTTGAAATATGTCCTTGCCCAATAAAAAGATATGACTGCTTTTATTTAGTTTTCTTAAATAAGTTTCTTTTTCTTGCCACAAAACTAGATACCAAACAAACAATAGGAGTATGATTAATTTTATCTTTTAATTCTGATTACATATGAACTGTGGTTATTAACATGAAAGATGAAAATTGGCTCACTCTTTGGACAGTGAATATATAAGAAATAAAGAATAGGAGACAAACTAACACAATAACACATTGTTTACTGCAAGATTCCTGGTCTGGTAGATCATTGTGCTACTCTGAGAAACAGATGTTTCTCTGGAGTAAGGAGAGAAATGAAGCTTTAATATATCAAAGGACTAAACAGGTTAGTCTTCTCTGGGAAAATCTCAGATGAGGGAAAAAATAACTCTCCATCTACATTCATAAAGTGCTTCTTTATAGAAATGCATATTTACTAGCATGAAGGACCTCTGATGAAGCACTGCATGCTCAAATATCCTCCTTCCCAACTGTCTATGAATACATACACTCTTCTCATTCCCAGTAAGGATAATCTGCTGAGATCATACAGGGTTGAATTCCTTTTGGCTTTGCAGCCTGGGATATTGTGAAACTGAGACAGAGTCATGGAGAGAGAATATGTCAGGTACAAAACTCAGCAGTTCCAGACTGGCAAGGCCAAAAGTGAACACCCCAGATCCTTCCTTCTGGCTATGAAAATCCTTTCTCGGTCCAGCCAGTTCTGGACATAGCTGGATAGCAGCCCCTGGAGATTCACCTTGTTCTATCCAATTATGATCAAGTGGGCCTATCCCTTGGATGCAAGGCTGGTCTTCACCATAAGCCAAAATCATTAAATGTAATCCAGCATATATAAATAGGAAACCCAAAAATGAAAGCCAATATTGATTATCTCAGATTTTGAAAAGGGCTCTTGACAGGCACCACAGCCCTTCATGCTAAAACGTAGCCTTTAATGAATTCTGCATTGATTTTAACGCGATTCCCAAATAATAAGAGATTTTATTCATAATGGTAAATGCGGGTTGTGCCAATTACTACTCAGACTGGGCAAAAACTGGCTTTTACAATTCCTTTGGAAAGCAAACTACACAAGATTAGGAGGCCCTCCCTACCCACTCCCTATTCCAACATGTTGAAAAGTCTGGTTTAGGGCACCAGGCAAGAGGAAAGAAACTGTATGGTATTCAGTTAGGAAAGAATAGTCAATCTTGTCCTGTTTGCAGTATGATGATATGGATTTAAAGCCACTGAGAAAACCCCATCATCAAGAGCTTGGCAATCTCCTTTTGTTGATTAAGAAACTTCTGTGGCAAAACCAAGAGTGTGTCCCATCAAAAATCATGTACATTCTTTATACACCCAGTAAACATGACAAACAGAGGAAGTAAATCAAGGAATTTGAACTCATTCATAAGAATTTCTGGCATGTTCAATTTAGGAATCCAACTTGTATATGATTTTCTATGCTGAACTCTTCTGCTGTGAGGAAATCATATAAACCACTGTCTTAGTGGAACAAAAGAGGATTACCAAACACAACTAGAATAATTACACACGTTCCATGGATGCAGTAGAATGAACCTGTAATTTGATATGAAAAATGGCTCATATCACCCACAGGCGTAATTTGAGAGATTCAATGCTATCCCCATTTGGTTACCAATGATCTTCACTATGAACTGGAAATTACTGTTTTAAAGTTCAGTACTTTTAAAACCAAAAAGGAGCCACTACAAGATTAACCCTGGGCTTGGCAGAATGGCTTGGAGTGCATTACTGCCACTTGACTCAAACTATACTCAGGCTAAGGCTCATATAACTAAAACAAAGCATGGCAATTTTGGCAACAAACAGAGATGATGAGACTAATTTGAACAGGAAACAGAGTCCCAGAACACACAAATATCTACAACCTGACTTTGACAAACTTGACAAAACAAAAGAAATTTAAGGAAGGATTTCCCTATTGAATTAAATGTATATTGGGAAAATTGGCTAGCTTCATAAGAGAAAGCTTTGTAAACTGGATCCTTTCCTTACTCCTTGTACAAAAATTAATTCAAGATGGATTAGAGACTTAAATGTTAGACCTAAAACTATAAAAACCTTAGATAAAACCTAGGTGATACCATTCAGGACACAGGCATGGGCAAGGACTTCACGTGTAAAACACCAAAAGCAACGGCAGCAAAAGCCAAATTGAAAAATGGGATCTAATTCAACTAAAGAGCTTCTGCACAGCAAAAGAAACTACCATCAGAGTGAACAGGCAACCTACAGAATGGGAGAAAATTTTTGCAATCTACTCATCTGACAAAGGGCTAATACCCAGAACCTACAAAGAACTCAGACAAATTTACAAGAAAAAAACAAACAACTCCATCAAAAAGTGGGCAAGGATATGAACAGCCACTTCTCAAAAGAAGACAGTCATACAGCCAACAGACACATGAAAAAATGCTCATCATCACTCGCCATCAGAGAAATGCAAATCAAAACTACGATGAGATACCGTCTCACAGCAGTTAGAATGGCAATCATTAAAAAATCAGGAGACAACAGGTGCTAGAGAGGATGTGGAGAAATTGGAACACTTTTACACTGTTGGTGGGATTGTAAACTAGTTCAACCATTACGGAAAACAGTATGGCGATTCCTCAAGGATCTAGAACTAGAAATACCATTTGACCCAGCCATCCCATTACTGGGTATATACCCAAAGGATTATAAGTCATGCTGCTATAAAGACACATGCACACGTATGTTTATTGCGGCACTATACACAATAGCAAAGACTTGGAATCAACTCAAATGTCCGTCAGTGACAGACTGGATTAAGAAAATGTGGCACATATACACCACAGAATACTATACAGCCATAAAAAAGGATGAGTTTGTGTCCTTTGTAGGGACATGGATGCAGCTGGAAACCACCATTCTCAGCAAACTATCGCAAGAACAGAAAACCAAACACCACATGTTCTCACTCATAGATTGGAGTTGAACAATGAGATCACTTGGACACAGGAAGGGGAACATCACACACCGAGGCCTATTGTGAGGAGGGGTTAGGGGGGAGGGATAGCATTAGGAGATATACCTAATATAAATGACGAGTTAATGAGTGCAGCACACCATCATGACACATATATACATATGTAACAAACCTGCATGGTTTGCCCATGTACCCTAGAACTTAAAGTATAATAATAAAAAGTAAAAAAAAAGTAAATATACATTTCCTGCATTTTTAAAATTTTTATGTTTATTTTAAATTCCAGGGTACATGCTCAGGATGTGCAGGTTTGTTTCATAGGTAAACATGTGCCCTGGTGGTTGGCTCCACCTATCAGGAGGATCTAGAGGGGAAACACAAAAAGGTAGAAATGTTGTATAAGAAATAAGTGCTACAATAGAGTGGAGCTGAAGGAAATTTAATCTAGACTGGGATAAAAGTAGGGGGTCAGAGGTAGGACATGGTACTCAGATATCTTCAACCACTCAGTGAAAGTAAAAATATTGGCCAAGTTTGGAACAAAAAGAGTTAGTGAGAAGGAAGAAGGAAGGAACACCCTTCCAGACACACGTGGACAAATGCACAAAAGCCTAGAGTTAGAATACACTTTAGCAAAAATTCAAGAACATCAGTAACAATGGAGGTGGGTGAACAATCCACTATATTTGAACAGGGAGGTAGAGACTAGGTAGCAGCCATCTCTTGAAGAGTTTTAAATGTAAAAGCACGTTGTTTAGATTGTAACCTGAAACAAAGAGGAGTCTTCAAGGAAAGTCATATAGTCAAATTTATGTTTTAGAAAGATTATCTTTAAAGCCAAGGGAAGTGAGAGAAAAGGTATTAGAACCAGTAAGCGCCCTGTGAATTTGGTTCTTACAAAATATTATTTTAAAATACTTTTTTTAAGAAATAATGTTATGAGCAAAGTGCCCTAATTTTAAGAGATAAAAGTTGACTCTGGCTATTTAAACAATGAGAAACTAAGTGATTCTGAGGAGTCCATAAAAATGTTGAGGTTGGGAACCAGACTTTTAGACAAACTTCTAGAAATAGGAACACTACTGAAAACTGACCTAGTGAGGAAACTGCTGCACACCACAAGCTCGATCTGCCTCAACTAGAAAGCCATGGCCACAGTCACTAACACCTCCAAAGGAAGCTGAATTCCTCTATGACATCATGGCCATGAAACCACAGCTCCACTTAGATTTAGATTCAAGTTACAGGAGGTCAAATGTGAATGGAAGATATAAAACAGGTGATAGACCAGAATCGTCTTTCAAGAAGCTTAGTGGCAGTGGAAGAATCATGATTTATCAAAATGTAAAGAAGATTTTAAGGATATATTTGCAACTATAGGATAATAACTATGTATTTATTTTGGATACATTGGGGAAGCAATATACTGGGATTAGGGAATTGCAGAGAATGGTAAGTATTTGAAACATTTTTCCAAGCAATGGCAGAAGCAACTTCTTGGGACATATAAATACATTGCCAAGCAATACTAAGGACAAAGCTAAGCTAAAATGGGAAATAATGTATTTGCAATATTTCCAGTCTTGATGGATGTTGAATTTTTCTTCAGTGACATTTGAAAGCTTGGACAGACACTTAGGTTGGGATTTAGGTAGAACCAAGAGCCTTCAGAGTATTATCACTAGACTGGTTGGGGTGATGGGCTGTGTGGTTCACGTTAGATAGAATAAAGGGCAGAAATCTAAAGTGTTGAGAGGTGACAGAAGAGTTAAGATCACAGGTCATGTTGGGTTCAAAACTAGAGTAGGGAAGCACTATGACTGTAAGAGGTTAGTTCATCGCTTTAAAAAATAAAATAGTTGCTGGTAGTGACAAGGTGCACAGTGTGGCTATGAACATAATTTGCTATGATAGAAGGGAGGTGAATGCTTTAGGAATCATGGAATTATAAGCCTAGAGTATAGATGAATAAATAACTGCCAAACTGTTGGTGGAATTGAGGATAGAAATGAACATTGTGGGCCAGGCGCAGTGTCTCACACCTGTAATCCCAGCACTTTGGGAGGCTGAGGCAGGTGGATCATGAGGTCAGGAGATCAAGACCATCCTGGCTAACACGATGAAACCCCATCTCTACTAAAAACACAAAAATTAATTGTGCATGGTGGCATGCACCTGTAGTTCCAGCTACTTGGGAGGCTGAGGCAGGAGAATTGCTTGAACCCAGGAGGCAGAGGTTGCAGGGAGCTGCAATCGTGCCACTGCTCTCCAGCTTGGGTGTTGGGTGACAGAGCGAGTTTCCGTCTCAAAAAAAAAAAAAAAAAAGAAAAAAGAAAAAAGAAAAAGAAGACAAAAGAAATGAACATTGTGAACCAAGGTTTCAAACCCAGAGACTCCAACCAGTCTCGTGCTAATATCCTGAAGGCCCTTGCTCCTAGCTAAATCCCAGCCTCAAGATCTTCTTCTACCCTCCTGTTCCCGGGCTTGCAAATCATACTGGTATATACAAACATGCACATGGTTTTGGAGTGGGTCTCTAAATGATAGCAATTTTGAAGGATATAGGAGAGCATAACTAAGTAACTTAATCTTAACTTGAATAGGATGATTTATACAAGGGTGCAGGAATAATGACTTCATGTGAGATTAGGAATTACAAATGGAGCTCCATCTATACCACCCCTTCTGCATGCCTTTGGGTAAACTTTTTGGTCATGCCATTGCATCTTATGCAAAAGGCTAGATAGATTAGTTCTCTGAGTACTTCGATGTGGTCAGCTTCTCTTTCTATAATCTTTGTATCATGTTAATAACTACTTGCCTGTTCCCTACATTTTAGATTACACCTCTAGGACTCTAATTTGGAGTTGCTCACCAGCTTTGCCTAACAACAGGCTTCAAACTAAACTCATGCTTGACTAAAACTTTCAGCACTCTCCTTTGCCTTGTCAGGCTGCCCTAAAATATCAGCTACTCCTAGCTTCACTGGACATTAAGATGAAGAAATAAAAAGGAATATGATAGTACTTATATCCACAAAGCCTTACAGTGATGAGTTCTCACTGATTTATATGCATTTGTATGGTACCAACTGGCTTTCTCTGTCTCTAAGTAAAACTAAGAAGCAACAACAAAAGCTTTGTTTTGAGGTAGTTCAGAGATTTTGCAATTTTATTTTAAAAATGAAAATCACTGAAAAAGTAAATATTTTCTTTCAAGGTGTGGTAGCTGCCAGCTTGCATAAAAGAGAAGCTTGTTATTTTAGATGTGGGCACTGACATGATTTCTAGTCTATCTCTCTACACACACAGACACATACACACACACTACTAATACATCCAAAACTTTGATGTTCACAAATAATGTATGCACATAATAGAGACCAGCGATCCCAAACCCTGATTTTAAGGTACAAGATAGTAACATACTTCATGGAAGAGCCAAACTGGGTCTAGGGAAGAAATAAGCAAATAGCAGATCAGGAGAATATGACCCTATCTAAAGTTGTTCAGTTTTAAATCTTTTAAGCACTGAAGATAAAATGTCTGCTCTATAAGCTGAAGATCTCACCACAAAAATTATAGCCATGTGAACCAATGTATTTGGTAATTAGTTAGATTTAACTATTTCACAATGCATATACACTGCAAAACATTATGTTGTACATGATAAAACCAAACAATGTTACTTGTCAATTTTTAAAAAGTCAAAAATTTGCTTTGTATATTTGGTTGCCAAATGGGTGTCAGGTGGCAGTTTGCAGTCCTAGTAAATAAGAAAAAATATAAATAAATTGCCTACTTTGTCCTTTATTAGATGTGTTTGCTGCATGTTTTTAAATTTCATAATTGCCACAAACATTTGTTAACCATACATTATCTAAGAATAAATAAAGTAAATTGATTGTATGATGGAATTCACAAACACAAAACCTAACTTAAACCCTAGACCAGTGTTTTGTAAAGTGTAGTCCTCAGATCATTGCTAGTTCCTGGACATAATTAAGTGTTTGGCATAGTGGCAATTTCAAAGCAAAGAGATATTCAGAACCTGAACTCAGCTCTGAATCAAGTGGACCTGGTAGATATCTACAGAACTCTCCACAGAAAAAACAACAGAATATACATTTTTCTCATTACCACATGGCACTTACTCTAAAATTGATCACACAATTGGAAGTAAAACTGTCCTCAGCAAATGAAAAAGACTGAAATTATAACAGTCTCTCAGATCACAGTGCAATCATATTAGAATTCAAGACTAAGAAACACCCCCCAAACCACACAATTACATGGTATTGAACAACCTCCTCCTGAATGACTCCTGGGTAAATCATGAAATTAAGGCAGAAATCAAGAAGCTCTTTGAAACTAGTGAGAACAAAGAGACAATATACCAGACTCTCTAGGATGCAGCTAAAGCAGTGTTAAGAGGGAAATTGATACACTAAATTCCCACATCAAAAAGCTAGAAAGATCTCAAATTGACATCCTAACACCACAACTAAAAGAACTTGAGAACCAAGAGCAAACAAACCCCAAAACTAGCAGAAATAACCAAGATCAGAGTGGAACTAAAAGAGATAGAGATGCAAAAAACCCTTCAAAAAAAAATCAATGAATCCAGGAGCTGCTGTTTTTTTAAAAAATTAATAAAATAGACTGCTAGCTAAACTAATAAAGAAGAAAAGAGAGAAGAATCAAATAGACACCATCAAAAGTGATATGGGGGTTATAACCACTGAACCCACAGAAATACAAACAACTTTCCTCCTTTGTGTCCATTTCTTCTCATCATTTAGTTCCCACTTATAAGTGAGAACATGTGTTATTTCATTATCTATTTCTGCATTAGCTTCCTTAGGATATTGGTTTCCAGCTCCATCCATGTTGCTTCAAATGACATGATTTCATTTTTATTAATGGCTCTGTAGTACTCGATGGTGTACATATACCTCATTTTCTTCATCCCGTCCACCACTGATGGGCATTTACATTGATTCCATGTGTTTGCTATTGTGAATAGTGTGGTGATGAACATACACAGTCATGTATATGGCATAAAGAAGAGGTTCAATTTCAATCTTCTGTATGTGGATAGTCAGGTATTCCAGGACCAGTTATTGAATACGGAGTCCTTTCCGAGTTGCTTGTTTTGCTTGACTTTGTCAAAGATCAGATGGTTGTAGGTGTATGGCATTATTTCTGGGCTCTCTATTCTGTTCCATTTGTCTATGTGTTTTTGTACCAGTACCATGCTGTTTTGGTTATTGTATAAACCTGCTGCACTAAAGGGTTGAAGCATTCCTGGTCTGCTGGCCATAATACTTTGATGGGTGGAGCCAGCCAAAGTGCTTCACTGGGGCAATGGCACTGGGATCCGTACTTGGTCACATGTGCCAGCAGCTGCAGCAGTGTGGTGGGGTATGTGTGTGTCAGTTGGGGAGGGGTACTGGTGGGATTTGGGCTGTTGCATTCCTGTGTACACTTGCACTCAGGTGGTGGCATGGTGGTGGTGGGGTGCTGGCAAGGGTAGGGTTGACAGTGTCTGTATTTGGACTCTCAATGGCATCAGTGGCAACAGAGGTGAGCGTTATCGGGTACAGAGCCTTAGACCTCTGTGCCTACATTAATGCCAGCAATGGTGGCATGGCCAGGTCTCTGCATGTCAGTAGTGGATACAGGGTTGTGGGGTTGTGGAGGTGGGCAGGTGGGTGGCAGGGTGGTCTCACCCTGTCAGCAGTGGGTGGCGAGGTGTGCATGCACACGTGGGACAGCAGGGATGGGGAGGCAAGGTCCACCAGCATGTGCATGCCATCAAATCAGTAGTGGGGGTGGCTTCTGGGCTAGTGTATGCTGCAAAGCTGCATGAGAGAGGTCATAGTTGGGGAGGTTGTAGTGGGCTGGTGCAAGCAATGCTCATGGAGCTCTCTGACAGTCTGAGAGCACCTGGGAAGCACCGTGGTTGAGTATCTGAGGCTGCCCTGTAGCCAGACTAGGACCCCAGGAGAGGCCAGCAGACAGAGGAATGCTCGGATCAGACTGGCCTCAACTTATAGTCAAGGGCACTCCCTTGCTCTGTCTACATCCAACAGTCACCCCAATGCTTCAGTCTTCAAGAGGAGCATGGTGAATGTATTAGTCTGTTCTCATTCTGCTAATAAGGACATACCCAAGGCTGGGTAATGTTGGGGTGATCAGACCCAACACCATGTCCTGGGGGTGATGAAGTCCAGTGGAATCAAAGGAAAGAGAAAAGGTAGCATGAGAGAGAAAGTCGGTCCAGGGGGCCAACGCAAGAATGGAGTTCTGGAAGGCCCCGAGTTCTGGAAGCCCAGACTATTTATTGGTGATCAAACAAAGAAACAGGTTGTGAGAATGTGGGGGTGAAAGGGCAAGCACATGATCTACAGCTGTGGCGGTTTAGCATTTCCTTTGAGGCATATGGAACATGTTCTGCTACTTGAGATAATGGGGAGCATGTTCTTCTAGTTTAAGCTAGAAGCAAGGAGCCAGCAAGTCTAGACTCATTCCAGAGGCCAGGAGGTGTTTTATGCCCTGAGCTCTGGACATTATGTCAGACAAGCAAGCCCTGCCTCGGCTTTTATTTTTCCCAACACTCAGCTTTTTCCCAACAGGGTAATTTATAAAGGAAAGATGTTTAAGTGACTCACAGTTCCACATGGCTGGGAAGGCCTCACAATCATGTCAGAAGGCAAATGAGGAGCAAAGTCATGATTTACATGTTGGCAGGCAAGAAAACTTGTGCAGGGGAACTTCCATTTATAAAACCATCAGATCTTGTGAGACTTATTCACTACAATGAGAATAGTATGAGGGAAACTGCCCTCATAATTCAATTATCTACATCTGGCCCTGCTGCCCTTGACACATGGGGATTATTACTATTCAAGGTGAGATTTGGGTGGAGACACAGTGAAACCATATCAGTGCATCCTGGGAGATAGGCACTCCTGGCTGTGCTCCATTGCAAACATTCCCACACGAAATCCTCTGGACTCCACACAGGCTGGAGTCCTGCCCCTATCACCTCTCTAAGCAAGTCTCTTTGCCAGCTCAAGTGTTCATGGGGGGTTGTGGAGTCTCCAGATGCCTGGATTCCAGACGTATGTGGACAGATGTATCTTTGCTTGTTTAACTCACCTCTTCCCCAAGAATCACTGGGGGCCAGGAATGAGTCCTGGTGCTTGGTATCCCCCTGCAGAGTTCCCAGCTTCCTCCAGCTTCAGCACAATGCCTGTGCCCTTCCTGTTTTTTCTCTCAATACCTTCCCCCTGAAGATCTGCTTGGAGTGTGCTGTTTTTCTCCATGTCCTGGTCTCTCAGTGGCAGGTGTTCTTCCTGGCTGCAACTTGTCAGCCCTCTTGGCTGAAACACCTAGTTCTTTGAATGTTTAGTAGAATTCAGCCATGAAACCATCCAGTTCCAGGCTTTCCTTTGAGGAGAGACCTTTCATTACTGATTTCATCTTCCTACTCATTATCGTTTTTTTCAGATTTTCTATTTTTTCATGAATCAGTCTTGGCAGATTGTATGTGTTTAGAAATTTATCCCATCTCTTCTAGGTTATCCATTTTGTTTGTGTATGGGTTCAGGGAAGTCTCCTATAATTCTTTCTATTTCTGTGGTATTAATTGTAAGGTCTTCTCTTTCATTTCTGATACTTACGTGAGACTTCTCTCTTTTTTCTCAGTCTAGCTAAAAGTTTGTCTATTTTTTTTTCAAAAAAACACCCTCTGTTTTTATATTTTCTATTGTTTTTTAAGTCTCTTTTATTTATTTATCATCTGATATTTCTTATTTCCTTCCTTCTACTAACTTTGCACTTACTTTGCTATTATTTTTCTAGTTATTTGAGGTACAATGTTAGGTTGTTTAATTAGGGTATATATATATATTTTCAGTGTAGGTATTTATTGCTATAAAATTCCCTTAGAACTGCTTTTGCTGCATCCCACACATTTTGGCATGTTGTGTTTCTATTTCCCTTTGTCTCAAGACATTTTTGAAGTTCCCTTTTAATTTCTTCTTTGGTCCATTAGTTGTTTATGTGCATGTTGTATAAATTTCACATTTTAAAAAAAATGCCAACATTTCTCCTGTTATTGATTTCTAGTTTCATAACATTGTGGTCTTAAACAATGCTAGATATAATTTAAGTCCTTTCATATATTTTAAGATTTGTTTTCTTGCCTAACATATAATATACTGGAGAATGTTCCACGTGTACTTGATAAGAATGTATATTCTGCTTGTTGGATGGAATGTTCTGAATATGTCTGTTAAGGCCAACTGGTCTAAGGTATAGTCCAAGTTGAATGTTTCTGTATTGATTTTTTTTTCTGGATGATCTGTCCATTACTGGAAGTAAGGCACTGAAGTCCCCTACTATTCCTATATTGCAATCCATCTCTCTCTTTAGATGTATTAATATTAATATTTTCTTTGTATGTTTAGGTTCTCTGATGTTGGATATATTTATGTATATTATATATATATTATATGTGTGTGTGTACATACATATATATATATATAAAATTACTATATCCTCTTGATGAATTGACCCCTTAACCAATATATAATGACCTTCTATGTCTCATTTCATGGTCTCTTACTTAAAGTATTGTCTAAGTCTGTTTTGTACTGCCATAACAAAATAACATGGATTGGATAATTTATAATAAACAGAAATATTTGACTTACAGTTCTGGAAGCTGGGAAGTTTTAGATCTAGGGGCCACATATGGCAAGGGCCTTTTTGCTGCGGCATCCCATGCCAGAAGAGCAAAGAGAGAGTGAGAGAGAGTAAGAGGGACCATGACATCAAACCCACAGCCTCAAACTCTTTTATAATCAGCATTAATCCATTTGTGAGCATGTAACCCTCATGACCTAAACACCTCCCATTAGACCCCACCTCCCACAACTGTTACATTAGGATTTATTTTCCAACTAATGCTTTGTGGGGGACATGCTCAAACCATAGCATTTCATCCCTGGCCCCCCAAATGTATGTCATTCTCACATGCAAAATACATTCATTCCATGCCAATAGTCCCAAAGTCAACTAATTCTTGCATCAACTCAAATAGTCTAAAGTCCAAAGTTTCATCTAACTCAGATATGGGTGAGCCATATTTCATTCTGAGGCAAATTCCCCCTCTAGGTGTGAAACTGCAAAATTAAACAAATTATATGCTTCCAAAATAATGAGACAGGCATAGAATAGACATTCTCATTCCAAAAGAGAGAAATAGGCAAGGAGAAAGGGGTAACAGATCCCAATTAAGTCCAAAACCCAACTGGGTAAACAACATCAAATTTCAAGGCTGGAGAATATTCTTCTTTGAATCAATCTCTCAACTTCTGGCACACTGGGGTGGGGGTTGCCCCCCTCCAAGACCTCCATCAGCCTCACCCCTATGGTTTTGCTGAACTTATCCTATCCAACTGGTCTCAGGCATTGGGGGTCTTATGCCTGCAATTCTCCCAGACTGGAGTTGCATGCTGGTAGCTTGACCATTCTGAGTTCTCTGCAAGTGACCCTAACCCCACAGTTCTTTTGGGCATTGCTTTAGTGGGGACTCTGTGCAGCAACTCTGCCTTTCTGACAAGTCTCTGCCTGGGCCTCAAGTTTGTTTACGACATCCTTTGAAATTTAAGTGAAAGAAATCATGCCTCTACAACTCTTATACGCTCTGAGCCTGCAGAATTAGCACTACATGAACTTTGTCAAAGTTTACTGATTGTGCTGCCCTCCTGAATGGTAGCCTGAACTGCTCCTGGGCTGGCTTGAGCCTTGGGCTTGGATGGTCCAGGATTGCTGCACTGGAATGCAAGGACAGACACTTAAGGCCACGCTGGGCAGCAAATGCTGAGATCCCATAGACACATCTCTGGAAACTTTGCCCTCAAGGTTTTAGCTTGCCTCAAAGATCTCTAATATGCCTTTTGGGTCATTTTTTCCATTATTTTGGTAAATAGAATCTGGCTCCCATCTATCCAACATTAACCTCTTCAGCAAAGAGTCACTTGATCACAACCTTCGTATTATTTCCTGACCATGCTTTTTTGCTTTCTATATGGCAGCCTGAGAGTTTGTAAATCTTTCCACCCTGCTTCCCTTTTAATTATAAATTCTGTATTTAAATCTCTCCCCTCAAATTTTACTATATGCAATTACAAAAAGCCACTGAGCACCCTGAATGTTTTGCTGCTTCCATATTTGTACCAACAGATATCTTAGTTTATTACTCTTAAGTTACGTCTTTTATAAAGCCCTTGGGCATGGACACAGATCAGCCTAGTTCTTTACCACTTTACAACAAGGATGGCCTTTCCCCTAGTTTCCAGTGCTTTATTCTTCATTTCTTTCTGACACTATCAGAGTAGTCTTCACTGTCCATATATCCACCAGCATTCTGGTCATGACCAATTCAGTAATCTCCAAGAAGTTTCAGACTTTCTCTACAGTTCTCTTCTTCTGAGGCCTCACCAGAATCACCCTTAATGCTCCATTTATGGCAATACAAGCATGTTTTTAACACTCACTTCAAAACTGTCCCTCTTACCACAAAAATGACAAATATAAGAGATGACTGATATGTTAATTAGCTTGATTCATTTCATAACATGCAAATATATCAAAATATTACAACGTACATTTTAAACATACATAATTTTGTTAATTATATCTTAAAGCTGGAGAAAATATTTTTTAATTATTAGAACTACACAAGAATTTAACAAATATCTTTTTAAAAAGAGAAAAGATTGCAGCTCAAAGAACCAGATAAAAAGAGTAAATGCTCTAAGAAAAGGGAAGGAGGGACCTCTGTGGTTAGGACATCTGGATTTCATAACGGCTGGGGTGAGAGGGTGGTCAGGGATCTAGAGAGAGAAAGAAACCTGTCTAGAGTTTAGTCAAGCTGAGGGAAATATTTAGCCTCTCTTGGTCAGTAATTTTAATTTTAATGGCTATCACCACTATCACCAGATTATTTTAACCAAAGATCTATAATAATTCACATTTCACCATTTTCCATCTTCTCAACACTGGAAATACTTCATCTTATTTTAAATTTTTACAGTGTAATAGGAAAACAGTGATACTTCATTACTGTTTAAATTTGTATTTTCGCAACTATTAAAAAGTCTGAACATCTTCTGCCCATTTGATTATATATTTTTGTGAATTTCATATCTATCTACTTTGTCTTCTTTTTGGTTAGCATGGATTTTTTTATGTGTCATTAATTTCTTAATGTGTTCATTGTTTATGAACTTTTAAGATTTTTGACATACAATTATTTATCAGTTTAATATTTTGGTTAAAATATGTTCCTAATGATTGCCAGGGGGAAGGGTGAGAGGAGAGAGGATTAGTTGCAAAGGAGCAAGAGAAAATCTTTTGGGACGGTGGAAATATTCTATATCTTAATTATTTTAAAGGTTACATGAACATATGTATTCATCAAAACCCATCAAACTATACACTTAAACTGGGTGGATTTCATTATATGTAAATTCTACCCCCATAAATCTGGGGTGGGGGAACTAACAGAAAAAAAACTCTTAGCAAATGGTACAATTAAGGCTAATTTTATGTATCAAATTTTATATGAAAAGAAAAACCCAGTGAATAGTGAACTCTAGTTAACAATTTGTGTACTGAATATTTATGAGATGTATTGATTTCTTCAGTCGACTTTGAAATGCATGGAAAATAAAATAAACTGATGGATGAATAAAGAGATGGGTGGACAGATAGATATTGATAAAACAAATAAACTGTTGATCATAGATCTAAGTGGTGGTTATATAAATATTTGCTGCAAACTTTTCCAACCTTGCCATAGGTTCGAAAATTTTGAGAATAAATTTTATAATTAAAATATCTCTCAATACTTAGGTTGCTATATAGTATACTATAATTTCTTCTAATATTTACTGCTTTATATAATAGGAACCTGATCCAAACCACAGGACTCCATACTTTCCCCTTATTCTCAGCCAGTACACCTACGATCCTACTTTGATCTGGGGAGTCACCCATTCTTGAGATAGTCACTGATTCTTTCAGATGAATAAAATCTTGTAACTCTATATGTCACTTAGACTCTTTTTTTCATTGACAATTATCACTTTATAGTTGCAAGATGGTTTCCACATTCCCTGACAGGGTATGCAGTGACAATGTTTGGGGCAGAGGAAGTGTATCTCCTGTGTTTGTTTTTACAGGGGAAAAAATTCTTTCCCAGAGACTGAGTCAGACTTAGATCCCTGTGGCCAGGACTGAGTCACATTCTGATGTCCTGGTGCAATGAAAGCCAGAAAGGTGATTATACTGTATTTTTAGCTTCTTTAATGGGAGTTAAGCCAGCTAGGAAGAAATCCTGGGGATAGGAAGAATGGCTGCAGAGCGTACGGCCAACAGTGTATAGCATATTTTTCCAGAATATTATTGAACATGTCATATCATCTAAAGTAGTCAGGATGTTCAATTTTATAGGTTTATGAACACTCACAATTTTTAAAGCAGCTCCTCTTGAATATTTTGATAGTAATAAAAGGATATTTCTAGTAGAGCCAAAATGTTTTAACATATATAACAGAATATTTTCCTTTCTAAAAGGCAGTTTGAGGAAAGGCACAGAGAGATTCTTCATATGAAATTATGCTGGCTTGCAGTGCTGGAGCAAAACGATCAGTATCAAAACACACAAAGCATGTTACCAAAAACGAAACCAGATGATTAATTTGTGTCTTCATAGCACCAACAGTAAGGGCCATGTGCTAGTCCTGGACCCAAACTAGGAACCCCACAACGAAGACTCTTCTTCTATTTGTGTTTTTCAAGGATGTGTTTCTGTTCAGGTCAATATCCATCACACTAGTACCTCACTAGCAAAATAAGCATTGTTGCTAAGCGACAGGAAAAATATGATGTTTGAGAAAACCATCTCTTTGAAACAATAGCTGACAAGAGAGCTGTTGCTAAGTGTCATTTAGCATGCATATCAAACTGAACCTTACGATCATCTGCAGTTAAGTGTGTCATGCCACTCTGCACTGATAAGGTTTTTGAAATTGAAAGAAAGGAGATAAAACATGGACCTTTCCTCATGCTACAGATCCATTTTCCGCAGATGGCCTAAAGACGATGATAGCTGATGGTTCTCACATACTTACGTATTCTGAGGCATAAGTGCTAATTGATTATCATTATTACAGTTTTTCATCAGGAAGCCTTTTCCTGCCTACAGAGAAATTATAAATACAAGGAGAGTAGGATAAAGAAGGGGACACAGTAATATGTAAATATAGGATATTGAAAACTTACTGTCACAGTAATGATATATAAGAAACCACCTCAAAACTCAGTGATTTATAAAAAAAAAAAACCTTGACTTTACCTCGCATCATATATAAAAATTAACTTGAAATGGGTCTTTGACCTAAAAGTATGATCTATACTTATAAATCATCTCAAAGAAATCATGGAATATCTTTGTGACCTTAGAGTAGGAAATTGTTTCATAGATGGGACACAAAATTATAGACCATAAAAGAAAATAATTAATAAACTGAATTGTATCAATTTTTTTTAATCTGCTGTTTGTAAGATACTGATAAGAAAATCAAAAGACAAGTCATAGGTTAGGAGGAAATATTTGCAAAACATATATCTGATAAAAGGCTGGAATTTAGAATATATAAAAACCTAACAAAAGTCAATAATAAGGAAACAAACAATTCAATTAAAAATAGGCAACAGATTTTAAAAAATACTTCATCAAAGAAGATTTAAAACTTTAAATATGGATGGCAAATAAGTTTATGAAAGAAGCTCTATGTTGTTGCTTTTTAAAGAAATCTAAATGAAAAACCTAATGAGATGCCACTTTACACCTATAGCAATTACTTAATAAACCAAAACAAGGACAGCCCCAACCCCCTAAATCTGACATTACCAAGAGCTACTGAAGGTGTGGAGTAATTTGAACACTCATACATTGTTGGTAGAATGTAACATGGTTCAGTCTCTCCATAAAACAGCTTGGCAGTTTCTTACAAAGTCAAACATCCACTTGACAACTCAGCAATCCTACTACTCAGTATTTACCTAAAAGAAATAAAATGGTACGCCCACACCAGAACACACATGTAAATATTGCTAAGTAGCTTTAGTCTTAATATCCCCCAAATGTGAACAACTCCAATGTCTATCACCTGGCGAATGGTAAAAAATAAAAACAACAACAACGACAATGACAAAAATAAAACCACAACTGTGTTAAATACATATAATAAAGTGCTACTCAGAAATCAAAAGAACATACATGCAAAGACATAGATACATCTCAAATGCATTATGCTAAATGAAAGAAGCCAAATTTAAAAAAAAAAAAAAAGCCTTCATACCATATGAGTCCATTAATTTGACTGTTTGGAAAATTGAAAACTACCAGGGACAGAAAACCAACCAGTAGTTAGTTGCCAGGGACTAAGAGTGAGGGGAGGCGATTGTCTGTAATGGGGCACAAGGGAATGTTGAATGTTGATAGAAATGTTCTAAATCTTTATTGTGATGGTGATCATGTAACTGTACATATTTCTCAAAATGCATAAAACTCTGTACCTAAAAAGGGTGAATTTATTTACTACAACACTGTATCTCAGTAATCCTGAACCCTTAAAGCAACAAAAACAAAACTTATTTATTTATAATCATTTATTCTCACAGATCTGCTGGTCATTTGGAGAAATTTTCCTTCAGGTTGAATTACCAAGAAGTCTCTGCTTTCTATTGCTCATTTACTTGTAATCACCTTGGGCATATGTCCTATTTTGGGGCAGGCATTATTGAAGCTCCTGCTTTCATAAGGTCTCCCACCATCTCACTAGCTAAAGCAAACACTTCAAGAGCCAAAAGTGAATGATAGGAGATAAAATTCATGAAAATGCAAAATTACACACCAAAGGCCTAGATACAGGGAAGGGTGAAGAAGTACTGCCAGCAATTCAGTACCTAAGCCAAATTTGTCATGCGCAATTCTAAGGAGCCAATGGTGAATTCTATGTTTTGGACGTGGTTTGCCACAACTCATGTTGAAATTTGACTCCCAATGTGGCAATGTTGGAAGGTGGGGCCTGGTAGGAGGGGTTTGAGTCATTGGAACAGATCCCTCTTGAATAGATTAATGCCATCTTGTGGAGTTCTCATTCCAGTGGATTAGTTACCATGAGAGTGTGCTGTTCCTCCTTATGTTTGATCTCTTTGCACATGCCTGCTTGCCTTTCTACTTGTCTACCACAACTTGAAGCAGCACATGGCCCTCACCAGAAGCCAAATAGTTGCCTGTACCATGCTCTTGAATTTCCAGCCACCAAAACTGTGAGTTAACTAAACCTCTTTTCTTTGTAAATTACCCAGTGTTAGATATTATGTTATGGCAACACAAAACAAACTAAGACAGTAAATAAGGGTTGTCACCAATAATTAAATAATAGTCTACATAAGCTAATTTCCCACAACCACACTAAGAGGTTTTAATGAAAACAAATATCAGACCAAATTTTACCATACATACTGATAGTTAGTGAGTAAATATTCTTTAGAAGAAGAAAGAAAAGTTTATGTAACTTCTCCTTTCAGTGTGATGAATCTCATTTCCTTATCTCATTTTTTTTTGGTACTGATCTGATGTTGCATGAGCAGTTTACTTGAGACAGGTATGGTAATATTCTAGATATAGGAGTCTATACCCTTAGAGATGACATATAATTATCATCGGCCAATCAAAAATCCTTCATGCCAATAGATGGACAAACGACTGTTTAAAAATCAAGGCCAAAGCACTTCTCTCAAGTTTGCAAGTTACAGAACTTGCTAGATGCATACAGTCTGTTCAATTAATGGTGCAGTGGTGAATTTAGACAATTATAATATGCTTAAAATATTTTAGCTAATCTACTTATTTTTATTATTGCTGGTTTTGCCAAAGAGACTTCACTTCCATATTCATTATGTTAATTAACAAGGCACTAATTTCACCAGTGAATCCCTGTATCTAAAATTGAATTGTAAAATATGTGACCAGAAATAATGATTAATAAAATAATGAAATACATGTATTTCTTCTGAAATGAGGCTTTTCTGAATAAAGAGCAAGTGACAATCCCTAAGATGTGAATCCCTGATTATAGCAATTGGCAACACCTAAGGTGTAGCTAGCCTAACATTAACAATACGTATAAAAATCACAATGTCTATGCCGTAGTACTTCAAAGCAAATGATTCAGAAGATGTTTTTTGAGAGCCCCCAGCTAAATTGGTGTTTCATTACCAGAGAAGCTAGTAACCTTACCCTAATGGGAAATGAAGTGAGGCTGAATGTGTGTGTCTGCAGTGTGCCTTTCTCAGGATACTTCCTTTATCTGACTGACAGCCTAATGCCTGGTTGTCTGACCCATGCCTAGTTTATCACTCTGACCATCACTCTGCATCTGGGAGACTGACCTTGTGTTCTCCCCACATCTTCAAGAAAACCAGGCCTGGGGAAGCCCCTAATTCTTCAGCTGGAAGGCACAAATTAAATAGACCAACCCAGTAAAAATAAGTTTAAAGATTTACTTACAGATCCTGAGCAAGGAGGGTGCCATAAGTTGGGAGGGCAGTCCTCCCTCCCTGGGGTCTGTGAGGCAGTACTGAAGAGTCAAGCAAAGAGAGAGAGACAGAGAGAGACAGAGAGAGAAAGAGAGAGAGAGAACCAGAGGTATACATAAGGGAATAGGGTGTGGATCACTTTAAGTTCTCAGCAAATGCCTGAATGTCCCCTTTAAATGGCAGGAAAGTGGGGAGCCCAACATGCAAGGCAAGAGAGATGCCTCTAAGTTCTTGGTCTTTGGCCACCAGTTTGATCCCAGTTGTTTAAGGTTAGAACTGGAATGGTGACCAAGTTCTGTCTCTGGTATGAGAAAGTGAAGTTTTCATTCAAAACGGATGCCCAGGCAACATAAAATTACAAGAATTAGTTACAAAATGTTTATATCAGTATTATTAAAAAATAACTTTAAATATCCAACAATAGGAGAATAAATTAAGTCATATTCCCATAATACAGTATATAATATTTTGAATATTACAAAACAATGAATACACAGATATGTTGATTAAAAGAAGCCGGTTGGTTCCATTAATATAAAGTTCAAAAATTGGTAGAAATAATTTGTGGTGATAGATCTTTGCAGTGGGTTGAGAGTGGTATCGACTGCAAAGTGAGAATGAGAAAACCTTCTGGGTGATGGGAATATTCTTTATCTAAGCACAGGTAACTATTTCAAATGTATATCCATATGTAAAACATCATCAAGTAGTTCACTTATAGCTAAAATATTTTAAGTAAATTATATAACACTAATATAAAACTATTTACCTGTAATATCAAGCTCAATTCTGTTTTCAGTGGCCACATATCTGTATAATAAAATATATGAATATAAAGTAGACAGAGAAGCAGCTATGCCTTCAGAACCATATTCTGGAATCCACAGGAATATTGGAAAGCTGTTCTCACCATCCACCTATCTACATCTTCCTCCTTCTGCCTCATTCTTGAGTGCAGTTCTATTTAATGAACTCGTCATCCTGTAAGTAACAATACAAATATGGACTTCTTTGTAGTTATATCTGACTATTCTCAAATCTCTCACCCATCAGAATTGATTGTCTCAAACTCTGTGTTCTTATAGTGATTTTTTAACAAAATTTTGTCAGGTTAATTATTTAATAAGAGACTTTTTTTTTCATATGTGCTTACTCCCTCAAAAGATTATGAAGGTCTAGAATTGTATCTGACATAGAATTTTCATCCTCCCAAACAGACTGTGCCTCCAATGATTCTACTTGTATTCAAAAAACAAATTATTTCTCTCTTCAACTTTCAGAAACTCACAGAAATGGTTACTCCTGTGAGTTGATGAGTCTACTCTCTGTGTTCTATGGTGACAGAAAACTGAGCTTTTGTTTTTCAATGGCATTTACTTTGGTTATCAATATCTTCATTGCACTATGGTAGGCATCATTTAGAAGGCTATTTGTCTTCACTGGAATCCTTCCAGTTCTTTTACTGTTACTGCCTTATATCAAAAAATCTTCATCAATTGCCTAAACAGTAGCAATGGCCTCCTAATTGATCGCTCTGTATCCAATCTACCCTCAACTGCCCTACCCTTAATGAGCTCTACAAACCATTCTTAACACTACAGACTAAAGATCTTTCTAAAGTGCTTACTAAACTAAGTGACCTTCCTACTTATTCCCATAGTAGCACTCATAACAATATATCCTACCTTTTCGTTGCATGTCTACATTCAGCAACATATAATAATTCAGATGAGGGACTGTGTTTTCTTTAATAGTCTATACTTATGATAATCCCCAGTGTCTATTGTTGCCATCTTTATGTCCATGAGTATCCAATGTTTAACTCCCATTTATAAGTGAGAACATGCAGTATTTGGTTTTCTGTTCTACCAGAAGAGGGAGAGAGGGCAGGGAACAAGGACTGAACAACTAAGTGTTGGATACTATGTTCACTACCTGTGCGATAGCAGCATTCATACTTCAAATCTCGGCATCACCCAATATACTCATGTAACAAATCTGCACATGTACCCTCTGAATCTAAAATGAAAGTTGAAATTATAAAAATATATATATATTCTATACCTAGCCTGTAGTACAAGGCTGAAACAGAGTAGATGCCCATGAGTTGAATACATGAATAAATAAAAAGGCTTTTGATTTTCCACATGCAATCAGTCCCACCCATCATCTAAATCTGTACAGAGAAGTCTTCCTGAATCTATTTCATATATATAACTTTATATATAAAGAATTAACTTAAAATACAACTTATTCCATATATTTATTTCTATATGTTAATGCATATGTGAAATTGTGCACTTTGATCTTAACTTTTCATTTGTTACTATGCCATTTAATCAATTATTCCTAATTAAACCTTCATATTAAAAGGTTTTTACAAATGTATCAGAGCTTTTTTTTTGGTGAACAATCTATCAGTTGTACCTTTTATACATATGTACATAATAATATACTCAGTAAAATACTATAATCACATATTATTGAAATGGTGGTTTAGTAATTACTATAACTAATAAAAGTTTACCAAGTTGTAAAATTTAGTCATTTGCTATTTAAGTAGAGTTTGATTTTCAAAATTAAATTGAAAATTCCACAGAACAGGAGAAGTTTACACCTGCTATATAGCCCCTTCTCATCTCTCAGGTGCCCCCCACAATAAATATCTTTTCCCACAGGATCTTATAATTTAAAGAATAAAACAACTAACCATAAAGTTACAACGTTGAGGAATGGAAATATGAGTGATCTTTTTCCACTTACATATCACTGGATTATTTGATGGCTGATTTAGCACAGAGGTTGAAACTCCATTGGGAATGTGGATAGCTCATTTCTTAATTAAAACAATGAAAATGAAATATGATGTGATTGATTGATAGGAGGAAACAGTTGTTCCTATAACTTAAAATGTTTTATGGCACACCATTTATAATTCAATACTGAAACCCTGAGAAGAGTAATGAAAAGATTGTAGGGCACACTGAGTTCCTTGAAAATAAGGATTGCATAATCAAAGACATATTAAAGAAGACAGCAACAGCTGAAAAGATGTTCCAAAATGTTATTTCAGGAAAAATACTGTTCCTTCATTATCTTAACAAAATGTGAGTAGCCCCTGCTGATTTGAGCACTAAGTCATATTTTTTCCAAAAATGAAATGCTGCTTTGACTTTATTATTCAAAATTATGATTTGGAAGAGGGCATGCTAGTCAGAAGCTTATAATGGCTACAGAAGAAGAAAGAGGAGAAGCCATAGAATATTGTGACTCTGAAATAAATGGATGATAATCAATCTTCTTAAACATTTTCTACTTGCAAAGAAACCATTCCACAGTGTCTATCAAAAAACAGATAAAAGTTTGGAAACACACATAACACTTGCTTCCTCAAAAATAGCGATAAATTCTTTGTCAAATTCTACAGCAGTCATTCCATAGAATTTCTTTGATTATACTTCATTCAGTATTGCACATTTGCCATCATATATTTGTATTTTCACATACAAAAGCATACACATTTTAAGAAGAGATACATTTGCTCTGAATAATGCCTTTCTTTCCATATTTTCACTTTGATATTTTTTATGCCTTCTAAAGCAGAAAACGTTTGGTCAACTTTGCCAAGAGCTAAAGTAAATAGTTAAAGTAAAAGAACAACTGGCTACTTTTCGGTAACTGGTGGTAAGCAAAGCTGGTTATCAAGCATGCTGTTAATCTCCCTGGGCTGGCGGTACATGTTTGCCAGTAGCTCCAATGAGTCTCTTACATTAAGGGTCTTTAACTACTGTGGTACAACCAAAGCAGTTGATGGGTTATTCTCTCTCAAAGGCAAAAACATAAACTCCAAATGTAAACCTAAAAATTTAATCATTTCTGATTATTATGACTCCCTGGTTTCCTACAAATAGAAATGCAAAACCTTATTTAAACCAGTCTTTAATTCATAAAAAAATTGTCTTCAAGAATGTGAAAGTGAGCCTAAGGGGAAAGAACATGAAGGCAAAATAGACTCCTCTAATATGCATAGCAACTGTACATAATGTCAAAAATGCAAAAACAGGATCAGTGTCTTGGGTGAGAGTTCCCACACAGCTGGGTGAACCCACGCAGAATTCTTCTGAGCCTTATTTTCCTTTTCTGCACAGCCATTATTAATAGCCTTGGAGAGTTTACCTCTCCCTCTGTCTGTTCTGGGACTCAGAAACACAAGTCTACACCCGCAGGAACAGAGTGGGTTAGAGTAAACAGTTCATGTTTCATTATTAGCTCCACCACTTATTTCCTGTGCAAACGTGAGCAAAGTACTTATTTGTGCTTTGTTTCATCATTGGCAGAAAAAGGATAAAAAATGCACACATACAAGTACAATGCAGTCTTTAAGCGTACAGGTTCTGGCGTTAAACTATTTGGATTTAAATCCTGGCTCTGGTATTTTTTAGCTGTGTTACCCTGAACAAGTTACTTTATCTTTCTGTGCCTCAGAGTTTTTTCTTATGTGTAAAATGGATGATCTTTATAAAATAGGGATTTACGGATATTTTATTAAATTTTGTGACCTTTTAAAGTGATGTTTGCCGTGTAAGAACTATTCAATACATATTAGCTACTCTTATTGTTATTATTACTATCATTAGTATTGAAATTTCTGAATGGGCTTCCAATGAACAAAATTCTTTATCCACAGATTGTTAAAAAGGTAAATGAAACAAAGACTAAATATGGAGTATACAATATTGTTTTTATTATTAACTTTTGACCTGAGGGCTTAGTAACTCAACCTGAACACGAGTTAAGCTGACTGACAATCCTCTACTCCCACCTCAAAACAGCTTCCACATGAGGCAGCACCTATAGAAACTTATATTATAAAGGAGGATTAAGGTATCTCTTCTTCTGCAGCTAGAACTCCTTTCAAGAATAAGAGACGGTAGCTAAAGAAATAGATCTTCCTAAATTTGCCTTTATGAAAAGTCATTCAACCTCCCCAAAGACAAAATGAATAAAGAGTGCAGGGGAACCCTAGGTCATAACAATGGAACATTATTCACAGGAAGGAAACAAGAAGCGGAAGAAATCTTCCCAGATGACATTGTTGTCGTCGTCATCATTATTATCCATGCCATCACCAAAGCTGCCTCTACAAAGAGGCGCCTAGAACAGAGCATTTCCTTTTTCCTCAATAACTTTTTAAAAATTATTTTGTCTTCCTTATATTCATGTATGTATTACACTAAAAACTAGAGAACTTAAATGTCACTGGTCCCTTAGTCATGTAACAAGCTCCCTTTTAGTAAGTATGCTTGCCAATATAAATTGGATTGGGAGTTATTTATCATCATTCAAAAAGATTAGTTAATATGCAGTTACTATGTCTGTTTTGCTAGCCCAACCAATTTGCCTTCAGCTGTACTGAAATAGGGGTGTGTTCATAATCATTTGTTCAGATTGTTGGGAAAGGAGCTTTCCACATACTCTTGTCAAATGTCATGGAAATAGTTCACCTTATTTCGTGGGAAAAGGAGGTAACAAAACCAATATGAAGCATCTGAAAAATAACAATGTACATCAAAATAAAAGGCCATTCACTAACAACAAACAACTCAAAAATAAATTAGAATAACATATGAAAATTAAGACATTCAGAATAGTCAAAAATATCCCGAGAAAGAGCAAAGTGGAATGACTCAGTTCTGAATTTTAAAGTTTGCTACAAAGCTACAATAATCAAGAGGGTATGGTCATGACATAAGGATATATATAGAGATCAGTGGAATAGAAGGAAGATCCCAGAAATAGTCCCTCACATTTATGGTCAATTAATTTTCAACAAAGGTTCCAAGAAAATTCAACAGGAAGAAATAGTCTTTAAAAAAAATCAGTGCTGGGACAATTGGCTATCAATATGCAAAATGATGGATTTGGACAAGGTAAATAGCCCAATTAAAAAATGGTCAAAGGATTTAAATACATATCTCTCCAAAGACAACATAAAATGGCTACTAAGGATATGAAAAGATGTTCAACATCATTATTTATCCAGGAAATTTAAATCAATCTCATATTAGGAAACTATTTTTCACCCACTCTGATGTCTAAAATCAAAAAAACAAAAAATAACAAATGTTGGCAAGCATATGGGAAAATTGAAACTCTCATACCTTGCAAATGTGAATGTAAAATGGTAATCCACTTTGAAAAGCAGTTTTTTGACAGTTTCTTAAAATGTTTAATTGTTGTTACTGTTTGACCCAGTAATTCTACTCCTAAGTATCAAATAAATACATGGGAATAGTCACAACAGCATCATTCAAAAATTGCTAAAAATTTGAAACAATCTAATTTCACTAATTGGTAAATGGATAAGCAATATTTGACATACCTATACAGTGGAATACTATTTAGCAATAAGCAAAAACAAATACAGATGCATACTGTAACATGAATGAACCTCAAAAATATCACGCTTAGTGAAAGAAGCCAGAGACAAACGAACATACATTGAATGATTCCATTCATATGAAATGTCCACAAAATGCCAAATCTATATATTGAGATGGTGGATTAGTAATTGTCTAGGACTGGGAGGTAGAATGGGGAGTGACTTTAAACAAACATGAGATTTCATTCTTGGGTGATACAAAAGTTGTAAAATTATGGTAGTGTTTGTAAAACTTATAAAATGTATTACAACTCATTGAATTGTACATTTATAATGCATACATTTTATAGTATATAAATTGTATCTTAATAAAACTTTTCCAAGAAAAGAAAGGAACATTTTCCTAAAGTGTGAGAATGAAGCATACCTTTGAAAATTATTTCCTTCAAGTTACCTATTTGCTTAGTGATTATAAAGTGGTTTCATATCTATTATTTAACTTTTTGTTTACAATAATTCCTTCTAATAAAAAATATTTCTGTTTTACAGAGGAAATTTACTCTAAGAAGTCAATTTATCTGCCACAGTCTTGAACTAGGTAGGTTGTACTAAAACCAAATTTAATTTTGTTTTAATCTAAAATCATCTAACATTTTGTTACTAAATGTTGTTCTGTGGCTCAAATGAAATATAAGTTTGTTTGTCCCCCATGCAAGAATTCAAAGCACATGCTCTTGGTCAGGGATTCAGAGACCAGACTCTTTACATCTTGTGGTTTCACTATTCCCTTCCACCTCATTATCGTCTCATTTGCTAGAAAAGGCAAGAGAGCACTGAGGTGTTTTACAGCCTTTGCCTGGGGAAGACACATTTTGTCTCCTAACATGTCATTGGCTAGAATTCAGTCACATGACCACACCTAACTGCAAGGGCAGCTGGGAAGTACCAACTAGAGGTGGGCTGTAAAATAAGAGGATAATGAATTTTGGTAAAATGCACAGAAATGTTACTTATGTTTTTTAAGAAAATTTGACTGCTACTTGTGCTCTGAAATGGCAAGTTTAAAGTCAAATCTATCTAATGTATTCACATATTCTTATAAAATTAACTGAAGATAAAATTTAGCTATAAAGAAGTAATCAGAAACCTAAACATTCACTCTGCATTTCTAATTGTGCATATTACAAACATGATGCAAATCAAGTTCCTTTTTGAATTCCTTGAGTAACCAGGAATTATATGATTCTAAGTTAACAGTGCTCAAGCACTGACCCCATCACCATTTGTCATTTCACAGTTCAGTTCTGCCACTTATATGCTGTGTAATTTGGACATATTATTTAATGCCTGTAAGTTTCAGATTCTCCAACTGAAGAAAAGGAATAATACACCTAAGTCTTCAAGAGTTATCAGGAAGATTAAATATATGTAGAACATTAGCTGATATAGTAGAAATTTATTAAATGCTACTCTTCATCTTCCCTTTCGTGTAAGGTCCTATAAGACTCTATTACCATGATTTGGTGATGAAAGTTCTAAAACAATTTACTTCCCTTATTCCTGCAGTATATATTTTTTTCAGCTACAACTTATTTTATTAATATGCATGACAATAACACATATTTTCTTCTTTTTTTTCCTTCTGAGTAATTAACTCAGTACCTGTCTTATTCTATGCACTTTAAAATGACGGTTTCAATCATATGAAGGCACACAAGTCTAGCTGAAAAGATTGGCACATCGTCATTTGAACACAACTCTTCTATCTTTAAGATAGATCTCTGGCTGGTAGGTGTATGACTACTCATTTTGAGTTTCTCATTGTTTGCAGACAGGTGCTCTTCTTCATTTCACTGATGCAAGAAGAGTATATTAGTTTTCTGTGCTGTGACTTTCACCTGCTTCACCTCCTCTCCCAAGAGAAATGTCAGAAAGAAATCTTTGCTTTCCATTGAATAAGCTGACAGGAACAGGGTAGTGAAATGCAACTTCTTAGATTAAAAAGAAAGATAATAATAGATGTTTCTGGAAAAGTTTTATTTCATTTTATTTTTGAATTTTGGCTTTCCAAAATTCCTTAACAGGCAAACAAAATAATACATAATTACATATGAATAACAGAAAATCAATCTGGAGCCAAATCAGGGTCACATTCAATGGTCTCTAAACAATGAACAGCTTATCAAATATGGAATGTCCACTCACCATCCTATACCTGCTGAATCAGAAATTTTAAGCATTAGACGCAAGTTTGAGAACCCAAAGTTGGCATTTTTTTGTACTCTTCATAATTTGAACCATATCAAATTGATAAAACTTGACAATATTTTATGGACAAAGTGTCAA
Organism: Papio anubis; assembly: GCF_008728515.1. Classification (NCBI taxonomy): domain Eukaryota; kingdom Metazoa; phylum Chordata; class Mammalia; order Primates; family Cercopithecidae; genus Papio; species Papio anubis. The sequence continues at coordinate 32,715,968 of NC_044984.1, forward strand.
CTTTGTAATAGTTTGACCTAATATTTAGCTCAGTCACATGAGTTTAGTTTTCAGATTTCTCTGGGTGACTCTCTGAAAAACATATATTCCCAGGTCTGGCCTAAAATTTACCAAATTAGAATTCTAGAGCAGGAGATTCTGCTGCTCCAGAACCCTCAAGAAACTATCATTTGAAAGTATAAGTCCTTTTTCAGGTATAAGGTTGTAGAGGTTTGGAAAAGGAACATCATGGTGATGCCTCTGTGAATAAAGAGAAGTAAATTTTTATATGTATACATAAATATATTTACATTTAAAATTAGAAAACAACAACTTCTTAAAAATCAAGTCCTAGTATAAATACCTGACAGTCTGGAAAATTAAGCACTAAGGTGAAATTTAAAGATGTACTTAATATTTATATAATGAACCAGAGTAATATGTACTTTATAAACATCCTGATCATATCTTGCATGAATTTATGACCACAAATCTGAAGGTGAAAATTTTCCATATTAATTCTTAAGACTGTTCCTGCTTTGGAATTAGATGCACGATTATGTGTCTGTTGCATGGGGAGAAGACTGAGGAGAGTTTGGCTGGACAGGAATTCAGGTTATGTGGCTGACCCAATGACCCCCTGAATGGCTCAGTATTTATTTGTCTCGCTCATGCTTGTTTTGACCCTTTGTTCTCTGCTCTCTGACTGCAGTCGGTTACGCCACACCCACTGCATTTTTACACACACACACACAGACAGCCCAGTCTGACATGATCTGTGTACCTAGCTCTCTCTCATTTGTATGTTTCCTTTGGATTATGTTTGTCCAAATGCCTTTGGAATATCTGTACTTGAATATCATAGGACTAGGAATTTGCTTAAGAATGAAATTATTTGTATAATGAGCAGACAATATTGCAGTGTACTTATCTGGAATATTTTCTACATATTCGCTAACCAATAGTTTTTTTTTTTTTTTTTTTTTTTTTTTTTTTAATTTAAGTCCCTGTCTCTGATAGTGTTATTGGTAGGGTGTTGGTGGACTTAACATGACTGGTGGATTTGGAGTAAGCCTGAAAATGAATGAATACAGTTCTATCCAGAAATATTTTAGTTTCCTCTGGAATAAAGCAGTTTGGTTTAGGGTAAAGGTTCCATTCCACTCATGATTCAGCTTAGAGTCTAGGTCAAAGCCCTGTTATCCAAACTCAGGCAGAGTTTTGTGAAGGGCCTTCAGTGGCCTGTGGCCTAGAAGTGTGGGTGGGGGAAAGTTACCTTTCATCCTCTGTTTTCCAGATCTCTTGAGCTGCCCCTACTCTTAGCAACCATCTGGGGACAGGAGATGTAGAAGACAATCAATATGATGTCAGAATTTCAATGTGGAACATTTGTGGGACTCCAAGTTTTTGCTGCCCAAAAAACAAAAGCAAAAAAGCAAACAAACAAAACACCTTTAATTATTATTAGCCCTCTCTGCTACTGGGGACCAGATGCTGGCTCTGTTGGGAGGGACATTTGTTGTTCTCAGGGCACTGCATGGGTGAGGTGAAATGAGGGGCACAACCTCCTGCACAGGCACGTCCCTGCCCTACACTTATCCATAGTGTATTATCTGGCTCTCCACCCACAGACTTCTCCTAAGCCTCAAACTCTAATGTGCAGCTTTGTAGGGATGCTTCAAGATGGTGTAACCCGAGCCACATAAACTGGCATGTTCTTCATCCACCAGAAACACCAGTATCTTTGCGAGCCTCAGTGGTGGAAACTAAGGTTACCTGAGATACTACTTCTCTTAATTTAGCTACTATCTCTCTTATTGTCCCCACACCTGAGCAGCATCAAGAGGGTCCATCAGCCCTGTGACTACAGTTTTCTTATTGGAGTTAGCTGAGTTTCTCCTTATTCAGCACAAGTGAGAGAGACCCAGTTGCAACATTTTTTGATTCTGCATATCAATGAGACCATGTAGCATTTGTTTTTCTATGCATGTCTTGTTTCACTTAGCAAATGATTCTCCAGGTTCATCCATATTGTGGCAAATGCAAGGACCCCTTCTTTTGAAAGGCTAAATAATATTCCTGTGTGTGTGTGTGTGTGTGTGTGTGTGTATACATAACTTTTTATTCATTCATCCATACATGCACAGATATTTGGGTTGTTTGCATATCTTGGCTATATTAATAATGGTATGATGAACATGGAAGAACAGCTATCTTTCTAAGGTAGTGATTTCATTGACTTCATGTATACGCCCAGAAGTGGGAGTGCTTAATCATCTGTAGTTCTATTTTTAGTGTTTGAGGAAACTTGATACTGTTTTCTATAATGGCAGTACCAACTTACTTTCCCACTAACAGCATGCAAAGGGGCCCTTTTCTCCACATTGTAACCAACACGTGGAATCATTTGCTTTTTGTTAATAGCCGTCCTAACAGGTGTCGACTGACATCCTGTGGTTTTCATTTGCGTTTCCCATGATAATCTTTGACAAACCTTACAAAAACAAGCGATGGGGAAAGGATTCCCTATTCAATAAATGCTGCTGTGATAACTGGCTAGCCATATGCAAAAGACTGAAACTGGACCCCTTCCTTATGCCATATAAAAAAATTAACATAAGATGGACTAAAGACTTAAATGTAAAATCTGAAACTATAAAAACCCTGGAAGACAACTTAAGCAAAGCATTGTGGACCTAGGAATGGGCAAAAGTTTCGTGATGAAGATGCCAAAAGCAACTGAAACAAAAGCAAAACTTGACAGATGAGATCTAATTAAACTAAAGAGTTTCTGCACAGTAAAGGAAACTATCAACAGAGTGAACAGACAATCTACAGAATAGAATAATTTTGGCAAACTATGCATCTGACAAGGGTCTAATATCCAGCATCAATGAGGAACTTAAATTTACAAGAAAAAAAAAACCTATTAAAAAGTGGGCAAAGGATATGAATAGACACTTCTCAAAAGAATGCTTACATACATTCAACAATCATATGAAAAAACGCTCAACATCACTGATCACTAGAGAAATGCAAATCAAAACCACAATGAGATAACATCTCACTCCAGTCAGAAAGGCTATTAAGGAGTCAAAAAATAACAGATACTCGTGAGGTTGTGGAGAGAAAGGAACTCTTATATGCCATTGATGGGAATATAAATTAGTTTAACCATTGTGGAAGACAGTGTTGTGATTCCTCAAAAACCTAGAAACAGAAATACCATTCAACCCAGCAATTCTATTACTGGGTATATGCCCCAAAGAATATAAGTCATTCTATCATAAAGACACACACACACATACACACACACACACACACACACACATTGATTGCAGCACTATTCACAATAGCAAAGACATAGAATTTGCTAGACTAGATAAAGAAAATGTGGTACATATATACTGCATTAGTCTGTTTCCATGCTGCTGATAAAGACATATCCGAGACTGAGCAATTTACAAAAGAAAGAGGTTTAATGGATTTACAGTTCCACATGGTTGGGGAGACCTCAAAATCATGGTGGACGGGAAGAAGAAGCAAGTCACATCTTACACGAATGACAGCAGGTGAAAAGAGAGAGCTTGTGCAGGGAAACTCCTCTTTATGAAACCATCAGACCTCATGAGACATACCTTCATGAAAACAGCATGGGAAAGACCCACCCCCATGATTCAATTAGCTCCCACAGGGTCCTTCTCACAACACATGAGAATTATGGGAGCTAAAATTCAAGATGAGATTTGGGTGAGTCCAGAGCCAAACCATATCTATACCATGGAAAACTATGTAGCCATAAAAAGGAATGAGATCACATCCTTTGCAGGATGCAGCTGGAGGACATTATTCTTAGCAAACTAACATGGGAACAGAAAACTAAATACCATATGTTCTCACTTATAACTGAGAACTAAATGATGAGAACACACGGACACAGAGAGGGGAATAGTACACACTGGGGCCTCCTTGATGGTAGTGGTGGGAGGATGGAGAGGATCAGGAAAAATAACTAATAGGTACCAGGCTAGTACCTGGGCAAAGAAATAATCTGTATGACAAACCCTCATGACACAAGTTGACCTATATAAGAAACCTGCCATGTATCCCTGAACTTAAAATAAAAGTTAAATTTTAAAAAGTAAATAAAAAGTAAAAAAAAGGAAATAAAATGCAGAACAAAAAAAAACTCAACTGATTTATGCATGTTCGTTTTTGTATACAGCAAGTTTACTGAATTTGTTTATTAGCTCTATGCTTTCTGGTGACATCTTTAGGGTTTTCTAAATGTAGAATCACATCATCTGCAAACAGTAATTATTTAACTTTTTCTTATTTTACTTACATGTCTTTTTTCTTGTCTGATTGTTCTGGTCATTTCTATTTTAAAAACAAATGGCAAGAGTAGATTTTTTATGCACTGGATCTTAGGGAAAGAGTTTTTTTCTCATTGATTATGATGTGAACAATGGGCTTTTTATAAATGTCCTTTATTATATTGAGGATAGTTTCTTCTAGACCAGGTTTTGAGGATTTTTCTTATGAATGTAGATTGAACTTTGTCAAATGCTTTATTTTACATCTGTTGAAATGATCATGCAGTTTTCTTTTAATCTTTTATTGTTAACATGGTGTATCACAGTGATTGACTTGCATATTTTATTTATTTATTTATTTTAAACATTTTTGTGGGTACATAGTAGGTGTATATACTTACGGGGTACATGAGATGTTTTAGTACAGGTATAAATGCAAAATAAGCACGTCATGGAGAATGGGATATCCATGCCCTCAAGCATTTATCCTTTGAGTTATAAGCAATGCAGTTACACTCTAAGTTTTTTAAAATATACAATTATTATTGACTATAGTTAGCCTGTTGTGCTATCAAATACTAGATCCTTTTCCTTATTGTAATTATTTTGTACCTGTTAATCATGATGGAAAATAAAAAGCTTAGAGAAAAGGGATAAAGCTAATGGCAATCCCATAAATAGTAGGTTTTAGAATATTCATTTTTAAATAAAATACACTAAGTTGATGATGAATCTGGAGATATAATACAATTCTTATTATTTCTAAACTTCTACATTTCTCCATGTATAATATAGTTAGGCTAAGTTTATCTTATCTAAAGAACAAATAAAAGCTAAAAATTATTATGAAGCAGGTCTCCAGCGTAGCTTAGGTTGAAGGCTAGACACAAGACAGGACAGAGAATAACATTCAACTCCAAGGATTTCCATTTGCCAATGAATTTACACTGATACATCTATATAGAGTAATCCAACTCAAATATAACTATTTCTAAGGCAAGAAAAATAGGTTTACATTACTTTGAAAAATCTTGACCTTTAGAATTGCTGACAGGTAGATCACCTGAGGTCAGGAGTTCGAGACCAGCCTGACAAACATAGAGAAACCCCGTCACACCTAAAATTACAAAATTAGCCAGGCGTGGTGGCACATGCCTGTAATCCCAGCTATTCGGGAGGCTGAGGCAGGAGAATCGCCTTGAACCTGGGAGGCAGAGGTTGCAGTGAGCTGAGATCATGCCATTCATTGTACTCCAGCCTGGGCAATAAGAGCGAAACTCCATCTCAGAAAAAAAAAAATGTAATAAATAAAAATCATAGCTTTACCAAGGAATTTAGTATTTAAAAACACGATAATTTACAGAAAAGAATGTAGTGAAATTTTATCTTGATTAGACATGTAAAATGACCTCTAAGAAGAAAAAGGATGGATGATTCTTTTTCTGTATTCTTCCAAAGCCTGAAGCCTAAAACATAGGTCCAATGGCTAAATATGTAAACAAACAAAAAGCCCCACAATATTTCTTAACTTATACCAGAGGTCATCAAACTACTGCCCCTACTGGCCAAATCCAGTCTGCTGCCAATTTTTGTATACAAAGATAAATGGAATACAGCAATGCTCATTCCTTAACATATTGTATAGAGTTCCTTTTGTCCTGTAACAGCAGAGTTTAGTGCCTATGACGGAGACAGTATAGCCCATAAAGCTTAAAATATTTTATATCTGCTCCTTCGTCAAAAAAAATTGCTGACACCTGATCCAGATAATCGGTAGTCATGAATGAACCTAGAGTAATCATTTATTGAGCATCTATTATGTGTTAGACATTATGCTAATGTTTCTAGCTACAAATATATTTCTTCATTTAATTCTCATAACCATAATGTGAAATAAGTATTATTATCTTAAACCTATAAATAAATAAACTGATATTTTAAAAAGCTAAGTAACTGACCTAAGATTACACTGCTAGTAACCAATAGATTCAATATTTAAATGTTTTTCTATTATTCTTTGTTATTATTTGTTTTGATGTTCAATTCCAATGATTTTTGTCCTAAGCTACACAATTTCCTGGAATTCATAGTTACTGAAAACCTCCTTCACAGTCTGAGCAATATAGGTGAAGAGAAGAAAATGTAGATTCCTGTAAATAAAAAAGGGAATTTCAGAAAAACCTGGTTTAATGTAAACACAAACTATGCGAGGGCAAGAGAAAAATAGTGGTCATCTCTAATTTGGCAATGAATGCTCAACAATCAATCTTCAGCTCATTCCATTTATCACCGGGCCAATGACCAGTAAAACCCTTACTTTAATCTTTATTGGGATAATTTAAATTACCTTCAGAGCAATCTGTTGCTTCTAGAGTTTATTCATTAACCAGTAATGCACATCATGGACATTAAGATGAATCCTGATTATCATTTCACTATATATATTGGAAAGAGTCTTGAACTTTGTCTGTATCTACAAACCACTCCCATTTCTTATGATACTTTTTGCCTCTGTTACTTTAATTTTTTTATTCAGTGCTTCTTTTGCTTCTCCTAGTAACTTAATACTACAATTTTTAAACTCCCAATGTTTACATTTATTCTAAAACCACAAATATGCAATAAAAATCACTAAGGGGCTTCATTCACATATTTATGTCATATTTTCTCTTTTGAAATCAATCTTAATAATGCAAGTAATATCTTCTTATACATGAACATCTATAAACTCACCAAGTACCACAGCATTTGCCTAAGAATTTGTTCATCAATAGGAACTAGAAGGTGATAAAAGATTAGATTCATCAAGAAGAATTATAACTATCAAGAAAAGCACAGAGCCTATGTTGGGGTTTTAAATGATTTAAAGTAGATCATAAAATCTCTTTTATGAATGAGTGTTTTAATATTATAGTGTTAGATTAGTTGATACAGTTTAAGATATATTAAAAGGAAACTAGGTAAATACACATATTGGAAAAATATTCTGTATTTAAAAATTATTCATATATATGATACACATATAATTTGTGTGTATATAATTTGAAAATTTTATAGATATATACTATATATATAACAGAAAGATTGCCTCTGATAGCTAGTATTATGGGTAGTTTCCTTATCAAATACATTTTTTGCTTTTCTAATTTATCTGTAATGAACATGTAATACTTGTATAATAAAGGAAAAACTAGTAATTTAAAAGTGTTTCCTATAATTCCACTCTGGCCAAGACACATGTATATTTTAATATACATATATGCATATAATTTATACAAATTATATATGTATGTATTATGTATATATTGCTTATATATGCATATATGTATATCACTTTGTGTGTGTGTGAATATATTTATATGAGCTATATACAGAAATTTTTTTAGATGTTGAATATCAGGTAGTTCAGGACAGTGCTAGGGGAAAAAAAAAGGAAAAGTAAAGGAAAGGTCCTAGGGATCTGTGAGCTGAAATCTGAAGTTCTCACCAGTGCTGGAATACATAGGATGTTCTAAATAGCTAAATGAGAGATACTGCTGAAAAATACAGATATTTCAGTTGATATTGAAAGACACTTAGGGAAGGACTTTTCGACCACTACAGTAATGGTTACTCTCAGAAAATTCTAACAAAATTTAAGCACAAAATTCAAAAGGATAAGATTAATTGACCAATTTTGTATATTTAGAAAACCCCATTGTCTCAGCCGAAAATCTCCTTAAGCTGATAAGCAACTTCAGCAAAGTCTCAGGATACAAAATTATTATTACAAAAATCACAAACATTCATATACATCAGTGTTAACAGACACACAGAGAGACAAATCATGAATGAATTTCCATTTACACTGAAATTGCTTCAAGGAGGAGGAGATAAAATGCCTGGGAATCCCGAGCTTACAGGGATGGCAAAGGGAGACTGCTTGAGGGAGAACTACAGAGCCACTGCTCCAGTGAAATCAAAGAGGACCTACCAAACAAATGGAAGAACATACCATGTGCTCATGGATAGGAGAATCAATATCGTGAAAATGGTACCTACATACTGCCCAAGGTAATTTATAGATTCAATGCCATCCCCATTAAGCTACCAATGACTTTCTTCACAGGGTGGAAAAAACTGCTTTAAAGTTCATGGAACCAAAAGAGCCCGCATCTGGGAACAATCCTAAGTCAAAGAACAAAGCTGGGCATCATATACCTGACTTCAGAAAACTATACTACAAGGCTACAGTAACCAAAACAGCATGAATTACTGATGATACAAAACAGAGATATAGACCAATGGACAGGAACAGTCCTCAGAAATAATGCACACATCTACAGCCATCTGATCTTTACGACAAACCACAGAGAAACAAGAAATGGGAAAAGGATTCCCTATTTAATAAATATGGTGCTAGGAAAAGTGGCTAGCCTATAAGTAGAAAGCTGAAACTGGATCCCTTTCAGCATACTCCTTGTCACAAAAAAATTAATTCAAGATGGATTAGAGACTTAAATGTTAGACCTAATACCATAAAATCCCTAGAAGAAAACTACATTAATACCATTCAGGACATAGGCACAGGCAAGGACTTCATTTTCTAAAACACCAAAAGCAATGGCAATAAAAGCCAAAATTGAAAAATGGGATCCCTGAATTCAGCTAAGAGCTTCTGCACAGCAAAAGAAACTACCATCAGAGTGAACAGGCAACCTACAGAATGGGAGAAAAATTTTGCAATCTACTCATCTGACAAAGGGTTAATATCCAGAACCTATAAAAAACTCAATGAAATTTACAAGAGAAAAACAAACAACCCCATCAAAAAGTGGGCAAAGGATATGAACAGCCACTTCACAAAAGAAGACATTCATACAGCCAACAGACACATGAAAAAATGCTCATCAGCCCTGGCTATCAGAGAAATGCAAATCAAAACCACAATGAGATACCATCTTACACCAGTTAAAATGGCAATCATTTAAAAAATCAGGAAACAGAGTCTAAATGCTTCCTGGTGCCAGGAGTGAGCGATGAACTGGTTTGTGTTCCTGCCCCACAGAGTTGCCTTGGCTGCCGTGTCCTGCCCTCGCAGTTCTCGCGGGTTCGGGATGTTCTATGCCGTGAGGAGGGGCCGTAAGACCGGGGTCTTTCTGACCTGGAATGAGTGCAAAGCACAGGTGGACCAGTTTCCTGCTGCCAGATTTAAGAAGTTTGCCACAGAGGATGAGGCCTGGACCTTTGTCAGGAAATCTGCAAGTCCGGAAGTTTCAGAAGGGCAGGAAAATCAACATGGACAAGAATCGCAGATGAAAGCCAGCAAGTCACTCTGTGACTCACTGGATGGAGATGGAGATGAAAGCACAGAGCCTATGCAAAGTTCATGAAGCAGAGCATGGAGCCGGCGCCTCCAGTTAGCAGAGACACGTTTTCCTACATGGGAGACTTTGTTGTCATCTACACTGATGGCTGCTGCTACAGTAATGGGCATAGAAGGCAAGGAGCAGGAATCTGTGTTTACTGGGGGCCAGGCCATCCTTTAAATGTAGGCATTAGACTTCCTGGGCGACAGACAAACCAAAGAGCAGAAATCCATGCAGCCTGCAAAACCATTGAACAAGCAAAGGCTCAAAACATCAGTAAACTGGTTCTGTATACAGACAGTATGTTTACTATAAATGGTATAACTAACTGTGTTCAAAGTGGGAAGGAAAATGGGTGGAAGACAAGTGCAGGGAAAGAGGTGATCAACAAAGAGGACTTCGTGGCACTGGAGAGGCTCAGCCAGGGGATGACATTCAGTGGATGCACGTTCCTGGTCATATGGGATTTATAGGCAATGAAGAAGCTCATAGATTAGCCAGAGAAGGAGCTAAACAATCGGAAGACTGAGCCATGTGACTTTAGTCCTTGGGAGAACTTGAGCCAGTGGCTGTCTTGCTACTTGTACTTACTGGTGTGGAAAACAGCCTGCAGGTGAGACCATCGCGGTGATGGGCAGATGCGTCTTTCACACGGAGTCAGGCACAGTGGCCTTCTGTGACACATTTTTATAAAAAATGGTTAAGTATATAATAAATTGAATTTTTGAGGTTGGAGAATTATGTGAGATTTCCGCATTATGTTTACTGGGTTTGATACTGTTCTTGCTTGTTTTATTGCAGGCAGGCAAGACAAATGGCCTAAAATGCTGTGGCTTATATTTTGATAAGAAATCAAAAAACCATTGGTTAAAAGATGCAACTCAGAAGTCTGGAAGTGTTCTGGAAGCTTCCATTTACCATCCAGTCGACAGGACTGAGTCTCCTGCTTGTATAGGTGACTTGTGTCCGTGGGTACGTTAGAGAAACATGCTGCCCAGGGCCTGGGCGTGCAGCTCAGTGGGCAGGGTGTAGGCTGGGTCTGAGCCCCACGTGCCAACTTGCTGGGCACTTAGTATAGGGCAAAGCCTGCCTGCAGGCGACCCTGGCTGCTAGGCCATTCTCTAGGAACAGCTACAACTTGCAAAGACTAAAATGCATAAATAAATCTTTCAAAAATTAAAAAAAAAAAAAGTCAGGAAACAACAGGTGCTGGAGAGGATGTGGAGAAATAGGAACACTTTTACACTGTTGGTGGGATTGTAAACTAGTTCAACCATTGTGGAAAACAGTGTGGTGATCGATTCCTCAAGGACTAGAACTAGAAATACCATCTGACCCAACCATCCCATTACTGGGGATATACTCAAAGAATTATAAGTCATGCTGCTATAAAGACACATGCACACGTATGTGCATTGCAGCACTATTCACAATAGCAATGACTTGGAATCAACCCAAATGTCCATCAGTGACAGACTGGATGAAGAAAATGTGGCACATATACACCATGGAATACTATGCAGCCATAAAAAAGGATGAGTTTGTGTCCTTTGTAGGGACATGGATGCAGCTGGAAACCATCATTCTCAGCAAACTATCACAAGAACAGAAAACCAAATACCACATGTTCTCACTCATAGGTGGGAATTGAACAATGAGATCACTTGGACACAGGACGGGGAACATCACATACCAGGTCCTATTGTGGGGAGATGAGAGAGGGGAAGGATAGCATTAGGAGATATACCTAATGTAAATGACGAGTTAATGAGTGCAGTGCACCAACATGGCACATGTATACATATGTAACAAATCTGCACGTTGTGCACATGTACCCTAGAACTTAAAGTATAATTAAAAAAAGAGAAAAAAGGATTAATTGACCAAGAAATTAACCATCTGTGAAATATTTTTAAAAAGACAAGACAAAAACCCAACTCTACTCTCTCTAGAAGAAGACACTAACTCCAGATTCTCAGTCATCAGTATCCATAATTTCTGGCAGACGATACAAAAAATTTACACATGAAATGAAGCAGATAAATATAAGTAACTGAAGGAAGAGGTCAGTCAGCGGACAAAAACTCTGAGAGATGATCCAACTGCTGGAATTAGCAAAGATTTTAAATCATCTTAATCAAAAGTGTTCAAGGACTTTAAAACTGACCATAATAAATGAGCAGATGAACATATGAGGGAATATTAACAGAGAAAGAGAGCCTATAGAAAGAATCAAATTGAAATTCTAAAAGCAATAAATAAAATATGTAATATTAAAAAGTCCCTTTAATGCTATAAATTTTCCTCTTAACACTGCTTTAGCTGCATCCCAGAGATTCTGATATGTTGTCTTTGTTCTCATTGGTTTCAAAGAACTTGCTGATTTTTGCCTTAATTTCATTATTTACCCAGAGTCATTCAGGAGCAGGCTCTTCAAAGTTCATGTAGTTGAGTGGTTTTGAGTGGGCTTTTTAATCTTGACTTCTAATTTGATTATGCTGTGGTCTGATGGACTGTTATGATTTCAGTTATTTTGCATTTGCTGAGGAGTGTTTTACTTCCAATTATGTGATCGAATTTAGAGTAAGTGCCATGTGGCACTGAAAAAAATGTATACTCTGTTGTCTTTGGTGGAGAGTTCTGTAGATATCTATCAGGTCCACTTAGTCTAGAGCTGAGTTCAAGTCCTGAATATCTTCTTTAATTTTCTGTCTCGATGATTTGTCTAATACTTACAGCGGGGTGTTAAAGGCTTCCACTATTATTGTATGGGGGTCTAAGTCCTTTATAGGTCCCTCTAATAATTTGTTTTATGAATCTGAGTGCTGCTGTATTGGGTGCATACATATTTAGGATAGTTAGCTCTTCTTGTTTAATTGAACCCTTTAACATTATGTAATGCCCTTCTTTGTCTTTTTTGACTTTTGTTGACTTAATATCTATTTTGTCAGAAACTAGGATTGCAACCCCTGCTTTTTTTCAGCTTTCCATTTGCATGGTAAGTTTTCCATCATCTCTATTTTGAGTCTATGTGCATCTTTGCACACGAGATGTGTCTCTCAAACACAGCACACCAACAGGTCTTGTCTTTGTATCCTGCTTGCCATTCAGTGTCTTTTTATTGGGGCGTTGAGCCCATTTACATTTAAGGTTAATATTGTTATGTGTGAATTTGATCCTGTCATCATGATGCTGGTTGGTTAATTTGGCAGATTTGTTAATGTAGTTGCTTCATAGTGTCATTGGTCTGTGTGCTTCAGTGTGTTTTTGTAGTGGCTGGTAATGGTTTTTCCTATCTATGTTTAGTGCTTCCTTTAGGAGCTCTCACAAGGCAGGTGGGGTGGTGACAAAATTCCTCAGCATTTACTTGTCCGAAAAAGATTTTATTTCTCTTTTGCTTATGAATCTTAGTTTGGCTGGATGTGAAATTGTGGGTTGGAATTTCTTTTTTTTTTGCTTTTTTTTTTAAAGAATGTTGAATATTGGCCCTCAATCTCTTCTGGCTTGCAGGGTTTTTTTCTGAGAGGTCCTCTGTTAGTTTCGTGGGCTTCCCTTTGTAGGTGACCTGGCCTTTCTCTGTTACTGTTCTTAACAGTTTTTCCTTCATTTTGACCTTGGAGAATCTGATGATTACGTGTCTTGGGGTAGATATTTTCCTGGAGTATCTTATTGGAGTTCTCTGGACTTCCTGAATGTGAATATTGGTCTGTCTTGAAAGATCTCAAATTAGCAACCTAACATCACAACTAAAACCTAACAACACAAAAGCAAACCAACCCCAAAACTAGCAAAAGACAAGAAATAACCAAGATCAGAGCAGAACTCAAGGAGATAGGGACACAAATAAAAACTTTCAAAAAAAATCAATGGATGCAGGAGTTGGTTATTTGAAAAAATTAATAAAAAAGATGGACCACTAATGAGACTAATAAAGAAGAAGAGAGAAGATTCAAATAAACATGATCAGAAATGAAATGCAGGATACCACTACTGACCCCACAGAAATACAAACAAGCATCAGAGAATACTATAAATACCTCTATGCAAATAAACTGGAAAATCTAGAAGAAATAGATACATTCCTAGACACATAAACCTTCTCAAGACTAAACCAAGAAAAAGTTGAATCCCTGAATAGATAAGTTCTGAAATTGAGGCAGTAATAAATAGCCTACCAACCAAAGAAAAAGCCCAGGTCCAGATTGATGTGCAGCTGAATTGTGCCAGAGGTAAAAAGAGGAACTGCTACAATATATTCTGAAACTATTCCAAATAATTGAAAAGGAGTTACTTCTCCCTAACTCATTTTATGAGGCCAGCATCATCCTAATACCAAAACCTGGCAGAGACAACAAGAAAAAAGAAAACTTCAGGCCAATATCCCTGATGAATACTGATGCAAAAATCCTCAATAAAATACTTGTAAACCAAATTCAGCAGCACATCAAAAATCTTATCAGCCATGATTAAGTTGGCTTCATCCCTGAAATGCAAGGCTGGTTCAACATACACAAATCAATAAATGTAATTCATCATATAAACAGAACTAAAAACAAAAACCACATGATTATCTCAATAGACACAGAAAAAGTCTTTGATAAAATTTAACACCCCTTCATGTTAAAAAAAAACCCTCTCAATAAACTAGGTATTGAAGGAACATACCTCAAAATAATAAAAGCCATTTATGACAAATCTGCAGCCAATATCATACTGAATGGGCAAAAGCTGGACTCATTCCTCTTGAAAACTGGTACAAGAAAAGAATGTCCTCTCTCTCCACTCTTATTCAACATAGTGTTGGAAGTTCTGGCCAGGGCAATCAGGCAAGAGAAAGAAATAACGGGTATTCAAATGGGAAAGGATGAAGTCAAATTATCTTTGTTTGCAGATGACATGATCCTATATTTAAAATTCTCCGTTGTCTCCAACCGAAACTTTTTGACTATACTTTTTTCTTTCTATTTCGCTTTTATTACTTATTATACTTTAAGTTCCTGGAGTACGTATGTTGCATAACGTGCGGTTTGTTGCCATGTATACTTGTGGCTACTTGCATGTTAGTAACCCCATCAACTCGTCAAAGCACCCATCAGCTCATCAAATTTTACATCGGATACCAATACAATGCAATCCCTCCCTACCCCCTCCCACTTATTGATAGGCCCGGTGCCTTCGTGGCGTGTGATGTTTCGCCTTCCGAGGAGTCCAAAGTGATCTCATTGTTTCGGTTCCACCTGTAGAGTGTAGGAACATGTGGTGTTTGGTTTCTGTTGTGACGGGTTTGGCGTGGTGTTTTAGCTGCATCCATGTCCCTATAGGGACACAAACTCATCCTTTTTGTAGTGCATGGTATTCCAGCGGTGTATATGTGCCACATTTTCTTCATCGGTCTATCACTGATGGGGCGTTTGGGTTGATTCCAAGTCTTTGCTTGTTGAATGGTGCGTAATAAACATGTCACGTGTGCATGTCTTTATAGCATGATTTGTAATCCTTGGGGTATACCCAGTAATGGGATGGCTAGGTCATATGGTGCTTCTAAGTTCCTAGATCATGAGATGTGCTGTTTTCCATAATGGTTAGACACGGTTTCAATCCTACCAGCAGTGTAAAGTGTTCCTGTTTCTCCATGTCAGCATCTGTTGTTTCCTGACTTTTTATTGATTGCCATTCCTAACTGGTGTGAGATGAGTATCTCATTGTAGTTCTGATTTGCATTTCTCTGATGGCCAGTGATGACGGCTTGTTTTTTTCATGTGTCTGTTGGCTTTATGAATGTCTTGTCTTTTGAAAACTGTTTGTTCATATCAACTTTTTGATGGGGTTGTTTGTTTTGCCTTAAATTTGTTTGAGTTCTTTGTAGGTTCTGGATATTAGCCCTTTGTGTCAGATGGAGTAGATTGCAAAATTTTCTCTCTCTCATTTTGTAGGCTGCCTATTCCTCTGATGAGTAGTTTCTTTTTTGTAATGCAGAAGCTCTTTAGTTGAATTAGATCCCATTTGTCGAGATTTGGCGTTTGTTGACATTGCTTTTGGTGTTTTCAGGAAATGGAAGTCCTTGCCCATGCCTGTGTCTAGATGATAAGGTATTATTACCTAGGTTTTCTTCTAGAGTTTTTATGAGTATTAGGTCTAACATTTTAAGTCTCTAATCCACAGATGTAGAAAAGGCCTTTGACAAAATTCAACAGCCTTCACATGCACTAAAACATATAAATTCAGTATTGATGGAGCGTATCTCAAAATAATAAAGCTATTTATGACAAACCCACAGCCAATATCATACTGAATGGGCAAAACTGGGAAAAATTCCTTGCTGAAAACTGGCACAGGAACCAGGGATGCCCTCTCTCACCCGCTCCTGTCAGCATAGTGTTGGGAAGTTCTGGCTAGAAGGCAATCCAAGGCCAAGAGAAATCAAAGGAGGTATTCAGTTAGGAAAGAAGAGTCAGTATCCCTGTTTGCAGATGACATGATTGTATATTTAAAGAAAACCCCATTGTCTGTTAAAATCTCTCCTTGGCCATTAAGCGCTTCAGCAAAGGAAGTCTCAGGATACAAAATTAATGTTTTAAGGAAATCCCACAAGCATTCTTATACATCAATTAACAGACACAGAGAGACAAATCATGAATAGAACTTCCATTCACAATTGCTTCAAAGGGAATAAAATACCTAGGAATCCAACACAGGGATGTAAAGAGGACTGCTAAAGGAGAACTACAAACCACTGCTCAGTGAAATCAAAGAGGACACAAACAAATGGAAGGAACATACCCATGCTCATGGATAGAAAGGAAGAATCAATATGCATTGAAAATAGTACATACTGCCCAAGGTAATCATATAGAGTTAATTACCATCCCCATTAAAGGAATGCAAATGAGTTTCTTACACGGTGGAAAAAGAAACTGATGATTTAAAGTTCATATGGAACCAAAAAGAGCTTCGCATTGCCAGAACAATCCCCTAAGTCAAAGGAGAACAAAGCTGGAGGCATCCCACGCTACCTGACTTCAGAAAACTATACTACAGGCTGCAGTAACCAAAACAGCATGGTACTCAGTACCAAAACAGAGACATAGACCAATGGAACAGAACAGGAGTACTCAGAAATAATACCACACATCTATAGCCATCTGATCTTTGTGACAAACCTAGAGAAAAAACAAGAAATGGGGAAAGGATTCCCTAGTTAATAAATGGTGTTGGGAAAATTGGCTAGCCATAGTAGAAAGCTGAAACTAGATCCTTTCCAAAAACTTCTTAAGCAGATAAGAAACTTTAGCAAAACCTCAGGATACAAAATCAATGTGCAGAAATCACAAGCATTCCTATCCAACAACAGAAAAGCAGAAACCCAAATCACAAAAGAACTTTCATTCACAACTGCCACAAAGAGAATAAAATACCTAAGAATACAGCTAACAAGGGAAGTGAAGTACCTCTTTAAGGAGAACTACAAAACACTTCTTAAGAAAATCAGAGAGGACACAAGCAGATGCAAAAACATTCCATGCTCATGGATAGAAAGAATCAATATCGTGACAAAAACCATACTACTCAAAGAAATTTATAGATTCAATACTATTCCCTTTAAACTACTATTGACATTCTTCACAGAATTAGAAAAAAAACTATTTTAAAATTCATATTTTACCAAAAAATAGCTAGAATAGCCACGTTAATCTTAAGCAAAAACAACAAAACTGAAGGCTTCACGCTACCTGACATCAAATGATGCTATGAGGCCACAATAACTAAAACACCATGGTACTGGTACAAAAACAGGCACATAGACCCATGGAACAGAATAGAGGGCTTAAGAATAAAAAAACACACATCTACAACTGTCTGATCTTTGACAAACCATACTAAAACAAGGAATGGGGAAAGGATTCCCTATCTATTAAATGGTGCTGGGAGAACTGGCTAGCCATATGCAGAAAATTGAAACTGGATGCCTTCCTTACACCTTATACAAAAATTAACTCAAGATGGATTAAATATTTAAATATAAAACCCAAAACTCTAAAAAACCCTAGAAGAAAATCTAGGCAATACCATTTAGGACATAGGCATACACAAAGATGAAATCACCAAAAGCAATTGCAACAAAAGCAAATATTGACAAATGGGATCTAATTAAACTAAGGCACTACTGCACAGCAAATGAAACTATCATTAGAGCAGACAGACAACCCACAAAATGGGAGAACATTTTTACAATCTATCCATCTGACAAATGTTTGCTCTCCAGAATCTACAAGGAAGTTAAGCCAATTTATAAGAAGAAAACACAAAACCCCATTAAAAAGTGGACAAAGAAAAAGAACAGACACTTCTCAAAAAAGACACACATGCGACCAAAACATGAAAAATAGTCCAAGATCACAGATCATTAGAGAAATGCAAATCAAAACCACAATGAGATAACTTCTCATGCCAGTAAGAATGGCGATTATTAAAAAGTCAGGAAATAACAGATGCTGGCGAGATTGCAGATAAATAGGAATGCCTTTACACTGTCGGTGGGAATGTAAATTAGTTTAACCATTGTGGAAGACAGTGTGGCAATTCCTCAAAGATTTAGAACTGGAAATACCATTTGGCCCTGCAATCTCATAACTGGGTATATACCCAGAGGAATAGAAATCATTTTATTATACAGATATATGCACATGTATTTTCACTGCAGCACTACTCACAATAGCAAAGACAAGGGATCAACCCAAATGCCCATCAATAATAGACTGGATAAAGAAAATGTAGTACATATACACTGTGGAATACTATGCAGTCACAGAAAGGAACAAGATCATGTCGTTTGCAGGGGCATGGATGAAGCTGGAAGCCAGTATCCTCAGCAAACTAACTCAGGAACAAAAAACCAAACACCACATGTTCTCACTTGTAAGTGGGAACTGGACAATAAGAACACATAGACGTGGCGGGGGAACAACATTTACTAGGGTCTGTTGATGGAGGGAGGAGTGGGAAGAGCATTAGGGAAAAGAGCTGATGCATGCTAGGCTTTATACCTAAATAATGGGTTGACTAGTGCAGCAAACCACAATAGCACATGTTTATCTATGCAACAAAACCTGCACACCCTGCATATGTACCCTGGAACTTAAAACTAATAAATAAATAATAATTAATAATTAAATAAAATAAAATGAAAAATCCACTGGATAGCCTTAAATAAGATTGGATACAGAAGAAGAAAGAGTTGATATATTTAAAGATTTATTAATAGTTCTTATCTATTCTGAAGAACAGAAAAAATAAAGAAAATAAAGCATCAGTAATATATAGAAATTTATTATGAAGTATATCATGTGTGTTATGGATTCTGAGAGGAAGAAGAAGTAGAAGAAAATTTCATATATACCTAAAGAAATAATGGTCAAAAATCATCCAAACTTACTAAGAAAAATACCAGTTCATAAATATAGGAAGCATCTTGAACCTCAAAGTATAAATATAAAGAAAAATACCCTTAGGTACAACATAGTCAAATTGGCAAAATCCAAAGGTAAGGGGAAAATTTTGAAAACATCTAGCAAGAAAAGATATATATTGCATGCAGGAGAAAAACCATGCAAACTACAACATACGTTAATAAGAAATAGTGTAGGTCAGAACATAATGGAATACTATTATTTAAGTACAGAGGATAGAGGTAATGAATTGGAATTGTGTGTTCAGTGCAAATATCCTTAAACCATAAGGGAAAATTTAAGACAGTTTTCAGATAAGAAAATTCAAATTTTTAAATTAACAGACACACAGTATAAGAAATATTAAAATGTATTGTTTCCAGTGATGAACATTCACATGTCATGAAAACCTATATGTAGAGGGTGGAATAAAAACCAGAAATAGCAAATATATGAGTAAATATGAAAACTACATTTTAATTCTTAGTTTCTTTAGAGGTCTAATGACTTTTTAAAACAAAGATTTTAATAATCATTGCAGGGTTTAATATATATATGTGTGTGTGCGTGTATATATATATATATATATATAAATTTATTTGAAATATCACAAGTATTGGGGGTTAAAGCAAATGATACAATTGCCAGATTTTTACATTTCCTGTGAATTGGCATACTTATCGACTCTTAAGTGGACTAAAAATTAAGGAGGCATATTCTAATCCTTAGAGCAACCAATAAAATAAGAAAACAAAAGGGTAGAGCTTACAATCTCCTAAAAAAATTACAATAGAATTTGAATAAACATTTGTTTTATTAGCTGGCAAAATGAAATGAACAGAACAACAAACAGATTTCAGGTTGAATGAACAGATGGAATAAATAAAAAGTAAACACCAAAATGGTCATTCTAAATTCAGACATATTGATAATTACATTAAATGTAAGTGAATTTAAAACTCCACTTATAAGGCAGAGATTGTCATTTTGGATTAAAAAAGAAAACAACAGAGCTATGATCTATCAAAATCACTGCCTTGTTTTTTAGGACTGGTATAACCAAAATACCAAAACCTGATAAAGATGTTACAAGAAAAGAATATTTTTTAAAAATGTCATTTGCATAAATGTTAAAATTCTCAGAAAAATATTAGGAAATCAAGCACAGTTTATATAAAATAAATAGTACATTATTATCAACTGGGATTTTATACAGAAAATTCAAAGTTGCTTTACATTTCAAAAGATGTAATTAAGGAAACTGTATTACCAGGATAAAGAAGAAAGGTAAATATGATATTCTCAATAGATGAAGAAAAAAACATTTGGTAAATAAAAACTCCACTTTTGATAAAAAAAATTCTCAGCAAATTAGAAATAAAAGGAAAAATTTTCAGGCTAATTAAGAGTATCTATGACAAACCTGCAGTTAATATCATACTTAATAATGAAATCATTCATGTTTTCCTCAGAACAGGGCCAAAGCAAGGATGGCCATTTTTACTACTTGTATTCAACATTATACTGGCTGTCATAGACAGTGAATACAATAAGGCAAAAGAATAAAAAATAAAATAAATAGAAGGCATAATGGAAAGACAGAAGAAAAACTTTCCTGTGAAATTATAATTAAATATGTAGATAATCTTTGCATGGATTGGCAAACACTTTCCAAGTGTATATGTGTATGTGTGTGTGTATATATATACATATAGAACCAGAAATACCATTTGACCCTGCAATCCCGTTACTGGGTATATACCTAAAGTAATATAAATCATTTTATTATACAGACATATATATGTGTGTATACACACACACACACGTACATATATATGTCTGTATAATAAAATGATTTATATTACTTTGTTATATATTATATTAATATATTAGTATATTATATAGACATATATAGACATATATATATGGTCTCTCTCTCTCTCTCTCTCTATATATATATATATATATGGTCTGTATTGCAACTACTCAACTCTGTTGTAGTGCTAAAGCATCCATAGCAAGTAAGTAAGTGAATGGGCATGTCTGTGTTTCAATAAAACTATTAAAAAAAAAAAAAAAGTGGGCTTAGATTTGTCCTGCATGCCAGATTCTCAACTCTGATCTAAGTAGATTTAAAAGAACTATTAAATCTACTATGTAAATTTATGAAGATTACGGGATACAAGAACTAAATTAAAATCCATGTATTTCAGTATCATAGCAGAAAAATTTGAAAATGGAACTGTAATGATTTCTCTTGATTACATCGCTAAAACTCCTAGTTACATAGGAATGCATTAAATAAATTGAAAGGCCTCTACCTTGGAAAGTTTAAAAATACTGCAGAAAAATTTAAAAAGACAAATAAATGGACTTATAACATTTTCACAGGTTAAATTACTGAATATTTGTAAGTTATCAATTCTCTTCAAATTGATTTGTAAGTTTACTGCAACCCCAAACATAAATCCAGAGATATTAAAAAAACAGAAATGGACAAGCTATTTCTAACTTTTAAAAATCAAAAACCAATGGACCTAGACTAGCCAATACAATCCCTAAAAAGAACATGTTGAGGAATTTACATTTTATAGCAGTTTTCAAGAATTACTATAAAACTTCACTGATCAAGACAGTATAAAAATGATAGTATAATAGCATAAGATCATGAAGGAATAGAATCTAGAAATAAATCTACACATACACAATTAATTTTTGACCAAGACACCAATACAACTACAATGGAGGATTAAAGTATTTCAACAAATTGTGCTAGAAGAACTGGATATCTATATGGAATAAAAAGACTCTCAACCCTTACCTCATAGTATACACAAACATTAATTCTAGAGAGTAATATATGTTTAAATATAGAAGCTGTATATAATGCTTCTAGAATAAAACGTAGGCGATTATGACTTTGGATAGGCAAAGGCGTTTTGGACAGCACACAAAAAGCAATAGCCATAGGCCAGGCACAGTAGCTTACGCCTGTAATCCCAACAATTTGGGAGGCCGAGGCGGGTGGATCACCTGAGGTCAGGAGTTCGAGACCAGCCTGGCCAACATGGACAACCCTTGTCTCTACTGAAAATACAAAATTAGCTGGGCATGGTGGCACATGCCTGTAATCCCAGCTACTTGGGAGGCTGAGGTAAGATAATTGCCTGAACCCGGGAGGCGGAGGTTGTGGTGAGCTGAGATTGTGCCATTGCACTCTGGCCTGGGCAACAAGAGCGAAACTCTGTCTCAAACAAAAAAGAAGGAAGGAAGGAAGGAAGGAAGGAAGGAAGGAAGGAAGGAAGGAAGGAAGGAAGGAAGGAAGGAAGGAAGGGAGGGAGGGAGGGAGGGAGGGAGGGAGGGAGGGAGGGAAACCATAAAATGAAAACCTATAAGCTAAACTGTCAAAAATTCAAACATCTGCTTATCAAATTATATCACTAAGAAAATAAAAAGGCAAGCAATGGATTGTGAGAAAATATTTGTACTATGTATGTCTGACAAAGGACTTTATTTAGAATGCATACATGGTAGAAAGTTGTTTTTAAAAAGAACTAAAGAAGTGAATACCTAATTCACAAAGAAAGATATATGAATGGTTAGTTTGTATGTAAAAAATACTCAACATCATCAATCACCAGGAAAATAGAAATTAAAACCACAATGAAATTCCATAACATACATCAGAAATGGCTAAAATAAAAAATATTAACAATATCAAGTGTTGATAAGATTGTAGAACAACTGGAACTCTCATACATTGCTGGCAGAAATACAAAATGATAAAACAATGTTGTAAAATAGCTTAGCAGTTTTTAATAAAGTTAAATATATTCTATCCTATGACGTAGCAATTCCACTCATAATTATGCACTCAAGGAAAATGAAAACAGTAGGGTTTATAGCAACTGTATAAAAACCTACCCAAATATTAGAGAATGGATTTTTAAAATATGGCATACTTATGCAATAGAATATAGTAGCCATAAAAGAATGAACTACTACACTGATATTACACAGAACACATACATAAATTTCAGAGACATGTTGAGCAAAAAGAAGCCATACACATAGAGGGCAAACTATAATTTTATCTACATGAAGTTTCAGAACAGCTAAAATTAATATATGGTGAAAAAAATTAGAAAGGGAAGTGAAGAACATTTTAGGACAAAGAAAATACTCTATGTCTTAATAAGATATGGATTACATAGGTGAACTCATTTGTCAAACTCCATCAAATTGAACACATAAAATTTGTACATTGTATATAAATATTACCAAAAGTAACTGACAATAAATATTGAACTCTGAAGTTTTGTTGTTCACAGTGGCATTTTATATAAATACAGAAATGACAAATACTAAAATACACTTGATGGTTTTGGATTGGAATTGAATCAGTATGCACCCATGATTTTTAACATATTGAATATAGGAATGTATAATTTATAGAAATAAATATATATCTATATTTATCTTTTTCTTAGCTCTTTTAGAAGCAATGACATACCACTTGCAACGAGTCTGTTGAAATACCACTCTGCATTAAAAGGAAACCATGTTACTATGTGAGGACTGAGGCAGGTAAAATATAAATTAAGCCTGGAGCATCTTGCTGGAGCAAAAAAAATTTAAAGTACACAAAAATGATAAGGACATAATAAAGAGATCCAAGAGTTAGTTGGAAGGAATTCCTACTGGCCAGACCTTGAATAATTTAAACATGGAGATAAATAGCAATAATAAATGTTATAACCCATTTCAGAAAGTAAGAGTGAATTAGGCCATATGTATAAAAATAGGGTGAACAGATAAAATATCTAGGGGGAAAAGAAAAATGCTTCTCTACAATAGCATGAATGCTAATAAATATATAGCATCGAGGCTACGAAGAACCAGTAGATGATAAAACAAGTAGGTGAAAACTTGATTACAAACAGGAAACTCGCATCATCTCAAAATGTCTTCTCACATATTATGCATTAATAAATTGGACAAAATAGAAAATTTACAATAGAAAAGCCTAGCAGTTATCACTTTCACCAATTAATCAAAGTTACTTGGGAGAAACTGATATAATAGGCCTCTTTATATAACGCATTAAGAAAAACAGCCTTACATCAGTGATTTTCCGACCAAAAATGCATAATCTCATTCTAAGGAAACATCAGACAATAATCACGGACATTCTACAAAATAAGTGCCTATACACCACAAAAATGTCAAGTTCAAGAAAGCCAAAGAAAGGCTAAGGAATTGTTCCACATTAAAGGAGACAAGAGATTTGACAACTAAATGCAATATAGAATCCTGAAAGAAATTCTGTTCTGGAGAGAAAAAAAAAAAAGTCATAAAGAATGTTATTGAGAAAAAAATTTAAAATTTGTATATAAACTCTAGATTAAATAATAGTATTATATTAATGTTAAATTTCCTGATTATGATAACTATTCTTTGGTTCTGTTAAAAATGTCATTTTTCTTAAGAAAAACACACTAAATAGTAATAAAGGTATATAGTATCTCTAACTGACTTTTAAGGGTCAGAAATAAATAATTCAGAAAGATACACATTTAGAGAGAAAAACGAAAAAGCAACTGGGACAATACATAAATCATTGATAAGCCTGGGAGTTTATTGTATTATTTTTGCTTTTTTTCTAAAAGTAACAAATTATATGAACACACAAAGTGACCAAACAAGTGTTTTATTCACTTGTGGGTAGTAGAGGCATATATTAGACATTCTCAAGGGGTCTGGTGAGCTCAAACTTTTGCTTTTCTTTTGGGTCCTGCCCCCAGGTCCAATGAAGGTCATTTCTGGCAGTGAAATTTGTCCTGTGTAGTACATCTACCTCAGGCCCTCACTGATTGAAACTGAAAACAACTGATTCAAACTAAGTAACCATGATTTTTTTTTAACCAGGTTTTTAAAAATAGGATTAAATGATAGCTTTGAGAAGAAATGCATGCCCTTTTGTTCTCACAGGTAGCTTTTTTTCCAGAATAACAGTTTCAGTCCCTCTTTTCACCCATTACTTAAAATCATTTAGCTGCATGGTTAGATAGTGACACTGACCTTCATTGTCCCTTAGTTTTCTATGGAGCAGAGATAAAACCTTGTAGCTCCTCTCCCTAGAATCTCCTTGCCTTGTCTTTTTCCTTATGTAAGTTTCCTGGAAAGACTCTGTCCCTGCAGGGATGAGACCTGTATCTCTGAGAGGGTTTAGTTTAGGAAATAAAATTGTAGAAAGTTCATTTGGCCTTAAATCCAACCCGTATTCTCTAATCCAGTCTTATAAGGAATAAATATTTTTATCTTCATCTGTATGATGCCAACATCTCTAAAACTGGTTTCCCATAGGGAGAGAGGGGTGTGATTAATTATCACCCTCAAGCTGCCAGGCAGTCACCACAGAGTGACTGGAAAAGTGGAGAAAAACAGCTTTAGGAAGAGACATGGATTTGAAAAGATAAACATTGATGAAACATTTAGTTCTCATGGATTTTTAATTTATTAACTAATTCCTTCTTCAATTACAGCTACATTTATCTCCTCCTTAGGATTCCAAAAGACACACACACATGTGTTTAAAATAAATCCTAGGACTTAGACTTGGATTCAAAGAGACTGAACTAATTCCAGGCATTACTCTTCTGGCTAGTATAATAAATTTTAAAAATTATATTTCCACAAATTCCACCATGATGAATTTACTTCTATTATCTTATTTATTGGTTACTGGAAAACCTAGTCAAAGAGCCATTTAGACTCCAAGACCATGGAGAAAGACACCATTTAGGGCAGGCTGATTTATACATGTGTATTACAACATGAATGTCTTCAGTATAAGCCTTTGAAGTAAGGAAGAGAAGACAGGGAATATCAAGAAAGGGATGGTACAGACAGGACTAACTAACACTGGTGAAACCAAGACCCACCCTTTGACTTAATCCCCAGTGTCCTGAGTTCTAAAAGTCAAAGTGGAAAAAAAATGTACTCCAGATCTATTGAAAACAACCCTCACTGGATGATGGTACATGGTGTAATTTCAGCAGAGACACAAACGATTTAAAATAAATTAAAAATGTTACATAACGTTTTTTGCATCGATGTTCATCAGGGATGTTGGTCTAAAATTCTCTTTTTTGGTTGTGTCTCTGCCAGGCTTTGGTATCAGGATGATGGTGGCCTCATAAAATGAGTTAGGGAGGATTCCCTCTTTTTCTATTGATTGGAATAGTTTCAGAAGGAATGGTGCCAGCTCCTCCTTGTACCTCTGGTAGAATTCAGCTGTGAATCCATCTGGTCCTGGAATTTTTTTGGTTGGTAGGCTATTAATTATTGCCTCAATTTCAGAGCCTGCTATTGGTCTATTCAGGGATTCAGCTTCTTCCTGGTTTAGTCTTGGGAGAGTGTAAGTGTCCAGGAAATTATCCATTTCTTCTATATTTTCCAGTTTATTGCATAGAGGTGTTTATAGTATTCTCTGATGGTAGTTTGTATTTCTGTGGGGTCGGTGGTGATATCCCCTTTATCATTTTTTATTGCGTCTATTTGATTCTTCTCTCTTTTCTTCTTTATTAGTCTTGCTAGTGGTCTATCAATTTTGTTGATCTTTTCAAAAAACCAACTCCTGGATTCGTTGATATTTTGGAGGGTTTTTTGTGTCTCTATCTCCTTCAGTTCTACTCTGATCTTAGTTATTTCTTGCCTTCTGCTAGCTTTTGAATGTGTTTGCTCTTGCTTCTCTAGTTCTTTTAATTGTGATGTTAAGAGTGTGAATTTTAGATCTTTCCAGCTTTCTCTTGTGGGCATTTAGTACTATAAATTTCCCTCTACACACTGCTTTAAATGTGTCCCAGAGATTCTGGTATGTTGTATCTTTGTTCTCATTGGTTTCAAAGAACATCTTTATTTCTGCCTTCATTTCGTTATGTACCCAGTAGTCATTCAGGAGCAGGTTATTCAGTTTCCATGTAGTTGAGTGGTTTTCATTGAGTTTCTTAGTCCTGAGTTCTAGTTTGATGGCACTGTGGTCTGAGAGACAGTTTGTTATAATTTTTGTTCTTTCACATTTGCTGAGGAGTGCTTTACTTCCAACTATGTGGTCAATTTTTGGAATAAGTGCGATGTGGTGCTGAGAAGAATGTATATTCTGTTGATTTGGGGTGGAGAGTTCTGTAGATGTCTATTAGGTCTGCTTGCTGCAGAGATGAGTTCAATTCCTGGATATCCTTGTTAACTTTCTGTCTCGTTGATCTGTCTAATGTTGACAGTGCGGTGTTGAAGTCTCCCATTATTATTGTATGGGAGTCTAAGACTCTTTGTAAGTCTCTAAGGACCTGCTTTATGAATCTGGGTGCTCCTGTATTGGGCACATATATATTTAGGATAGTTAGCTCTTCCTGTTGAATTGATCATTTTGCCATTATGTAATGACCTTGTTTGTCTCTTTTGATCTTTGATGGTTTAAAGTCTGTTTTATCCGAGACTAGGATTGCAACCCCTGCTTTTTTTTGTTATCCATTTGCCTGGTAGATCTTCCTCCATTCCTTTATGTTGAGCCTATGTATGTCTCTGCATGTGAGTTGGGTCTCCTGAATACAGCAAACTGATTGGTCTTCACTCTTTATCCAGTTTGCCAGTCTGTGTCTTTTAATTGGAACATTTAGTCCATTTACATTTAAGGTTAATATTGTTATGTGTGAACTTGATCCATCCATTATCATGTTAACTGGTTATTTTGCTCATTAGTTGATACAGTTTCTTCCTAGCCTCGATGCTCTTTACATTTTGGCATGTTTTTGCAATGGCTGGTACCAGTTGTTCCTTTCCACGTTCAGTGCTTCCTTCAGAGTCTCTTCTAACGCAGGCCTGGTGGTAACGAAATCTCTAAGCATTTGCTTATCTGTAAAGGATTTTATTTCTCCTTCACTTATGAAACTTAGTTTGGCTGGATATGAAATTCTGGGTTTAAAATTCTTTTCTTTAAGAATGTTGAATATTGGCCCCCAGTCTCTTCTGCAAAAATATTCAATAAAATACTGGCAAACCAGATCCAGCAGCACATCAAAAAGCTTATCCACCATCATCAAGTGGGCTTCATCCCTGGGATGCAAGGCTGGTTCAACATACACAAATCAATAAACATAATCCAGCATATAAACAGAACCAAAGACAAAAACCACATGATTATCTCAATAGATGCAGAAAAGGCCTTTGACAAAATTCAACAGTACTTCATGCTAAAAACTCTCAATAAATTCGGTATTGATGGAACGTATCTCAAAATAATAAGAGTTATTTATGACAAATCCACAACCAATATCATACTGAATGGGCAAAAACTGGAAAAATTCCCTTTGAAAACTGGCACAAGACAGGGATGCCCTCTCTCACCACTCCTATTCAACATAGTGATGGAAGTTCTGGCTAGGGCAATCAGGCAAGAGAAAGAAATAAAGGATATTCAGTTAGGAAAAGAAGAAGTCAAATTGTCCCTGTTTGCAGATGACATGATGTATATTTAGAAAACCCCATTGTCTCAGCCCAAAATCTCCTTAAGCTGATAAGCAACTTCAGCAAAGTCTCAGGATACAAAATTAATGTGCAAAAATCACAAGCATTCTTATACATCAGTAACAGACAAACAGAGAGACAAATCATGAATGAACTTCCATTCACAATTGCTTCAAAGAGAATCCAACTTACAAGGGATGTAAAGGACTTCTTCAAGGAGAACTACAAACCACTGCTCAGTGAAATCAAAGAGGACACAAACAAATGGAAGAACATACCATGCTCATGGATAGGAAGAATCAATATTGTGAAAATGGCCATACTGCCCAAGGTAATTTATAGATTCAATGCCATCCCCATCAAGCTACCAATGACTTTCTTCACAGAATTGGAAAAAAACTGCTTTAAAGTTCCTATGGAACCAAAAAAGAGCCCACGTTGCCAAGACAATCCTAAGTCAAAAGAACAAAGCTGGAGGCATCACGCTACCTGACTTCAAACTATACTACAAGGCTACAGTATCCAAAACAGCATGGTACTGATACCAAAACAGAGATATAGACCAATGGAACAGAACAGTGTCCTCAGAAATAATACCACACATCTACAGCTATCTGATCTTTGACATACCTGAGAGAAACAAGAAATGGGGAAAGGATTCCCTATTTAATAAATGGTGCTGGGAAAATTGGCTAGCCATAAGTAGAAAGCTGAAACTGGATCCTTTCCTTACTCCTTATATGAAAATTAATTCAAGATGAATTAGAGCCTTAAATGTTAGACCTAATACCATAAAAACCCTAGAAGAAAACCTAGATAATACCATTCAGGACATAGGCATGGGCAAGGACCTCATGTCTAAAACACCAAAAGCAACATCAACAAAAGCCAAAATTGACAAATGGAATCTAATTCAACTAAAGAGCTTCTGCACAGCAAAAGAAACTACCATCAGAGTGAACAGGCAACCTACAGAATGGGAGAAAATTTTTGCAATCTACTCATCAGACAAAGGGCTAATATCCAGAACCTACAAAGAACTCAAACAAATTTACAAGAAAAAAACAAACAACCCCATCAAAAAGTGGGCAAAGGATACGAACAGACATTTCTCAAAAGAAGACATTCATACAGCCAACAGACACATGAAAAAATGCTTATCATCACTGGCCATCAGAGAAATTCAAATCAAAACCACAATGAGATACCATCTCACACCAGTTAGAATGGCAATCATTAAAAAGTCAGGAAACAACAGTTGCTGGAGAGGATGTGGAGAAATAGGAACACTTTTACACCTTTGGTGGGATTGTAAACTACTTCAACCATTATGGAAAACAGTATGGCGATTCCTTAAGGATCTAGAAGTACCATATGACCCAGCCATCCCATTACTGGGTATATACCCAAAGGATTATAAATCATGCTGCTATAAAGACACATGCACACGTATGTTTATTGAGGCACTATTCACAATAGCAAAGACTTGGAATCAACCCAAATGTCCATCAGTGACAGACTGGATTAAGAAAATATGGCACATATACACCATGGAATACTATGCAGCCATAAAAAAGGATGAGTATGTGTCCTTTGTAGGGACATGGATGCAGCTGGAAACCATCATTCTCAGCAAACTATCGCAAGAACAGAAAGCCAAACACTGCATGTTCTCACTCATAGGTGGTAACTGAACAATGAGATCACTTGAATTCGGGAAGGGGAACATCCCACACTGTGGCCTATCATGGGGAGGGGGTAGGGGAAAGGGATTGCATTGGGAGTTATACCTGATGTAAATGATGAGTTGATGGGTGCAGCACACCAACATGGCACAAGTATACATATACAACAAACCTGCACTTTATGCACATGTATCCTAGAACTTAAAGTATAATAATAAAAAAAAATAAAAAATTTAAAAAAAGAATGTTACATAAAGAACTTGCTGACATTTAGCTATATTTATATCTTCTTGAGTCACTTCTGAGATCCCCTGGGACAAGTTAAAGGGTATAAAAACACTAGATTAGTCTTCCTAGAATTTTAAATGGACAGTTAATGTTCAGATCTTCTTTTTAATTATGAAATGTATTTTACTCGCTTAAAATTACATGTCAGAATCATGTACCATGGGTTTACCAAATAATGATGGTGTCCATTGTCAAAGTTGTTTACAACAAGAAAGGAAAAAAAAATTCAATTGACACAATTCTCTTCATGGAAACAAATTAGACAGGGACGGGAGTGAAAATCCTGTCTTTCCACCCTGAAATGGAAGTTAGATTTCTCTATCATCTCTTCCAAAAGATAAAGGCAAGGTAATACTACCTACTCATTCTACCAGGTCTGCATTATTTTAATACCCAAACCAGGCAAGGACATTACAAGAAATGAAAACTATAGAGTAATATATCTCATAAACAGAGATGCAAAAAACTTTACAAAATATTAGAAAATTAACTCCAACACTGTATAAAAAGAATGATATGCTACGATCAAATGGCATTTATCCTAAGTATGCATGAGAGCTTCAACATCCACAAATCAATTAATGTACTGCATCATATCAACAAACTAAAAAAGAAAAATCACACGACCCTATCCATACATGTGAAAAGAGTATTTGACTGCCCCAACACCTACTTATGACAAAAACTATCAGTCAACTAGGAATACAGGGGAATTTCCTCAACTTCATTAAGAATATCTACCAAAAAAAAAAAAAAAAAAAAAAACTCTACAGCTAATATCATAGTTAATGGTGAGAAACTCAGAGCTTTCTAAGATCAAGAACAAGGCAGGGATGTCCTCTCTCACCACGGCTTTTCAATATTGTACTGAGAGTCCTAGCTAACTTGATTAGAGAAGAAAAGGAAATAAAAGATTGAGAAGGAAGAAATAAAGCTGTGTTTGTCTACATATCACAAGATCAACTTCATAGAAAATTTGAAGGAATTGACAAAAAAATTTCTTGGAACTAATAAGCAATTAAAGCAAGATTGCAGGATGCAAGGTTAGTAAATAAGAATCAATCACTTTCCTTTTTTTTTAAATTTATTTATTATTATTATACTTTAAGTTGTAGGGTACATGTGCATAACGTGCAGGTTTGTTACATATGTATACTTGTGCCATGTTGGTGTGCTGCACCCATCAACTCGTCATTTACATCAGGTATAACTCCCAATGCAATCTCTCCCCACTCCCCCCCTCCCCATGATAGGCCCCGGTGTGTGATGTTCCCCTTCCTGAGTCCAAGTGATCTCATTGTTCAGTTCCCACCTATGAGTGAGAACATGCGGTGTTTGGTTTTCTGTTCTTGTGATAGTTTGCTAAGAATGATGGTTTCCAGCTGCATCCATGTCCCTACAAAGGACACAAACTCATCCTTTTTTATGGCTGCATAGTATTCCATGGTGTATATGTGCCACATTTTCTTAATCCAGTCTGTCACTGATGGACATTTGGGTTGGTTCCAAGTCTTTGCTATTGTGAATAGTGCTGCAATAAACATATGTGTGCGTGTGTCTTTATAGCAGCATAATTTATAATCCTTTGGGTATATACCCAGTAATGGGATGGCTGGGTCATATGGTACATCTAGTTCTAGATCCTTAAGGAATCGCCATACTGTTTTCCGTAATGGTTGAACTAGTTTACAATCCCACCAAAGGTGTAAAAGTGTTCCTATTTCTCCACATCCTCTCCAGCACTTGTTGTTTCCTGACTTTTTAATGATTGCCATTCTAACTGGTGTGTGATGGTATCTCATTGTGGTTTTGATTTGCATTTCTCTGATGGCCAGTGATGATGAGCATTTTTTCATGTGTCTGTTGGCTGTATGAATGTCTTCTTTTGAGAAATGTCTGTTCATATCCTTTGCCCACTTTTTGATGGGGTTGTTTGTTTTTTTCTTGTAAATTTGTTTGAGTTCTTTAATCACTTTCCTTTATAACAAAAATAAATGAGTATAATTTGAAATTAAGACCCCTTTACCACTTACGTTAGCACTCCTACCAAAATAAAATACTTAGATATGAATCTTACAAAACATGTATAAGATCTATATGAGGAAAACTACAAAACTCTGGCGAAAGATTTCAAAGAACTAAATATGTGGAGAATTATTCCAGGATCATAAATGGGAAGACTCAATATTGTCAAGATTTCAGTATTTTACACCTTGATCTACAGATTCAAATCAATTAAAAATCCCAGCAAGTTATTTTGTGGGTCTTTACAAGGTAATCCCAAATTTCATATGGGAAGGTAAAAGACTCAGAGTAACCAACTGAATATTCAAGAGAACACGGTTGCCTCCAAGTGATACTACACGACTGCAAGATTTCCTGTAAAGCTATAGTAATAGTAACAGCGTGGTATTGGTTGAAACGGACAAAATAGATAAATGGAGCAGAACTAAAAGCCCAGAAATAAATCTACATAAATAAAGATAACCAATCTTTGACAAAGAAACAAAGGCAATAAAATGAAGTTAAAGATAGACTTTTAACAAATGATACTGGAACAACTGGACATCTGTATGCCAAAAAAATAAATAAATAAATTCCAGATACAGTTCTTACATTTTTCACAAAACATTGCTCAAAATGGACAATGAACCTAAATGCAAAGTACAATACTATAAAATTCTTACAAGGTAACATAGAAGAAAATTAAGATGGCCTTTGGTTTGGTGATGACTTTTTGAATATGACATGAAAGACGTGAGCTAATTGGTAAGCTGGACTTTATTAAAAGCAAAATTTAATACTCTGTATAAGACAATTTCAAGAAAATAAGAAGACAAGTCAAAGACTGGGAGAATATATTAGCAAAGCACACATCTGATTAAAAAAAAACCTGTTATCTAAAATATACAAAGCTCTCTTAAAACTCAACAATGAGAAACAAACAAACAGATTAAAATATAGGCAAAAGATCTGAACAGATATGCCAGCAAGAAGATATAGAGATGACAAGGACGCATATAAAAAGATGTTCAATATCATATGTCATTAGGGAATTACAAATTAAAACATCATTGAAATGCACACCTATTAGAGAGAGCAATCTCTGAAACACTGAAAATACTAAACTTCAATGAACGCTCATTCATTAAAGGTGGAAATGCGAAATGATACAAACATTTTGGAAGTCAGTTTGGTAGTTTCTTACAGAATTATGTGTACTCATATACTTAAGGTAAAGTGGTGGAAAAAGATCTTCCATGCAAATGGACACCAAAGGCAAGCAGGAGTAGCTTTTAAAGTCAGACAAAACAAGGTTTAAAACAGCAATAGTTTAAAAAGACAAAAGAGGATATTATACAATGGTAAAAGGACTAGTCCAACAGGAAAATATCACAGATATATCCTAAATATATATGCACCTAACACTGGAGCTCCCAAATGTATAAACAGTTACTTCTAGACCTGGGAAATAAGATAGACAGCAATGCAATAATGGGGGGGGACTTCAATACTCCATGGACAGCACTAGACAAGTCATTGAGACAGAAAGTCAACAACAACAACAACAAAACAATGGATTTAAAGTATACCCTAGAACAAATGGACTTATCAGATATTTAAAGAATATTATGTTCAACAACTGCAGAATATACATTGTATTCATC
Organism: Papio anubis; assembly: GCF_008728515.1. Classification (NCBI taxonomy): domain Eukaryota; kingdom Metazoa; phylum Chordata; class Mammalia; order Primates; family Cercopithecidae; genus Papio; species Papio anubis. Next base: position 32,750,223 of record NC_044984.1, read on the forward strand.
AGTACATGAAACATACTCCAAGACAGACAATATGATAGGCCACAAAACAAGTGTCAACAAATTGAAGAAAACTGGGCCAAGCGCAGTGGCTCATGCCTGTAATCCCTGCACTTTGAGAGGCCGAGGTGGGCGGATCATGAAGTCAGGAGATCAAGACCGTCCTGGTGAACATGGTGAAACCCCATCTCCACTAAAAAGAAAAAGAACAAGAAAACTTGCGCATTATGGCAAGTACCTCTCGTCCCAGCTACTCAGGAGGCTGTGGCAGTAAAATTGGAAATCAACTCTGTGGTTTGAGGAACCCTCAAAACCATGCATATATACACTTACAAATTAAATAACCTGCTCCTGAATGATCATTGTGTCAACAACGAAATCAAAGAAGGAAATTCAAACACTCCTTGAACTGAACAATAATAGTGACACAACCTATCAAAACTTCTGTGATAAAGCAAAAGCAGTGCTAAAAGGGATGTTCATAGCATTAAACGCCTGCATCAAAAAGTCTGAAAGAGTACAAATAGACAATCTAAGGTCACACCTTGAGGAACTAGAGAAAAAAAAAAACCCAGCAGAAGAAAAGAAATAACAAAGATCAGAGCAGAACTACATGAAATAGAAACAAAAAAATAAAAAAGGTAAATGAAACAAAAAGCTGGTTATTTGAAAAGATACACAAAATTGATATACCATTAGGAAGATTAACCAAGAAGAGAGAATATCCAAATAAGTTCAATTAGAAACGAAACAGGAGATATTACAACCAATACCACAGAAATACAAAAGGTCGTTCAAGGCTACTATAAACACATTCATGCGCACAAACTACAAAACCTGGTTACATGCCTGGAAATATACAACTCCCCTAGATAAAACCAGAAAGAAACAGAAACTCTGAACAGACCAATAACAAGCTGTGAGATTGAAATAATAAAAAAATGCCAACAGTACAAAGTCCAGGGCCAGATGGATTCACAGCTGAATTGTATCAGACATTCAAAGAATAATTGATACCAATTCTATTGAAACTATTCCAAAAGATAGAGAAAGAGGAAATCTTCTCTGAATCATTTTATGAAGCCACTATTACCTTAATACCAAGACCAGGAAAGGAAAGGACATAACAAAAAAGGAAAACTGCAGGCCAATGTCTGTGATGAACATAGATGCAAAAATCCTCAACAAAATACTAGATAACTGGATCCAACAGTATATCAAAAAGATAATCTACAATGATCAAGTGGGTTCCATACTAGAGATGAAAGGATGGTTTAACATATGGAAGTCAATAAATGTGCTACACGGCACAAAAAGAATTAAACACAAAAATCACATGATCATCTAAATAGACGCAGAAAAAACATTTGATAAAATCCAGCATCACTTTCCTCACGTAAATCGGCATACAAGGGACATTGCTTAAGGTCATAAAAGCTATCTATTACAAACCCACAGTCAATATTATACTGAGCGGGAAAAAGTTGAAAGCATTCCCCTAGAGAGCTGGAACAAGACAGGGATGTCCACTTCCACCACTTTTATTCAACATAGTACTGGAAATCCCAGCCAGAGCAATCAGACAAGAGAAATAAATCAAGAGCATCCAAATTGGTGAAGAGGAGGAAAATTGTTGCTGTTTGTTGATGATATGATCATATATGTAGAAACCCTAAAGACTCATCCAAAAAGCTCCTAGATTTGATAAACTAAAGCAGTAAAGTTTCAGGTCACAAAATCAACGTATACAAATTGGTAGCACTGCTATCCACTAATAACAACATAGCTGAGAATCAAATCAAGAACTCAACACCTTTTACAATAGCTGCAAAAAAAAATTCTTAGGAATATACGTAACCAAAGAAGTGACAGACCTCTACAAAAGGAACTACAAATCACTGCTGAAAGAAATAATAGATGACACAAATGGAAACACATCCCATGATCATATGTGGGTAGAATCAATATTGTGAAAGTGACCATACTGCCAAAAACAATCTACAAATTCCATATAATTCCCATCAAAATACCACCATCATTCTTCACAGAACTAGAAAAAACAATCCTAAAATTCTTATGGAACCAAACAAGAGCCTGCATAGGCAAAGCAAGATGAAGCAAAAAGAACAGATCTGGGGAAATTATATTACTTGACCTCAAACTGTACTGTAAGACTATAGTCACCAAAATAGCATGGTAATAGTGTAAAAATATATACTTTGACCAATGGAACAGGATAGAGAACTCAGAAATAAAGCCAAATACTTATAGCCAAGAGATCTTCAACAAAGCCAACGAAAACATAAAGTGGGGAAAGGACACCCTATTTAATAAATGGTACTGGGATAACTGGCAAGCCACATGTAGAAGAATAAAACTGGATCTTTGTCTCTTACCATATACGAAAATCAACTTAAGATAGATCTAAGACTTAAATCTAGGACCTGAAACCATAAAAAAAAACCTAGAGGATAAGATCAGAAAAACTCTTCTAGGCATTGACTTAGGCAAAGACTTAATGATCAAGAACCCAAAAGCAAATGCAACAAAAACAAAGATAAACAGATGGGACTTAATTAAACTTAAAAGCTTCTGCACAGCAAAGAATTAATTGGCAGAAGAAACAGACAACACACAGAATGGGAGAAAATATTTGCAAACTATGCATCCGACAAAGGACTAATAACCAGAATCTAGAAGGAACTCAAACAAACAAATCAAAAAGAAAAAAACAAACAATTCCATCAAAAAGTGGGTTAAGGACATGAATACACAATTCTCAAAAGAATATATACAAATGGCCAACAAAGATATGAAAAAAATACTCAACATCACTAGTTATCAGAAAAATGCAAATTGAAATCACTATGAGATACCATGTTATTCCTGCAAGAATTCCATTATTTAAAAGTGAAAATAAATAAATAAATGTTGCAGTGGATATGGGGAAAAGGGAACACTGATACACTGCTGATGGGAATGTAAATTGTATAACCTTGATGGAAAACAGTACGGAGATTCCTTAAAGACCTGAAAGTACATCTACCATTTGATTCAGCAATCCCACTACTACGTATCTACCCAAAGGAAAATAAGTCATTATATAAAATAGACAGGTACACACGTGTGTTTATAACAGCAAAACTCACAATCGCCAAGATGTGAAACCAACCTAAGTACCCACTGACTAATGAGTAGATAAAGAAAATATCTACTAATGAGTAGATAAAGAAGATAAACACACCATGGAATACTACTCAGCCATTAAAAGGATTGAAATGATGTCTTTTGCAGGAACTTGGGTGAAGCTGGAGGCCATCACTCTAAGTAAAGTAACACAGAAGTGAAAAATAAAAAACTATATGTTGGAAGCTAAGTTATGAGTACACAAAGGCATACAGAATGATATAATGGGCTTTAGAGACTCAGAAGGAGAAAGATGGAAGTGGGGACTAGGGATGGAAATCTACATATTAGTTCAATGTACACCACTTAGGTGATAGGTAGACTAAAATTTCAGAATTCACCATGAAAATAATTATATATATGTATATAACTGTATATAATTATACAGTTATAATTATATATATATGCATATATACATATGATTTTTAAAAATCTTTTTTAATATAGAGGCAACAAGTTTATTAGGTATACCAAGAGACGTAGTATAGGCACTAAGCCTCCATTATTAAAAACAAAGGAATCATACTTCAAAAAACAATGTGTTTTCTTCAGGTTTCTGTAGGGAAAAAATAGAATTGGGTAAATGTTTCAAAAATCATGTAGATTAGCACTTTGGAGGCCAAGGCCAGTGGATCACCTGAGGTAAGGAGTTTGAGACCGGCCTGGCCACATGGCAAAACCCTGTCTCTACTAAAAATAACAAAAATTAGCTGGGCGTGGTGGTGTGTGCCTATACTCCCAGTGACTCGGGAGGCTGAGGCAGGAGAATTGTTTGAATCCAGGAGGCAGAGGTTGCAGTGAGCCGAGATGGTGCCATTGCACTACAGCCCAGGTAACAAGAGCAAAACTCCATCTCAAAAAAAAAAAAAAAAAAAAAAAAATCATGTAGATTAATTAGATTCCATTTGTCAATTTTGGCTTTTGTTGCCTTTGGTTTTGGTGTTATAGTCATGAAATCTTTGACCATACCTATGTGCTGAATGGGATTGCCTAGGTTTTCTTCTAGGGTTTTTATGGTTTTAGGTCTTTAATCCATCTTGAGTTATTTTTTGTACAAGGTGTAAGGAAGGATTCCAGTTTCAGTTTTCTGCACATGGCTAGCCAGTTTTCCCAACACCATTTATTAAATAGGGAATCCTTTCCCCATTGCTTGTTGTTGTCAGGTTTGTCAAAAATCAGATGAGTGTAGATGTGTGGTGTTATTTCTGAGGCCTCTGTTCTGTTCCCAACAGGTAACTTACAGAATGGGAGAAATTTTTGCAATCTCTCCATCTAACAAAAGGCTAATATTCAGAATCTACAATGAATTTAAACAAATTTACAAGAAAAAAACAAACAACCCCATCAAAAAGTGGGCAAAGGATATGAACAGACCATTCTCAAAAGAAAACATTTATGTGGCCAAAAAATATATGAAAAAAAGCTCATCATCACTCACCATCAGAGAAATGCAAATTAAAACCACAATGAGATACCATCTCACACCAGTTAGAAAGGCGATCATTAAAAAGTCAGGAAACAACAGGTGCTGGAGAGGAGGTGGAGAAATAGGAATGCTTTTACACTGTTGGTGGGAGTGTAAATTAGTTCAACCATTGTGGAAGACAGTGTGGCGATTCCTCAAGGATCTAGAACTAGAAATACCATTTGTTCCAACAGTCCCATTGCTGGATATCTACCCAAAAGATTATAAATCATGCTACTATAAAGACACATGCACACATATGTTTATTGCAGCACTATTCACAATAGCAAAGACTTTGAACCAACCCAAATGCCCATTAATGATAGGCTGGATAAAGAAAATGTGGCACATATGCACCATGGAGTACTATGCAGCCATTAAAAAGGATGAGTTCTTGTCCTTTGCAGGGACATGGATGAAGCTGGAAACCATCATTCTCAGCAAACTAACACAGGAGCAGAAAACCAAACACCCATGTTCCCACTCATAAGTGGGAGTTGAACAATGAGAACACATGGACACAGGGAGGGGAACATCACACACTAGGGCCTGTCAGGTGTTGGGGGGCTAGTGGAGGTATAGCATTAGGAGAAATACCTAATGTAGGTGACGGGTTGATGGGTGCAGCAAACCACCATCGTACATGTATACCTATGTAACAAACCTGAACATTCTGTACATGTATCCCAGAACTTAAAGTGTAACAAAAAATAAAGTCATGTAGAAAATGACTGCTAAGAAAGAAACAATATAACTTATAATTCAATGGTAATGTGATAGTAAATACATGGAAACAGAATTATAGAATTATAGCAGATTCTATATTCAGATACAGTTACTCTTTTTACTTGCAAAAATGGTGTAACCAAAGGAAATATTTTCATACTATTTTTCTTAGTTTTTCATTTCCAAAGTCCCATTCCTAAATTACTATACTTACTGTACTAAAAATACAAAACAAAAAATGACTATGTACCCAGAATATGAAAATTATCTGTAGATAAAATAGCTAGTTCATTAAGTAGTTATTCCAATCATTTCAACCAGTAATGAATGAAAATGCAATTAAAATTTAATTTGTTTTAATACCACCTTGCACTTCTTGGGCTGGAAAACACCATAAGGGAAGAAATTATATGTATCCTGTCTCCAGAATCTATAATATTATGCTATTGAAATACTCAATAAATACTTATTTAAGAAAGGATATATTACAAGCATTACAGATTTTAACTATTATGCTATTGAAATACTCAATAAATATTTATTTAACAAAGGATATATTACAAGTATTATAGATTTTAACTACTTTCTCATTATGACACTTGTCTTATTTTTTCATTATTTAGATATCCACACAAATAATTCTTCCAGCATCCTGGTTTCTTGGTAACTTAACCTCCTTCCTTTTCTCCAAATATCTTGATCTCCATTATACCTTAGTTACCCACACCCATAGTCACACTCTTGAATGTGTCACTACCGATTACTGCACCCATTCCATAATCTATGTTCTAAGCATATTGTTCTTTGACCTTTATCTCCTGTCTTTCTCTTAGCTTATTACTCACTAACACCTCGCTCCTACTATTTTTCAACTCTCCATCCAGTACACACAACTTATTGATTCTACCATCAATTCACTGTCCCTTTTCACCCTCATGTCCTCACTTGCCAAGTGACACAGCTTAAAATTCATAGTCTATCACTATAATAACTCCCTTTGATATATAATTTTAACCCCCTCACTTTGATTTATTCTGGTAAAATTTAACTCTCTACTCGCTCTTACAAAATGCAGCTGAACATGGCTGGAGTCAAATATACAGCATGCTTCATGTTCTCACTCTATAGAATCATAATCACGAGTCACAAAAGGATTTTCAGTATCGCCCCACAGCAATTGCATTACATATACTAATCTGTTCACTCTCCCACTTTGCCAAGTGATTCTTTTATGCATTCTCCTCTCTCTTCATACAACACTGTCTCTCCTTTCTTTGCTCTCAGCTGATGACTTTGATTCCTATTTTCTTGAAAAAGTAGGGGAATAAGAGAACTTTCACAGCCTCACATTTAACTTTCACTTGCGTCTATGTTCTTTGACTATTCTTTGGGTCTTATTCAATTCACTACTGTACTATACTAGATTCCACTCCCTTCTTATCTATGCAAGAACATTGCTTAAGTTATATTCTCATTCCTCTCCTTCTCCCTTCTCCTCCTATATCATCATATTTTTCTCCTTGTTTTGGATGATTTTATTAAAATATATACATTAATATGTTTAATCTTCCTATATTAGGAAAAAATGTTCTCACAATCTCATATTTCTCCTCTACCTACTAGCTTCTTTCTCTGCTTCCAGCAGAAATCTTTGAAAAAGTAGTTGACATTCACTAATGTGTGTGTGTATATATATATTTCTCATTCTTCTTTGAACTTACTCCAATTAGTTCTTTACTCCCAGCGTGGTGAAGAAATGACCAGTGACCTCTGCACTAGTTAATCCAATGACCAATTCTCAGCTTTCATTCTACTAGACCTATCACCAGTTTATTGCTTTATTCTTCCTGATATAGTTTTCATTTTACCTCTAAGTCAGTATATTTAAATTTGTTCCTTTTTGGTTTCCTTTATTAGATTCTCCTTATCTTCCCAGTCTCCATAAGAGCTTCCCAGTAGAATATTCTGTGTTATGAAAATGTTCAATAGTTCAATTCTCATATATGGTAGTTATTAGCCAGATGTGGCTATCAAGACTTGAAAAGTAGCAATTGCACCAGAGGAACTGAAATTTAAACCTTATTTTAATTAATTTAAATGTTAACTTTTAGTAGCCACATCTGACTAATGCCTGTCACAGCTCTGTACTATTCCAGTCATTAGGCCTTGGAGCTTCCTTACCTATACTTAGTCCCTTACAAATTGCATTAATTTTCACACCTTTTAAACATAGTCTATATGCTGATAACCCCCAATTTACATTTCCAGCTTGGACCTCTCCCCTGACCTCCAAAACCCTGCCTGTTAGCTTTTCTACTTGCATATCTAATAGGTATTATATACTTAACAAACATATCCAAAACTGATTTCGTGGTTCTGTAATCCTCTTCCCACTGTCTTCTCTATCTCTCAGTAAACTGCAACCATACCCCTCAAGATGCTTGGGCCAAGAACCCTAGAATTATCCTTGACATCTTTATTTTCTCATACCTTAATTACAATCCATCAGGACATCCTTTTGTTCTAGTAAAAATTAATAAGTATTCCCACACTTTTCACCACTCCCATCATCTCTTGCCTAGATTATTGCAATAATCTAATAACTGGTATTTGCTTAAGCCCTTGACCCTTCCCCACTATATATTCTTAACATAACAGCCAGAGTAATCCTTAAACACAAATCGAATCCTATTACTCCTCTGATCAAAATCTCTCAAGAGCTTTCATAACACTTACAATAAAAGCCAATTTCTTTTAAATAGCTTTCAATGCTCCACACAATCTAACCTTCCTGATACTTCTCTCTTATGCCTTACTACTCTCCTATTTACTCATATTATAGTCCATCCATTCTGGCCTCCTTATTACTTTTCGAAAACATTAGGCAAAGTCTTTCCATGGGGCCTTTGCACTTGTCATTTGCTCTGTCTAGAGTAATTTTTACACAGTCACCCTTATGACTCATCTTCAGGCCTTAGAGATGTCAATAAGACTTGATTGTCCAATCTATTTAAATTTTCATCACTTTCTCTTTTCAAAGAATTATCTCCTTAATTTTTTTCCTATAACATTTACCATCACTGATATATTTGTTTGCTTATTGTCCATCTTGCCTCTGGTATAATATAAGGTATAAATAGCATATATTACTTATCTCATTTATATTACCTAATGGAGAGCTTGGCAGAAGGTAAGTATAACTCTGATACTTGACGTATAAACAATTAGAATAATTAATCAATTGCTAATCAATGAAAAAATACCTAACCAAAAGAATGCCATACAAAATTATTAGGGGAATGGTTTTTGTCTAATTAATAATGTACATTTGAGCTGACTCTTTTTCTTGGGCTAGAGTCATAGGAAATTAATTACCTATGTCCTGCCTTCTCTAGCAGTTGCTTGATCTACTGGACAGCTCTTTTTATGTTGGGAGCTGGTTAGCTAAAACTATTTTATTCATAATAGCCAATGCACAGGGCCTTGGATCTGAAGTACATCTGTAGAGGATGAACATTTAAACATATCACAGGGAAGAAAATGTGGTTAATGAGATACCATAGATTTTACTGGAAAGATAAAGATTTCAACAAAATATTTTCCTCGTTTCTTATTGGTGACTTGGTTTATAACAAGAAACATATGGCTTCAAATCCACCACATGCTGCTAACTAGTTATATCTGAATGGATTATTTAATCTTCTGAGTCTGTTAGCCCTGGAAAACTGGATAATGACATCTAACTTCTGAGGTTGCTGTGGAATTAATGGCATCCTATTTATCATATAGGAGACATTCATAAATGATGCCTATCATTGTTTTAGTAGTAATGATATAATAGCTCTAAAATAATCATTTCTTTCAAGAAGCAGTGCAAGGCTTGGAGTTACCAAATTTATTTAATTCAGATAACAACTACTAAGTCCAAGTTCTGAAGTCAATTTCCAAACATGCCCATCATTTTTGCTTGATTTCCCGACCAACAATCAACATAACCCTGAGTGGCCAACCTGAAAATGTAAGCTAAGTAAGAGCCATGATCAGAGTCAGATGGAGCAGAGGAATGTATCAAACCCAAGGCAGCTCAGAGGTAAGCTAGCAGCAATATCATAAAGCTGATTAGACTAGTTGCTTGGAGGAGGCTGGGAAGATTGCCCAGTTTTCTAGATACAAGACTAATGTCCACAGGCAAAAGAGAATAACAGATTAAAGGTAGATCTCTGTAAGTGCAGCAGTGCCTAGGAAGCCCTAGTTACCGTGAGTGCTGAATCTGGTAATAGAGTTGCCACAACTGGTGCCCGCATTGGGCGTTTCATTCAAACAGGGATCTCTGGTGAACGATTCAGAAGCTCTTGTTCTATAAATGAGAAGAACTCTAGAGGCATATTTAGTTCCTCACTGTCAGTGACTCTTTTGACCTGATATACTTGCTGAGCATTTACTATGTATTAATGGATGTAACCCTCACCACGATGCCATGAGGTAGGTACCATGAATATTTACACTTTACAAATGATTAAACTAAAGCAGAGAGTCAGTGGCTGGCTCAAGATAACACAACTTATTATGGCAGAATTGGTATTGGAACTCAGGCAGTCAGGTTCCTGGGTGAAGTAAATCTGACTCTTTCAGATTTTTAGAACAGACAGAAAAATAAGATGATTTGCCACTATGTTCAAGTAAAGAAAACTGAAATACAATGAGCATCAAAATTTTTTCAAAGTCATATCGTGTGTCTGAATTTGAAAAGTGATTCCAATGTTAATGGAGAATATTTTGCCCAGAGAGTAAAACACCTTTAGAATTTCCGTCCCCATAAGGACTTAGTGCTCTGCCTTACCTCGTCATTGAAGGAGAGAGGTGGCACTGAGGGATCTAGATGGCACATTTCTGCACACAGCAGTGCCTTCACGCACAGGGCCAGGCTGTCATATTTTTGGCTGCTGGCTGTAAGTTAGGAGTCACTGAAAGTGAAAGAATAAAATCATATTTAGATGTATCCTGGGAATGAGAAGTAACCACTCCTGCTTCTGTTACTCCATGACCATCTCCAGAATTTTTAGGTTTTGGGAGGTGTTTTTAAAAATGTCCCTCAGTTATTTTCCATTACAGAAAAAAAGTAACTTCTTGGGCAATCATACCAAATTCCATATGATTTGTCTGAACATTTTTAGTCTACTCAAGTGCATGTTCTAGGTATTCTCTTATTCTTCTCCTACTTGAAATGTTATTTTGAGGATCACTGAGCCAGAAAACATTTCCTGATTAAGCTCATTTGTTAACATCTTCACTAATGTACCTTAAAAATTCTGTGATAATGAGTATCATCACTATACTAAAGCTCAAACTCAATCCATTATCAACTTCTATCCTGCAAAAGTACAGGACATATTTTCATAAAGAGGGTGAGTTGATATGGTCGTTTCCAGACTCTGTGATGCTCTAAATTCTCTTTAGTCATTCCATTTTTATATACTGAACACCTGTTGTGGATCAGATACTCAGATGGAGACTAGTGATACAGGAATAAATCAAAGTACAGAGATAGAAGCATGCCAGGAAGTAGATAATCACATTATGATAAAAATCATTGACTTGAAGAGCACACAGGAGAGCCTCCCTACTCAGATCTTGTGGAGCAAGTCAAGAAACATTTCCTGGAAGAGCTACTCTTTAACTTTTTATGGAAGTTTAAGCTGTGTGTGACTGTATAAGCTGACTTCATATTGATTTTGTAGATACAAAACTTAAAACAGGCAAAGGGACTTACAGTTTTCATGCCTGCCAAGGGACCAGTGATACTGAGCATATCATAAAATAATTTTTTGCCATGTAAGTAATAAAGACCAGAGCTATTCACCTAATTTTTCTATCTTCTATGAAATAGAATCTACTTATACATTTATATTGTGCAAAACCAGTTATTGAGTGCTTATGGAGTTTAAGTAACTAATGAATGAGGCAGATACAAATATTCATAATATGTAGTTTCCATACTGAAGAAGTTTTCAGTTTAGTGGAAAGAGGTTTTAGAACCGAATAGATAGGAAAAAATAAGCCCCTCGCGTATTTCAGATGTTAACAGAATAGAAGGACCTGAAATGGGAAAACAAAGAGAAGAGAACAATGGGGAAAAACGAGTAGAAAGAAGACTTTCATGGTAGCAATTTCACTTATATACAAAGATCAGCATGACCTAATAAAGTTGAGTTATGGATGGAGGGTTCACATTATCATATTAAGAAGCCACAATTATCTAAGCACTGTAAAAATTAAAGGCAAGCAACCCTAGCATGCTGCAGAATCTACCAAGAAAATATTTCTATTAATAAGACAAGCAGTGGAGCACTGAGATGAAATAGCAGTGGCAATAAGTGATGGAAGGTATGAAATAGAGCATCTCTCAATGTAACGCGTATGACTCATTGATTTTAACCAAGAGCAGTTTGAAACAGAAACCACATAAAGTGTATTAAGTAGTTTGGAAAACATTTATCATTTGAAAACAACTTCACCATTACCATATATAGGAAAATGCAATTCCAGGATTTAAAAAAAAAAAAAAAAAAAAGTGGGATTTTTCAGGGGATCCAGAAGTGAAATTATTAGGATTCATTAGGCTAATTAGAAGAATAAAAGCCATATTCCCATCAACTTCTATGTTTGTGTTTTTCCTGCACTCAAGAGCCTTTATTGTGGGTCTAAACCACATTAGAAAGTCGTCGTTTTCTGGAAACTAGTCTGTAATTCTGGAAATATAGTGTAACAGACAATATTTTTTATTTGTACAATACATTAAAGCTTCCCTGATGCTCACAATAGCCATGACTGACATTATTTTTTAAAAGCCAAAGTATTATCAATTTTATCAGCCAGGTATAATACACTAATTCCTCCTTTCAATATGATTTGGGTAGTTATATAAATTAATATTTAAAATATTTGTTCATTTTTATAAGTCAGCTTTAAAGAATCATTCCCTAGTTTTAGACTTACTATTCAGGACTTAACTATTGCAAGAGTCAGAAGACTGGTTGGGACTGACAATTTTTAAAACAGTATAGTCAGTTCTTGGTGAAATTAATTGCAATTGATGCAAACAAGATTCTGCTTTCCTCATTTCAGTATGTTTGTTTCTCTCTTGCTCTGAGAGATACCAGCCCTAGATTAGAAAAGGTACTAATGTTAATAGAGCACAAAATATGGTCTTCACGTAACAGGATTCCAGTGGTAACCCTAATTATAGAGTGGCTATGACATTTTACAAAAAAAAAAAAAAAAAAAAAAAAAAAGAAAAGGTGCTGACTTATTCAGATGTCAAAGTATCAAAGTATCCAGTTCTTAATTAAACAGGACTAAATTATTTTCTGAGAGCCTATTGAATTGCATATGACTCACCATAGGTAATTTACTGGAAGGAATAAGGATGTAGAAGGAGCCAGAATAAGTAATCCTCACTTTATTCAAAACCCAAGTTAATTTCCACTCTCTAAAGGACATATTGTGTCACACACCTCAACTGAAAAAAAATGTTAACATAGTAAGCATTGGGAACCTAAGAAATATTAGATGTTGCTGAAACACTTATACCGTTCTCTTTTTTCTGGTTATTAAATTATTCTTTTGATTATAAACATTTGTAGTGTACATTGCTTTAAATTGCGTACATTCACATACACATTCAAGCCAGGAATGCAAGAACATTAGATCTTGTGCATGACAGTACAAAAGGCAAGTGTTTTTAAAAGATTTTTAATTATCACTTATGATCTAGCTATCATTATGCCTTTCTTTTGCACATTCCTTTGTGCCACCTGAACAGAAATCTTCCCAGCTTTTCTTTGTGTGCCACCCTTTCCTACTTGTTGGTTACTTTGTGGTCTCAGTCTGACATTCCCTCTTCCGTCTTTGACCTATACAAATTCTCTCTGCTCTTTACCACCCAGAACGATTCCATTTTACCTGTGGAGCTTTTGTCATAGCCTCTACCACAGTGAAAATATTTTTTAGAGAAAATAAGAATGATATACATAACAACTAGAAAATAGTACACGACAACCTTTATTGCCACCTCTCCTGCAACATTTTCTGTTCCTCAATTAAAAAAAAAAAAAAGAGTCTGGGTGCTCCTGTATTGGGTACATACATATTTAGGATAGTTAGCTCTTCTTGTTGAACTGGTCCCTTCAGCAGTGTGTAATGCCCTTCTTCGTCTGTTTTGATCTTTGCAGGCTTAAAGTCTGTTATGTGGAGACTAGGATTGCAACCCCTGCTTTTCTTTGTTTTCCATTTGCTTGCTACAAAGGAATGTGCACAAGAAACCAAGATGTGTGTGTGGAAAGGTCGGTTAAAGTAAGGTTGTGGAAGGTCTTGATTTCTATATTAAGAAGCATAAACTTAGGGGCATGAAATAAAGTTTTAGAGGAAGAAATGGTATAATGCTTTAGTGAGGGACGAACAATAGCTTTGTGTTTAACTTCCTTGTTCCGAGAAGCTTAGCAAAAAACAAATTCAGATGTTTTTTCCGCTGGAAATTCTATGAAGGTTCTATTTTATATTCGCTATAGTAAGCCAAGTGTTCTAGAAGTTGTCTTCACATAAATGTGTTAAAGTCCTTTAATTCTTACATAGCTAGTACCCCGTAAACAATCTGGTCATAAAAATTGCCCCTCAATCTGAAAATATATTATTTAATTCAACAGTGCCATCTCTATTTATTTTATCCAAGTTAGTGTTTCTCAGTGTGATTACAGGACTCCTGGAGGTCCCAAAGAGTTTTATGGGGAATAGGTGAGGTGAAAACTATTTTCATGATAATACTAAGATGTCATTTTCCTTTTGTTCTGTGTTGACACTTGCACTAATGGTAAAAAGCAATGATGCATATAATAGATAGAATTGATGACATCTTAATCAGTAATTAAGTCATTGGCATCAACCTATATTGGCAGTCATTGTATTCACATCCACACAAGGGCAGGTTTTTTTTTCTTAATAATAACTTTTAAGAGGAAAAAAATGCTCTTAACAAAACAGTTTGAAAGCACGAATGCAAAAAAAAATAATTATGTGAGTGTAGAAAGTAAGAACAAAAAGAGAAAAGAAAACAATCTGAACATCCACCCATAAAGGCTTCATTACATAAATTATGACATACCCAAATAACAGAACACTGGATTCACTTCAAAGGGTGAAGAATTTCTGGGTACAGATGTTTAAATGTGTTCACAATATATGTTAATTGCAAAATCACAGACCAAAAACAATATATGTAGTACAATGATGATTATCCATATATGTATATAAAATTATACATACAAATATTTGAAAATCAAAAGGTATCTGATTATATTAATGAATTACATGTAGAAAACAATTTTATTCACTTCCATTTGGGTTTTTCTGGTGTGTTTTTAAAACTTTTTTAACTTTAATTTTAGGTTTTGGGGTACATGTGCAGGTTTGTTACATAGGTAAATTGCATGTTGCAGGGGTTTGGTGCACAGATTTTTTCACCCAGAAAATAAGCGTAGTACCTGATAGGCAATTTTTCAGCCCTCAGTCTCCTTCCACCCTCCACATTCAAGTAACCCCTGATGCCGTTGTTCCCTTCTTTGTGCCCATATGTATTCAATATTTAGCTTCCATTTAAAAGTGAGAACATGCAGTATTTGGTATTCTCTTCTTGTGTTGCTTCACTTAGGATAATGCCAGCAGCTCCATCTATGTTACTGCAAAGGACATGATTTAATTCTACAAAAAATTTTTAAATTGATATAACAATTTAAATAAGAATGCCCATCACGGTGTTATTTATCATTGTGAAAAATTGCAAAAATAATTATATTTTGTAACATAAATCATGGTATATCTGTCTATTCAAGGAAATACTGTACAACTATTAAATGAGGTTATAGAAGGATACATTGTCATAAGGAAAGGTGTTTATAATTCATGGTTTAATAAAAACATTAAAATAGAACATATTTCTGAAAAACATATACATATATAAATATTAATAGCTTTATGTCTGCTTAATTGTGTTGTCTGTGATTTTTATTTTCTTATTATCCACTTTCTGATTTTTTTACTTAGCAGTAATATTTGTTAATTTGTAAATGGTCCTATGCTACCAAATACCAAATTGAATAACACTTCAGAAGAATAAGAAATGTTCTGAGAATAATATAGAATATTGTGTTTTTGGTTGTGGGAAGATTTAAGAGATTACCTTATTTTTATCTCATTGTCATTATATTTCTGCTGTGACTTTGTAGTTACTATATAGTTTCACATGTATTGCTTAATCCTCAAAACTCCTCTCCATGTGTAGAAATACCTGTGTGGAGCAAGTATTTTTATCATCATTTTAGATATAAGAAAATTGGCCTGTGTTTTATATTATGATTTGCCTTCTGTCACTAGGCATGTAGGTTATGACCTATGGTGCCTCCAAATCAAGGCTCTTTCTAATACATCGTGATGTTTAAAAGGAAATTTGTTCATATGACATTTGAGAAAGAAGATACTCCGTCTAATTATTATTATTACTCATAGGTGCTGAAAATTGCACATAGGCTTTTTTTAGTGAAAGAATTTTAACTTTTATTTTATGTGCAGGAGTACATGTCCAGGTTATATAGCTAAACTTGTGTCATGGGGGTTTGGTGTACAGGTTAGTTCATCACCCATGTACTAAGTTTAGTACCAGATAGTTTTTCTTTCTGATTCTCTCCTTCCTCCCATCCTCCACCCTCAAATAGGCCCCAGTGTCTGTTGTTCCCTTTTTTGTGTTACTATGTCATTATTTAGCTCCCATTTGTAAGTGAGAACATGTGATATTTGGTTTCTGTTCCTGCGTTCATTTACTAAGGATAATGGCCTCTAGCTTCATCTATGTGCCATTGCTTTTCGTGTTTTAGTCATGAAGTCTTTGCCCATGCCTATGTCTTAAATGGTATTGCCTAGGTTTTCTTCTAGGGTTTTTATGGTTTTAGGTCTTACATTTAAGACTTTAATCCATCTTGGGTTAATTTTATATAAAGTGTAAGGAAGGAACCCGGTTTCAGCTTTCTACATATGACTAGCCAATTTTCCCAAGACCATTTATTAAATAGGGAATCCTTTCCCCATTTGCTTGTTTTTGTCAGGTTTGTCAACGATTAGATGGTTGTAGATGTATGGTGTTATTCCTGAGCCCTCTGTTCTGTTCCATTGGTCTATATCTCTGTTTTGGTACCACTACCATGCTGTTTTGGTTACTGTAGCCTTGTAGTATAGTTTGAAGTCAGGTAGCGTGATGCCTCCAGCTTTGTTCTTTTTGTTTAGGATTGTCTCGGCTATACGTGCTCTTTTTTGCTTCCATATGAAATTTAAAGTAGTTTTTTTTTTTTTTCCAATTCTGTGAAGAAAGTCATTGGTAGCTTGATGGGGATAGCATTGAATCTGTAAATTACCTTGGGCAGTATGGCCATTTTCATGATATTGATTCTTCATATCAATGAGCATGGAATGTTCTTCCATTTGTTTGTGTCCTCTTTTATTTCGTTGAGTAGTGGTTTGTAGTTCTCCTTGAAGAGGTCCTTCACATCCCTTGTAAGTTGTGCTCCTAGGTATTTTATTCTCTATGTAGTAATTGTGAATGGGAGTTCACTCATGATTTGGCTGTCTGGTATTGGTGTATAGGAATGCTTGTGATTTTTGCACATTGATTTTGTATCCTGAGACTTTACTGAAGTTGTTTATCAGCTTAAGGAGATTTTGGGCTGAGATGATGGGGTTTTCTAAATATACAATCATGTCATCTGCAAACAGAGACAATTGGACTACCTCTTTTCCTAATTGAATACCCTTTATTTTCTTTCTCTTGCCTGATTGCCCTGGCCAGAACTTCCCATACTACGTTGAATAGGAGTGGTGAGAGATGGCATCCTTGTCTTATGCCAGTTTTCGAAGGGAATGCTTCCAGTTTTTGCCCATTTAGCATGATATTGACTGTGGATTTGTCATAAATAGCTCTTATTATTTTGAGATACATTCCATCAATACCTAGTTTATAGAGAATATTTAGCATGAAGCGCTGTTGAATTTTGTTGAAGGCCTTTTCTGCATCTCTTGAGATAATCATGTGGTTTTTGTCATTGGTTCTGTTTAAGTGATGGGTTATATTTATTGATTTGCATATGTTGAACCAGGCTTGCATCCCATGGATGAAACCGACTTGATGGTGGTGGATAAGCTTTTTGATGTGCTGCTGGATTTGGTTTGCCAGTATTTTATTGAGGATTTTTGCATCGATGTTCATAAGGGATATTGGCCTAACATTCTCTTTTTTTGTTGTCTCTCTGTCAGGCTTTGGTATCAGGATGATGCTGGCCTCATAAAATGACTTAAGGAGGATTCCCTCTTTTTCTATTGATTGGAATAGTTTCAGAAGGCATGGTATCAGCTCCTCTTTGTTCCTCTGGTAGAATTCGGCTGTGAATCCATCTGGTCCTGGACTTTTCTTGCTAGGTAGGCTATTAATTATTGCCTCAATTTCAGAACCTGTTATTGGTCTACTCAGAGATTCAACTTCTTCCTGGTTTAGTCTTGGGAGAGTACATGTGTCCAGGAATTTATCCATTTCTTTTAGATTTTCTAGTTTATTTGCATAGAGTTGTTTATAGTATTCTCTGATGGTAGTTTGTATTTCTGTGGGATTGGTTGTGATATCCCCTTTATCATTTTGTATTGTGTCTATTTGATTCTTCTCTCTTTTCTTCTTTATTAGTCTTGCTAGTGGTCTATCTATTTTCTTGATCTTTCCAAAAAACCAGCTCTTGAATTCATTGATTTTTTTGAAGGGTGTTTTGTGTCTCTATCTCCTTCAGCTCTGCTCTGATCCTAGTTATTTCTTGTCTTCTGCTAGCTTTTGAATTTGTTTGCTCTTGCTTCTCTAGTTCTTTTAATTGTGATGTTAGGGTGTTGATTTTAGATCTTTCTTGCTTTTTCTTGTGGGCACTTAGTGCTATAAATTTCCCTCTACACACTGCTTTAAATGTGTCCCAGAAATTCTGGTACATTGTGTCTTTGTTCCCATTTGTTTCAAAGAACATCTTTTTTTCCACCTTCATTTTGTTATTTACCCAGTAGGAAGCATGTTGTTCCCTTTCCATGTAGTTCTGCAGTTTTGGGTGAGTTTCTTAATCCTGAGTTCTAATTTGAAAGCACTGAGGTCTGAGAGACAGTTTGTTGTGATTTCTGTTCTTTTACATTTGCTAAGTAGTGTATCACTTCCAATGATGTGGTCAATTTTAGAATAAGTGCAATGTGGTGCTGAGAATAACGTATATTCTGTTGATTTGGGGTGGAGAGTTCTGTAGATGTCTATTAGGTCCACTTGGTCCAGAACTGAGTTCAAGTCCTGGATATTCTTGTTAATTTCTCTCTCATTGATCTGTCTAATATTGACAATGGAGTGTTAAAGTCTCCCATTATTATTGTGTGGGAGTCTAAGTCTCTTTGTATGTCTCTAAGAACTTGCTTTATGAATCTGAGTGCTCTTGTATTGGGTGCATATATATTTAGGATAGTTAGATCTTCTTGTTGCAGTGATCCCTTTACCATTATGTAATGGCCTTCTTTGTCTCTTTTGATCTTTGTTGGTTTAAAGTCTGTTTTATCAGAGACCAGGATTGCATCCCCTGCTTTTATTTATTTATTTATTTATTTATTTTTATTTTTTTGCTTTCCATTTGCTATGTAGATCTTCTTCCATCTCTTTATTTTGAGCCTATGTGTGTCTTTGCTTGTGAGATGGGTCTCCTGAATACAGCACACCGATGAGTCTTGACTCTTTATCCAATTTGCCAGTATGTCTCTTTTAATTGGGGCATTTAGCCCCTATACATTTAAAGTTAATATTTTTATGTATGAATTTGAATCTGTCATTATGATGCTAGTTGGTTATTTCACCCATTAATTGATGCAGTTTCTTCATAGTGTCAATGGTCTTTATACTTTTGCATATTTTTGCAGTGGCTGGTACTAGTTGTTCCCTTGCTGGTGAGGAGTCGTGTTCTTTTGGAGGAGAAGAGGTGTTCTGGTTTTTGGAATTTTCAGCCTTTCTGCTCTGGTTTCTACCCATCTTTGTGGTTTTATCTACCTTTGGTCTTTGACGTTGGTGACCTACAGATGGGGTTTTGGTGTGGATATCGTTTTTGTTGATGTTGATGCTATTGCTTTGTTTGTTAGTTTTCCTTCTAACAGACAAGCCTCTCAGCTGCAGATCTGTTGGAGTTTGCCAGAGGTCCACTCCAGACCCTGTTTGCCTGGGTATCACCAACGGAGGCTGCAGAACAGCAAATATTGCTGCCTGGTCCTTCCTCTGGAAGCTTCAACCCAGAGGGGCACCTGCCTGCATGAGGTGTCTGTCAGCCCCTACTGGGAGGTGTCTCCCAGTCAGGCTACATGGGGGTCAGGGACCCACTTGAGGAGGCAGGCTGTCTGTTATTGGAGCTCAAATGCCATGCTGAGAGAACCACTGCTCTCTTCAGAGCTGTCAAGCAGAGATGTTGACATCTACAGAGGCTGTCTGCTGCCTTTTGTTCAGATATGCCCTCCTCCCAGAAGTGGAATCTAGAGAGGCAGTAGGCCTTGCTGAGCTGTAGTGGGCTCTGCCAAGTTCGAGCTTCCCTGACACTTCATTTACACTGCGAGCATAGAACGGCCTATACAAGCCTCAGCAATGGTGGACGCCGCTCGCCCTGCCAAGGTCCAGCTTCCCAGGTCGAACTCAGACTGCTGCGCTAGCAGTGAGCAAGGCTCCGTGGGTATGGGACCTGCTGATCCAGGCACGGGAGGGAATCTCCTGGTCTGCCAGTTGCAAAAACCATGGGAAAAGTACAGTATTTGGGTAGGAGTGTACTGTTTCTCCAGGTACAGTCACTCATGGCTTCCCTTGGCTAGGAAAGGGAAATCCTAGCCCTTGCACTACCCAGGCGAGGTGATGCCATGCCCTGCTTCGGCTTGCCCTCCATGGGCTGCACCCAGTGTCCAACCAGTCCCAATGAGATGAACTAGGTACCTCAGTTGGAAATGCAGAAATCACCCATCTTCTGCATTGATCTTTCTGGGAGCTGTAGACTGGATCTGTTCCTATTCAGCCATCTTGGAAACACCAACCCCACATTATTAATATTTTCAAAACACCAACTTCTAGTTTTGCTGATCTTTTGAATGTTTTTTTGTGTCTCAATCATCTTCAGTTCAAATCTGATTTTGTTTCTTTTCTGTCTTCTGCTAGCTTTGTGGTTGGTTTGCTCTTGCTTCTCTAGTTCTTTTAGTTGTGATGTTAGGTTATTAATTGGATATCTTCCTAACTTTCTGATGTGGGCATTTAGTGCTATAAATTTCCCTCTTAACATTGCCTTATTTGTGTTCCAGTGGTTCTGATACATTGTATCTTTGTCCTCATTAGTTTCAAATAACTTCTTGATTTCTGCCTTAATTTCATTATTTACCCAAAAGTTATTCAGGAGCAGGTTGTTAATTTCTATCTAATTGTATGGTTTGGGGTCATTTTCTTAGTCTTGATTTCTATTTTTTTTTTTTTTTTTTTGGATTGTGGTCTGAAAGTGTGATTGATATAATTTTGTGGGGGTTTATGCATTTTCTGAGCATTGTTTTATGTTCAATCACATGGTCAGTTTTAGAGTATGTGCCATGTGGCAATAAGAAGAAGGTATATTCTGTTGTTTGGGGGTGAAGATTTTTGTAAATGTCTGTTAGATCCATTTGTTTCAGTGTTGAGTTGAAGTCCTGAATATCTTTTGTTAATTTTCTGATTCAATGATCTGCCTAATACTGTCAGTGGTGCATTGAAGTTTCCCACTATTTTTGTGTGGTAGTCTAATTCTTTTTGTAGGCCTCTACGAACTTGCTTTATGAATCTGGTTGCTCCTGTGATGGGTGCATGTATACTCAAGATATACTGAAGATATACTTAAGACCTAACCTAAGATAGTTAGGTCTTCTTGTTCAATTGAACCTTTTACCACTATGTAATGCCCTTTTATGTCTTTTTTGATCTTTGTTGGCTTAAAGTCTGTTTTGTCTGAAATTAGGATTGCCACTTCTGCTTTTTTTCTGGTGATAAATTTTCCTCCATCTGTTTTTCCTTTTGAGTCTATAGGTGTCATTGCATGTGAGATGGGTCTCTTGAAGACAGCATACCATTGGGTCTTGCTTTTTTATCCAGCTTACCACTCTGTGCCTTTTAATTGGGGCATTTAGCCCACTTACAGTCAAGATTAGTTTGGTGTGGATTTTATCCTATTATTTTGTTGTTAGCTGGTTATTATGCAGGTTTGTTTATATGGTTGTTTTATAGTGTCACTGGTCTGTGTACTTAAGTATGTGTGGGTTGTTTTGGTCTGGTAATTGTCTTTTCTTTCAATATTTAGTGCTTCTTTCAAAAACTCTTGTAAGATAGGTTGGGTGGTAATAAATTCCTTTAGCATTTGCCTGTCTGAAAAGGATCCTATCACTCCTTCACTTAGGAAGCTTAGTTTGGCTGGATATGAAATTCCTGATTGGAGTTTTTTTTTTTTTTCCTCTAAGAATGTTGAATGTAGCACTCCCCTCCCCCACCCCCATTTCTTCTGGCTTGTAGGGTTCCTGCTGAAAGGTCCACTGTTCATTTGATGGAAATCTACTTGTAAGTGATCTGCCCTTTCTCTCTAGCTGCCTTTAACATTCTTTCTTTCATTTCAACTTTGGAAAATCAGATAATTATATGTCTTGGGGGTGATCTTGTGTAGAATCTTTCAGGGATTCTCTGTATTTCTTGAATTTGAATGATGACCACTATAGAGAGGTTGGGGAAGTTATCATGGACAATATCCTAAAATATATGTTCCAAGTTGCTTACTTTCTCCCCATCTTTTTCAGGGATGCCACTGGTTCATATATTTGCCCTTCTTACATAATTCCATACTTATCAGATATTTTATTTGTTCCTTTTTATTCTTTTTGATTTATTTTTGCCTGATTGTATTATTTCAGAGTACTAGTTTTCAAGCTCTGAGATTGTTTCCTCAGCTTGGTCTATTTTGCTATTAATACTTGTGATTGCATTGTGAAATACTTGTAGTGTGTTTTTTCAGCAATATTAGGACAGTTAGGTTTTCTCTTATACTGGCTATTTCATCAGTCAGCTCCTGTATCATTTTATTATATTCTTAGTTTCCTTGGATTGGGTTTTGTCACGCTCCTGAATCTGACGATCTTCATTCCTATCCATATTGTGAATTCTATTTCAATCATTTCAGCCATCTCAGCCCTGTTAAGAAGCCCTGTTTGAGAAGTAGTGTGGTCAGTTGGATGACATAAGACACTGGAGATTTGAGTTGCCAATGTTCTTGTGTTGGTTCGTTCTCATCTCTTTGTTTGGGTGTTTCTCTAACTGTGGTGTAGAGTAAGTACTGTCAGTAGACTTCTTTTCTGGAAGTTTTCACAGGACCCAGGCACTGTCCAGGATCTAAAAGTATGGAACATTTCACAGATTTGCACGAAATCCTTTTGCAGAGGCCATGCTCTTCTTCTCTGTGTCATTCCAATTTTAATATATGTGCTGCTTATACAAGCACTATAAACTTTCATTTGCTTGAATTTTTACATTTAACATGGTCAATTAATAAAAAATATGTATAATAAACAAAGTAATGTAGTGATTTGTTTAGCAGAAGAAAGAATCCCTTGAGGACAAATCAAGCCTCATCTTGTAATTTTTCATTCAACCTGATTAAATCCATAGAGTAGCCTATTTTCCTTTTACTTATGTAGTTCTTTAAGCTGCTCCTCACAGTTGGATAAAGTTTTTAAAGCAGTTCAGCTCTTCATTTGATCTCAAGTGCCTTCTCATTAATACCCACAGAGGGACAAGACAATAATGTTAAAACACCCAGACAGAAGAAGAAGTTCAAGAGACAATTACATCCACAACATCTCCTCTTGACTAGTGACTTTATTTCACAAAATTACAGTTTTGGAAGAGCGCTAGAGGGTATCATGTTAAGCCTTAAAAATCTGTCATAAGTGGTCTCCATATCCTCTCTAAAAATCTCCATTAAGCAAAAAGGAATGTATTTTCTCCCAAGATGACTCATTCTAATTTCTGACATCCACAAATATTATTTATTTTGTACTGAGGCAATTATCTACTTCCTTTTGGCATCTACATATTAGTCTATTTTTAGTCTGTTTCCTTCTTTTAATCCCCTCTAAAGTTTGCTTTCCTTAGCTGCAGCCATTTTGTCTAATGCCTCAATCTCTCCCTTTCATTTAAAGCACTGCAGGCTTACTTTTTTAAAAAAAATTGATTTCAGTCATTAGGCTTCCCTCCCATTACTCTTCATCAAGGGCCACCCTAACTTTCTTAGAAACAAAATTTGAAAGCAGCTAATTCTGAGAAGGCTCATGGATAAAATCAGCAGTGAGACAACCAGCTGCCCATGGCAGGAGGAATCCAGCCACCCTGCTGCTCTAGCATAGGTCTCGGCTTTAACAGGAAATCAAAATGTCTCCTGGGAAAGTATGAAGAAAAGTTTATTTCACTACCACAATGTTGTCACCTTTGCCATGAAACAAAAAATAAAAAGAAAAGTTAGGTTTGCATAGATGCAACCCAAACTGAAAGTTAGAATAAAATGAATTATATTTTTCCAAAGTGTAAAAAATGTCTTTCTCTCTTGACCCACTCACACATTTTGGAATATATTCCAAGAAGATAATCTAAAATATCTCCCAAAGATTTTCACAGCAAGTTGTTCACTACTATTACTTATAATAGCAAAATCATGGGAAATAAACTAAATGTCTGTAATTTGGTAATGCTAGAAAGTTATCAAAATCTATATATGAGATATCTAAAATAGACTCATAAAAGCAGAGATTAGAATGATGGTTAGCAAGGCACGGGGAGAGGAGGAAGTAGGGAGTTGTTCAATGGGTATAAAAATTCAGTTACACAGGATGAAACTGGACGTTAGTTATACTAAGTTACCTCAAAATTCCTGAGTATAAACTGAAAATATAAAACCATAATATATAATTATTTCTTAAATAGCTATGTATAAACATCTTGGCAAAATGTATATAACCATGCACTCCAGCCTGGGTGACAAGAGAGAAACTCCATCTCAAAAATAAATAAACAAACCACTACATAATGTATCAGGCAGGAACTGCATGGTTATATACATTTTGCCAAGATGTTTATATATAGCTATTTAAGAAATAATTATATATTATGGTTTTATATTTTCAGTTTATACTCAGGAATTTTGGGGTAACTTAGCAAAAGAAACTATCCGCAGTGTAAAATAGGCAACCTACAGAATGGGAGAAAATTTTTGCAATTTACTCATCTGACAAAGGGCTAATATCCAGAATCTACAAAGAACTCAGACAAATTTACAAGAAAAAAACAGACAACCCCATCAAAAAGTGGGCAAAGGATATGAACAGACCCTTCTCAGAGAAGACATTTATGCAGCCAACAAGCACATGAAACAATGCTCAGCATCACTGGCCATCAGAGAAATGCAAATCAAAACCACAATGAGATACCATCTCACACAAGTTAGAATGGTGATCATTAAAAAGTCAGGAAACAACAGGTGCTGGAGAGGATGTGGAGAAATAGGAACACTTTTACACTGTTGGTGGGACTGTAAACTGGTTCAACCATTGTGGAAGACAGTGTGGCAATTCCTCAAGGATCTAGAAATAGAAATACCATTTGACCCAGCCATCCCATTACTGGGTATATACCCAAAGGATTATAAATCATGCTGCTGTAAGGACATATGCATACATGTTTATAGAGGCACTATTCACAATAGCAAAGACTTAGAACCAACCCAAATGTCCATCAATGACAGACTGCATTAAGAGAATGTGGCACATATACACCATGGAATACTATGCAGCCATAAAAAAGGATGAGTTCATGTCCCTTGTAGCGACATGGATGCAGCTGGAAACCATCATTCTCAGCAAACTATCACAAGGACAAAAAACCAAACACCACATGTTCTCACTCTTAGGTGGGAATTGAACAATGAGATCACTTGGACACAGGAAAGGGAACATCACACACCAGGGCCTGTTGTGGGGTTGGGGGAGCGGGGAGGGATAGCATTAGGAGATAGAGGTAAGGGGTTCAGCACACCAACATGGCACATGTATACATATATAACAAACCTGCACCTTGTGCACATGTACCCTAGAACTTAAAATATAATAATAAAAAAAGAAATTCGAATTAGAAAGTTGGGCTCAAAAAAAAAAAGAATTAGATCTCCATTTATATATGTAACATAATAAAATGGTAATCACTGTTATGTTTTTCCTCCTCTTAACATGTGTTAAGTGAGTATCACCTTTCCCAATGTTTACTCGCTTTTGAAAGACAGAGAGTTTTTTATACTTTTCAGTGTACACTATTTTTATCCTGATAGTTCTGCTCCTTCCAGTGAGACTTCTAACAGAAATGAACACCAGAGATTCTTGGGCACCGCCTTGCACTTAGGCATTAAATCCCGTCAATGATGTGACCTTTAAGCAAGGGGCAGTTCGGTTTTTACTTTCTCATACACATTTACAGGGGATTTCAAAAAATTCATTTTATTGCTTCCAAACTTAAATCAATATTTGACTACCTCTACCCACTTTATTAGCAGAAAAGTTTTATTTTTAGAACACTGTTACAGATCAGCATTATCCTACAACTCCCACCAGTATTAACCTTAATATAATAATTTAAATTTCCAAGATTTGAATTAGAAAAGAAAGCTTTAAGCAGCTAATTGTCCCTCGGGTACTTTCTTCTGGGCCCTGAGACATAGAATCTCCCTAGACAGATCGATTTTTCACACGCCCTAAGTATGCACTGAAAGAGGCTGTGCTGAACAGCTCTCACCTTCTTTCTGGTTTGTCAATTCCTAAAATGATGCCCTAGCCACAAAATGGTGAAACTCTACAGTATAGGTTTTAGAATTTGACCAACATCAGTTCAAATCCTGACTATAATTTATAGAATATGCATTATGCAGCAAGTTACTTGATCTCTTTGTGCTTTTGTTTCTACATCTTCATCTGCAAAACATGGGCCATAATACTTGAAGATAAAATAAGGTAATTTAAGTGTTTTGCAGAGTGACTTCCATGTATTAAGTGTCAATGAGTGGTAGCTATTTTTGGCAACAACTTTTCATCCTTATTTGTATGGCTAGGACTTATCTCCCCTTTCCTGGCACACACAAAAAAAAAGACAAGGAAAAGTATGTAGAATCCCAGATACAAACTAGTATTTTCCATAGTTAAACCCAAGATAAATTAACAACAACATCTTCAATAATACCAACAATCATACTGAGCAAGTGCCTGGAAACAAAAAGAAAATTAATCCTTGATTTCAAAAGGCTTATGGATCAAGAAAATTCTATTAGAAATACCTTGTCTATAAAATGACATTGTCTGTATGATAATATATCCAAAAAAGCTTTCCATTTCTGCTTCTGCAACAGCAATCTTGCTTTGATTTGCTTATATTTTTATAAATATATACTTTAGCATATCTACATGACCCCAAACTGTGAGAATTAAATGAATTTTTAGTCATATAGTTACTACATTCCTATAACTAAGTGTGTTTAGGCAATAATATTTTATGTCTGCTTCTAATTTAGACTTCCTGGTTTACACAACCTCTGGGCTTTGTAGGCTAATATTTTCAAAATCTTATTTGTATATCTTACCTAAAATCTCTAAAACTTAGGATATGCCCCTAAAATAAGTAGTATTTTGTGAGCTATTAAAAACAATCACACAAACAGAATGTTCTAGTAGAATCTAAGTAGTATTAGAGGACTGATTATGTAAAGCTTGTGCAACATGCTCTTTTAACTCTATTACTTGTGTCATTGCTGATGAAATATTTATTGATCAGGAAATAGAAGTAGGTACAGCAAACACAGAGAAGTATGACTTTGACTATGCATTCAAGAAGAATGTGTTACTTAGTATGACTTTGATTACTAAAAAAAAATCCATTTCTTCTTGTTATCCACCCCCAGGAAAACTGTTCCAACTATAAGACAAAACAATATGGGTATAACCTAACAAGTAAGACTATGCTACAGATAATAAAATGTAGGAGCAAGCTCCCTACATGTGGTTGGATTTCCCTAAGCTGAAAAGTTTAAATGTAATGGTGTTTAATTAATTAGATGGACTTCCTTTGATTAATCAAATCAACTGACATTTTTAATATCAAGTTGGTCATTTAATAACAATTTCAGCCTACTGCTCTTATGCCTAAAGCTCTTAAAAATATCCATAAATAGGACACACCATAAACACTACAGGTGCAGATGCAAAACAAACTTACATAAATTTAGATGATATTAATGCTTAAAATTCTATAAAAAGATACATATTATGCACAATACATGGGATTAATGCATTTCTTTCTAATAATGTTTCCTTGCTGCAAAGGGGGCTAGAGTCTGTATTTTTCTAATTTGTCATCTAGTATGTCAAAGTTTTACATCCAGTAAAGTATCATTGTTTGGAATCCATAATTTCATATTATCATCAAATTACTTGTGAATGGCTTTGAGGGTAAGTAAAACATAAAAAAGAAGTTTGGGGGGGTGGTTCCTGGAGCAAGATGGCCAAATAGGAACAGCTCCAGTCTCCAGCTCCCAGCACGAGCAACACAGAATATGGGTGATTTCTGCAGTTTCAACTGAGGTACCGGGTTCATCTCACTGAGGAGTGCCAGACAATTGGTGCTGGTTAGCTGGTGCAGCCAATCAGCTAGAGTTGAAGCAGGGCGAGGCATCCCCTGACCTGGGAAGTGCAAGGGGGAAGGAATCCCTGTTCCTATCCAGGGGAACTGAGACACACAACACCTGGGAAATCGGGTAACTCTCACCCTAATATTGCACTTTACCAAGGGTATTAGCAAATGGCACACCAGGAGATTATAGCCCACACCTGGCTGGGAGGGTCCCACGCCCTCTGAGCCTCCCTCATTGCTAGCACAGCAGTCTGAGATCTAACTGCAAGGCAGCAGCTAGGCTGGGGGAGGGGTGCTCCCCATTGCTGAGGCTTAAGTAGGTAAACAAAGCTACCAGAAAGCTCGAACTGGGTAGAACCCAGAGCAGCTCAAGGAGGCCTGCCTGTCTCTGTAGACTCCACCTCAAGGGACAGGAAAGAGGAAAAAAAAAAAAAAAAAGCAGCAGAAACCTCTGCAGATGTTAATGGCCCTGTCTGACAGCTTTGAAGAGAGCAGTGGATCCCCCAGCATGGAGGTTGAGATCTGAGAACGGACAGACTGCCTGCTCAAGTGGGTCCCTGATCCCTGAGTAGCCAAACTGGGAGACATCCCCCACTAGGTGCAGATCGACATACCACACCTCACACGGTGGGGTACACCCAGAGACGAAGCTTCCAGAGCAAGAATCAGACAAGATCACTCGCTGTTCAGCAATATTCTATCTTCTGCAGGCTCCACTGCTGATACCCAGGCAAACAGGGTCTGGAGTGGACCTCAAGCAATCTCCAACAGACCTATAGCTGAGGGTCCTGACCGTTAGAAGGAAAACTAACAAACAGAAAGGACACCTACACCAAAACCCCATCAGTACGTCACCATCATCAAAGACCAAAGGCAGATAAAACCACAAGATGGGGAAAAAGCAGTGCAGAAGAGCTGGAAATTCAAAAAATTCAAAAAATCAGAGTGCATCTCCTCCTCCGAAGGAATGCAGCTCATTGCCAGCAACAGATGAAAGCTGGACGGAGAATGACTTTGACGAGTTGAGAGAAGAAGGATTCAGTCAATCAAACTTGTCAGAGCTAAAGGAGGAACTACGTAACCAGCACAAAGAAATTAAAAATCTTGAAAAAAGAATGGAAGAATGGATAACTAGAATAATCAATGCAGAGAAGGCCGTAAACAAACTGACAGAGATAAAAACCATAACACGAGAAATACGTGACAAATGCACAAGCTTCAGTAACCGACTCGATCAACTGGAAGAAAGAGTATCAATGATTGAAGACCAAATGAATGAAATGAAGGGAGAAGAGAAGTCTAGAGAAAAAGAGGAAAAATAAATGAACAAAGCCTCCAAGAAATATGGGATTATGTGAAAAGACCAAATCTACGTCTGATTGGGGTGCCTGAAAGTGAGGGGGAAAATGGAACCAAGTTGGAAAACACTCTGCAGGATATCATCCAGGAGAACTTCCCCAACCTAGTAAGGCAGGCCAACATTCAAATTCGGGAAATGCAGAGAATGCCACAAAGATACTCCTCAAGAAGAGCAACTCCAAGACACATAATTGTCAGATTCACCAAAGTTGAAATGAATGAATAATGTTAAAGGCAGCCAGAGAGAATGGTTGGATTACCCACAAACGGAAGCCCATCAGACTAACAGCAGATCTCTCGGCAGAAAGTCTCCAAGCCAGAAGAGAGTGGGGGCCAATACTCAACATTCGTAAAGAAAAGAATTTTCAACCCAGAAATTCATATCCAGCCAAACTGAGTCACAAGCAAATGCTTAGAGGTTTTGTCACCACGAGACCTGCCCGACAAGAGATCCTGAAGGAAGCACTAAACATGAAAAGGAACAACAGGTAGCAGCCATTGTAAAAACATGCCAAAATGTAAAGACCATCTATGCTAGGAAGAAACTGAATCAGCTAACGAGCAAAATAATCAGCTAATATCACAATGACAGGATCAAGTTAACACATAACAATATTAACCTTGAATGTAAATGGACTAAATGGTCCAATTAAAAGACACAGACTGGCAAATTGGATAAAGAGTCAAGACCCATCAGTTTGCTGTATTCAGGAGATCCATCTCACATGCAGAGACACACATAGGCTCAAAATAAAGGGATGGAGGAAGATCTACCAAGCAAATGGAGAACAAAAAAAAAAAAAAAAAGCAGGGGTTGCAATTCTAGTCTCTGATACAACAGACTTTAAACCATCAAAGATCAAAAGAGACAAAGAAGGCCATTACATAATGGTAAAGGGATCAATTCAACAGGAAGAGCTAACTCTCCTAAATATATATGCACCCAATACAGGTGCACCCAGATTCATAAAGCATGTCCTTAGAGACTTACAAAGAGACTTAGACTCCCATACAATAATAATGGGAGACTTCAACACTCCACTGTCAACATTAGACAGATCAACGAGACAGAAAGTTAACAAGGATATCCAGGAATTGAACTCAACTCTGCACCAAGCGGACCTAGTAGACATCTACAGAACTCTCCACTCCAAATCAACAGAATATACATTCTTCTCAGCACCACATTGCACTTATCCAAAAACTGACCACATAGTTGGAAGTAAAGCACTGCTCAGCAAATGTACAAGAACAGAAATTAAAACAAACTGTCTCTCAGACCACAGTACAATCAAACTAGAACTCAGGACTAAGAAAATCAATCAAAACAGCTCAACTACATGGAAACTGAACAACCCGCTCCTGAATGACTACTGGGTACACAAAGAAATGAAGGCAGAAATAAAGATGTTCCTTGAAACCAATGAGAACAAAGATACAACGTAAAAGAATCTCTGGGACACATTTAAAGTAGTGTGTAGAGGGAAATTTATAGCACTAAATGCCCACAAGAGAAAGCTGGAAGATCTAAAATTGACACTCTAACATCACAATTAAAAGAACTAGAGAAGCAAGAGCAAACACATTCAAATGCTAGCAGAAGGCAAGAAATAACTAAGATCAGAGCAGAACTGAAGGAGATAGAGACACAAAAATCCCTCCAAAAAATCAATGAATCCAGGATTTGGTTTTTTGAAAAGATCAACAAAATTGATAGACTGCTAGCAAGACTAATAAAGAAGAAAAGAGAGAAGAATCAAATAGATGCAATAAAAACTGATAAAGGGGATATCATCACCGACCCCACAGAAATACAAACTACCATCAGAGAATACTATAAACACCTCTATGCAAATAAACTAGAAAACCTACAAGAAATGGATAATTTCCTGGACACTTACACTCTTCCAAGACTAAACCAGGAAGAAGTTGAATCCCTGAATAGATCAACAGTAGGCTCTGAAATTGAGGCAATAATTAATAGCCTACCAACCAAAAAAAGTCCAGGACCAGATGGATTCACAGCCGAATTCTACTGGAGGTACAAGGAGGAGCTGCTACCATTCCTTCTGAAACTATTCCAATCAATAGAAAAAGAGAGAATCTTCCCTAACTCATTTCGTGAAGCCACCATCATCCTGATACCAAAGCCTGGCAGAGACACAACAAAAAAAGACAATTTTAGACCAATATCCCTGATGAACATCGATGCAAAAATCCTCAATAAAATACTGGCAAACCGGATCCAGCAGCACATCAAAAAGCTTATCCACCATGATCAAGTGGGCTTCATCCCTGGGATGCAAGGCTGGTTCAACATATGCAAATCAATAAATGTAATCCACCATATAAACAGAACCAAAGACAAAAACCACATGATTATGTCAATAGATGCAGAAAAGGCCTTTGACAAAATTCAACAGCCCTTCATGCTAAAAACTCTCAATAAATTCATTATTGATGGAATGGATCTCAGAATGATAAGAGCTATTTATGACAAACCCACAGCCAATATCATACTGCATGGGCAAAAACTGGAAGCATTCCCTTTGAAAACTGGCACAAGACAGGAATGCCCTCTCTCACCACTCCTATTGAACATAATGTTGGAAATTATGGCTAAGGCAATCAGGCAAGAGAAAGAAATCAAGGGTATTCAGTTAGGAAAAGAAGAAGTCAAATTGTCCCTGTTTGCAGATGACATGATTATATATTTAGAAAACCCCATCATCGCAACCCAAAATCTCCTTAAGCTGATAAGCAACTTCAGCAAAGTCTCAGGATACAAAATTAATGTGCAAAAATCACAAGCATTCTTATACACCAGTAACAGTCAAACAGAGAGACAAATCAGGAATGAACTTCCATTCACAATAGCTTCAAAGAGAATAAAATACCTAGGAATCCAACTTACGACGGATGTAAACGACTTCTTCAAGGAGAACTACAAACCACTGCTCAGTGAAATAAAAGAGGACACAAACAAATGGAGGAACATACCATGCTCATGGATAGGAAGAATCAATATCATGAAATGGCGAAACTGCCCAAGGTAATCTATAGATTCAATGCCATCCCCATTAAGATACCAATGATTTTCTTCACAGAATTGGAAAAAACTGCTTTAAAGTTCATATGGAACCAAAAAAGAGCCTGCATAGCCAAGACAATCCTAAGTCAAAGGAACAAAGCTGGAGGCATCACGCTACCTGACTTCAAACTATATTACAAGGCTACAGTAACCAAAACAGCATGGTACTGGTACCAAAACAGAGATATAGACCAATGGAACAGAACAGAGTCCTCAGAAATAATACCACACATCTACAGCCATCTGATCTTTGACAAACCTGAGAGAAACAAGAAATGGGGAAAGGATTTCCTATTTAATAAACGGTGCTGGGAAAATTGGCTAGCCATAAGTAGAAAGCTGAAACTGGATCCTTTCCTTACTCCTTATACAAAAATTAATTCAAGATGGATTAGAGACTTAAATGTTAGACCTAATACCATAAAATCCCTAGAAGAAAACCTAGGTAATAGCATTCAAGTTATAGGCATGGGCAAGGACTTCATGTCTAAAACACCAAAAGCAATGGCACCAAAAGCCAAAATTGACAAATGGGATTTAACTCAACTGAAGAGCTTCTGCACAGCAAAAGACACTACCATCAGAGTGAACAGGCAACCTACAGAATGGGAGAAAATTTTTGCAATCTACTCATCTGACAAAGGGCTAATATCCAGAACCTACAAAGAACTCAAACAAATGTACAAGAAAAAAACAAACAACCCCATCAAAAAGTGGGCAAAGGATATGAACAGCCACTTCTCAAAAGAAGACATGCATACAGCCAACAGACACATGAAAAAATGCTCGTCATCACTGGCCGTCAGAGAAATGCAAATCAAAACCACAATGAGATACCTTCTCACACAAGTTAGAATGGCAGTCATTAAAAAGTCAGGAAACAACAGGTGCTGGAGAGGATGTGGAGAAATAGGAACACTTACACTGTTGGTGGGATTGTAACCTGGTTCAACCATTGTGGAAAACAGTATGACGATTCCTCAAGGATCTAGAACTAGAAATACCATATGACCCAGCCATCCCATTAATGAGTATATACCCAAAGGATTATAAATCATGCTGCTATAAAGACACATGCACATGTATGTTTATTGCGGCACTATTCACAATAGCAAAGACTTGGAATCAACCCAAATGTCCATCAGTGACAGACTGAATTAACAAAATGTGGCACATATACACCATGGAATACTATGCAGCCATAAAAAAGGATGCGTTCATGTCCTTTGTAGGTACACGGATGCAGCTGGAAACCATCATTCTCAGCACACTATGGCAAGAACAGAAAACCAAACACCGCATGTTGTCACTCATAGGTGAGAATTGAACAATGAGATCACTCGGACTCTGGAATGGGAACATCACACACCGGGGCCTATTATGGGGGGCAGAGGGGGGAGGAATGGCATTGGAAGTTATACCTGATGTAAATGATGAGTTGATGGGTGCTGACGAGTTGATGGGTGCAGCACACCAACATGGCACAAGTATACATATGTAACAAACCTGTACGTTGTGCGCATGTACCCTAGAACTTAAAGTGTAATAAAATATATATATATGTGTGTGTGTGTATATATATATATATATAAATTCTCAAATTTAGTAGAAATACTTTCTTCATAGTCAAGGACCTCAAGTCAGTTCTAAAATGTTAATTTCTCTCATTAGTAACATTCTTGTTTCCCTGAAAAAAAAAAGTTAGTGTTTATACCTTCACATAATACTTTAGCATCTGCTTTTTTTCATCCATCCCCCAAGGGTAAGAAAACTGTTAAGCTCTTTCCTTCTCTCTTGGAATTCATCAGTTACTGTCAATGAAGGGCCTGTGCTATGCACAGTAATGCGCTATGTTTTATGGACATGAAACATAAAGGAGCAACAACATGTGTTTCGTGCCCTGGAAAATCAGTCAAAACAATGGCATTAATTTTGAGAAACCAAAGAGATCATATGATCCTTCACATCATCACAATATGGTGACCTACTGTCTCTGAAGGGAAAAAAAAGGGATTATATGAAATGTGCAAACATGAAGTATGATAAAAATGAAAATTAGCTTTTGGTTTGCAACAGTAAATACTGAAATATTTTCTTTAAGTTAGAATTTTAAAACACCAGTATATGAATCCAAACTCATTGATACATTTACTATTTCTTTATGAGATCATGCCTCCTCCATGATGCCTGTGAGAGGGAAAGATAGTATTAATAAAGGCTGTAGTCTGAGTTTTTACTAAGATATGGACTTTCAATATACAGCCTGCTGGATGTTTTTTAGTTAAAACGAAAATATTTTCCTGATTAGCCCAAATGAAAATGCAGTAGTATGAAAGACCTTCAAGAAGAGTTATTCCACTAACTTCCAAAGGTTATCAGATCTAGTTTTAAAGAGAGTTGAAAGTAATTATAAATTAGAATCATTCAAGTTTAATTTTGCTAATATTCTGAAATTGGGCACTATGCATAAATATCATCACTAATAAATACACTGGCTTGGAGTTGGAGTCATGCCTAACATCCAAATAACAAATTTCACCTTTTCTGAAAATGTATAAGGTAAAATTCATACGTGTGATACACATATGCTAACATCCCATCACTTAAAAAAGCCAGACATCTCAATTGTAGGATAATACTGTTAGCTAATTGTGACTGTAGGGAGAAACCTTACTAAAATGAACTTATATTTACAAGGGAGTAATAACTTGTTTTCATGCCTTTGATTAGCACCATAGACTGACCTCAGTCTTCTTTTATTTTTTAAGAAAGAATTATTTGATCTTTGTTATCGACATTTTCTTTGCCACTCTTAGCAACTGTTTAACAATTACATTTATAAACTTGACAGGAGGATTTTAGAAAATGGCTGAGAGTCTGTAATTGGGAAATTTACTTCATTTTTCTTGTTTCTGTTTTCTCTTCATAATAAGATGTTTGCTCCTTGTAAATAACTTTCTTAACTGTGTTATTGCCTCAGGGAGTACATGCAGTCACTCTGACCCAGGCAGCCTTATTATGGTTGTGGGGCCCTGGTGTCAGGTAATATTCAGACCAGCTGGGCCCATTGTCACCTTCTTTCACTGTTGCTTGCCATGGCTGGAAATAAAGGGCAACAATAATTACTTCTCAAAAGGTAGATGCTGAGAAGGCACTTTTTAGCGATATTGAAGGAAAGTTAATAAAGACATACCTATAGAAAAACAGAATAGAATTTGGAAGACCAGAAGGAAGTTTATTTTAGAAGAGATACTACCTCTCTTTCTCTTTCTCTGGTGTTGATGAGGATTTACTAGCTCTTTCTACCAGTTCCTGAAGAAGAACAAACTGTACATCACTCCCATTTATGAAACACTACCTCATTTCTAACTCAGTTAGCATAGGTACACTTCTGGCTAAACACATAATTTTCTGTGGTTATTTGAAGTGTTACAAAATAGAGAAATAGCCTACACATAGGATTATCTTAGTCCATTTTGTGCTGCTATAACATAATACCACAGACTGGATAATTTATAAAGAACAAAAGTTGAGTGGATCATGGTTCTTGAGGTTGAGCAGTCCAAGATTGAAGGGCCAGCATCTAGCAAGAGCCTGGTTTTGGCATCATCCCGTGGTACAAAGGGAACAAAAGGGTGAGACAGAGAGAATGAGAAAAGGGGGCAAACTTGTTTTTCATAAAGAACCCACTCCTGTGATAATGATATTCCCTCACGATGGAAGAGCCCACGTGACCTAATCATCCACCTCTAAATACTATTTTCAATATTTAGTGCAGTATTAAAAGATTCCACTTCTTGATGCTGCTACAATAACAGCTAAATTTCAACATGATTTTGGAAGAACCAAACATTTAAACCATAGCAGGGGTCAGGATTATAATCCTGGGAGAATGCCTATGAATGAGTCAATCAGCCTCCTCTACCCCCTAGTGGGCAAGACCAAGAGCCTCTCCACTGTGTTAGTGGGGATTGTATTACTTCTTGTGAATCCTATGGAAACCACAAGGGTCTTATTGCATGGGTTCAATGAGCGTGGTCTCCTATCTAATTCATCAGGGTGTTGGGCTCACAGATGAAATAATATACTGTTGTGTCTTACTCTGCTGGGGTTTCCAGAGCAAAACACCATAGACTGGGTGATTTAAACAACAGAAATTTATTTTTCACATTTCTGGTAGCTAGATATCCAGATTAACATTGGTGGGATTAGTTTCTGGTGAGGGCTCTCTTTCTAGTTTTCAGACTGATGCCTTCTTGCTTTGTGTGTAGATGACATTTCCTCAGTGTGTGCTGGTGAAGAGAGTGAGAACAAGCTCTCTTATATTTCATTTTTGTAAGGGCACTAATCCCGTGATAGCAGGACCTTGCCTTCATGACTTCCCAAAGACCCTATGTCCAAATATTATCACATTGTGAGTGAGAACTTCAACATATGAATTTTGTGGGGATAAAAATGTAGGACATAACACACTTTCCCTCAAATTGTTCCTAAGAAAAATTTGGGTGCTTGTAATTAGGGTTACACAACCTAAGCAAACTTCAAGATTACAAAATATTTTAAAAGGGCCAGAGTGTACATTGCTAGCAAAAGGGGCAAAATCTGGTGGTCTGATTCTTGTCCATTGAGTGAACAAGGAAGTATAGGGTACTATCTATAACTATAGTTAACTTCTTCTTTTTTTTTTTATACTTTAAGTTCTAGGGTACATGTTCACAACGTGCAGGTTTGTTACATATGTATACTTGTATACTTGTGCCATGTTGGTGTGCTGCACCCATCAACTCGTCAGCACCCATCAACTCATCATTCACATCATGTATAACTCCCAATGCCATCTGCCATCGCTCCCCCCTCCCCCCTCCCCATAAGAGGCCCTGGTGTGTGATGTTCCCCTTCCCGAGTCCAACTGATCTCATTGTTCAATTCCCACCTATGAGTGAAAACATGTGGTGTTTGGTTTGCTGTTCTTGTGATAGTTTGCTGAGAATGACGATTTCCAGCTTGCTCTGTGCTATTGATGTTTTTATAAGTAGGGAAACAAGTGAGAAGAAAATGTATTTTATGTTGGGTAAGTAGACATATTGAGAAGGCAACTTAATGCTTTGTCTACTTTATTCTAATCAAAAAATAAACTATTCCTTCCTTCAAATTTCAGCTCTATGTATAATATGATTAAGAACTCTGTAAAATTCTTGAGCAAGGTTTTCAAAATACTGCCCTAGAACCTTAAGATAGACAGAATAACATCTCCTGAAAGATCCCATACCCTAATCCCCAGAACCTGAGAATATGTAAGGCTACATGGCAAATTACACGGATAATTAAATTGCAGGTTGAATGAAGGTTGCTAATCAAACAGCCTTAAAACAGAGAGATAGCATGGATTGTCCAGGTGCTTACAAGGTTAACACGGGTCCTTACATGTGGAAGAAGGAGACAGAAGAGAAGGTAAAATGAATATGGTGTGGGCAGAACTGTACCTGATGTGTCTGACTTTAAAGATGTAGAATGGGGGTCACAAGCTGATGAATGGGGAAACCTTTGGAAACGAATTCTCTCCTAGAACCTCCAGAGGGAGCATGTCCCTGCTGACACCTTGACTTTAAGCCAGTATAATTTCGGAATTCAGATCTCCAAAACTGTAAGAGAATAAGTTTAAATTGTTATAAGCCGCCAAGTTTGCAGTAAGTTGTAACAGCGGTAATAGAAAGGTAATATAAACTTTCTCTCTCCCAGGTTGGTTTAATATCAGAATTCGACGCTATGTTCTACACATCTAGTCAGATCACTGTTCAGATGATTTATTTGCTGGAAAACTTTCTAATAGACTTAATGAAAAAGGGCTCCGCAAATAAAAGTTCATAATAATTTTTCAGTGTTCGTTTCCACATTTTCTACAGACATTTCTAGAGATTACCTTTCATGTGCCTACAAGTCAAAATTGAATGTATCTCCAACTAATTTCCCTCAGGCTGCTATTAAATAATTAACAGTCACTTTTTTCACAATAAACATAAGCAGGTTTAATAACTTAACATTTGCTTTATCAAGTCATTTATGTGCCTATATTGAAGGAAATAATAATAATTGTGATCTTTCAAAAACGTAATGCAGAAACAGAAAATGCAAAATCACATTATTAGTGATAATGTATGTGTCCTTTAAATGAAGTCCCACTCTGATGTAGTTCATTAATAGCTTGGGCCTTTTAGTATGAAAATACTTTTAAACATTGGATGGGTGATTGGACCTAATCCTTCAAGTCCTTTTCCAGCATGCAGTTCCAAAACTCTATGATCCTCTGTTGACGTAGATCAAAGCACAGAATCAGGCTGCTTTCTTAAAATAAAACTTCTTATAAAAATCCTTAAAAGCAAGGCTTCCTTTATTGCATTTGAAGATTTGAAGTCAGCCTTAACAAAATCTCATTTACCTGGCATGCTTGCAGACTTATTTTAAGGATAAAATTTTAAAAAACACACACACATTCCAAAGTCAGACACAGGAACTGATATAGAAAAGTAATTAGTTAAGCTTTTAAAATATCTGGTTATTTCACACTTATAATACAATGCTATTGCTTAGCAATTTGATGAATGTAAATTAACAATGGCTTTGTGATTCAGAAATAATATTGTGAGCATTTGTTTATAAAAAAGTATTACTTGCCTCTCCCGGGTATCACCATATAGATATCATTTGAAAACTAAGTTATTTAACCAAAAGTTGAAGGAATCTTATCTGAGATTGTTTCTTGCTCTCAATAAAATTATTTTATTTCTTCTTAGCAATATCTGTTGATTTTTTAACAGTGGTCAAAATATGTTCCTTATTACACATCAATACCTATTTAAAACTATAAAGGAAGGTTTTACATGCTGATCCATGAAGGCCTAGGAACCTCAAGCTCCTTTGTGAGACTGGATTAATTGGGAGTAGAGGCAGATGCATGATACAGGTAACATTCCTATACCCACCATTTTAATCAGGTAGCTCAGCTTTCTCTAGTTTATATGTTGGATTTCACTTTTGGTTGGAAGAAATGTTTGGATAGCAATGTCTTAAAGAACTTCATTGCAATAAAATTCACATTCATATAGAATATATTATATAAAAGCACATTTCAACTCTATCATAGACTGATGGCTATTCCTGGGCACATGGCTACCCGGAACAAAGACTTCATTTCCTATCCTCCCTTGCAAATAGGTGTGGTTGCGTGACTAAGCTGTCACTAAGAAAATGTAAACGGAAGTGGTATATAAAATGTTTGGATCATGTCCTTAAACTGCAGGATTGTGCCCCTGATGACCCTATTTTCTTTATCTTACTGTTTGAAAGAGGAATTCTTGGAGCTCTCTCTACTTTGAAACTTTAGGATAAAGATCACATCACCAAATAAATCTGTAGATTACCATAACAGCTGTGAATTACCTAAATTCACACTTTCATGAGAAATAAACTTTCACCATGTTTGAGCTACTGTCATTTTGTGTTTCTATCACATCTATGCAAATCTAAATAAATTACCATCTTACAGGCTTTTATGCTATTCCTGATAAAGACTATTAAGCCTAACTGAATTCTGATAACTAGATACATAAATCAGATCTTTTATCTTTTTCTATTCATTTATGTGTTGACAAAGATAATAGTTATGTAAATAACATAGACATATGTTTGTCTGAAAATTATAGTCCTATAAATGTAAGTAGATTAAAAAATGTTATGGCTTTCAAAATTTGTATTTGGTAAGATTGAGAGCTATCATCTCAGTTTACAAAAATAATGTATATTTTATAACACTGCTTTCAATGTAATTGCAATCACGAGAATGCTCAGAGATAACAAAATCAACTACCCTGAAGAAAAAATGTCTGAAGAATAAGCATATGTATAGTCCGGCGTTACAATTAGTCTTTTAAGTAACAGTAAACAAATGTTTCTAAAAGCTTTTGAAGTGAAAAACATTTTAATCACTTAAGTCAGAAAACACCATTATCCTGCAGAATCAGTAGAACTGGTAATAACAATAAATTGAATTGTCTTGCTAAATTAGCCAGTGAGTATGAATGTTCATGATTCACTACTCAAAAGTAAACAAACACAAAAATGCCTTTGAAAGAAATTGACTTTCAGTAGTCAGAACAATAAAGTACTAGCGCTGTCATTTAAATTAGGAACGTTGAAGAAATTGAAGATGAAACCCAGCAATATAACAGATTTTTACACCAAAGACTGATTTCTGCACCAAAGACTGGTGAGAGGCACTAGAAGGAATGCAAGAAAAGGGGGATTCTAAACACAGCAACAAGGATAGAGTCTAGTTATCCTAGGGAAGGAGCTAAGGAAATCAGAAGCAAAGACATTCAAGAAATAGTAATGCAGGAATCAATGGAGATGAAAGTCAAACTGGTTACTCAAGTACAGTTATGACAGGTGAAACTCAAAAAGTCCAGGTGGTAAGATCACTCCAGGTGGCTGGCTAATCATTATCAGAGAGTAATAACAGATGGATCGGGGTCAGGAGTGAAAAATGCCATTTGTGGTGAAGGCTACTAGGCAGACATGAGATTCCAGGCAGAAAACATAGTCAGTGAGAGCGCAGAGGAATGAGGCAGATCTCAGTCATTAAGAACTTGGGATACAGGAAAAGAATCATGTTTCCCAAGACATTTCTGGAATATCCAAGTTAACATTTGTGATCTATGAGAGGGGTACCCAGTACTTAGTCATGGTGA
This sequence comes from Papio anubis, assembly GCF_008728515.1. Classification (NCBI taxonomy): domain Eukaryota; kingdom Metazoa; phylum Chordata; class Mammalia; order Primates; family Cercopithecidae; genus Papio; species Papio anubis. The sequence continues at coordinate 32,791,640 of NC_044984.1, forward strand.
TAACGACAGGAGATAGACAAATTCCAAGGCAGACGGGGGTGGGTCTCTGGTAGGGCTCAACCTTCAACCTTCAGCCTTCAACCTTCAACCTTCAACCTTCAACCTTCAACCTGAGGACTGAGCTTCCAGTTCCAGACAGAGTCCATTACTGGAGTGAGTACTTCTATCCTGTCTTACCTACTCTGCTCTCTCTCTGAATTGGTTCCTTCTGGATGGTGCCTTGTAACCAATTGAATGATGCTTTTTCCAAGACCACCCATGGACCAATCAGCATGAATGCCCCCATTACAAGCTCATAATAACCCTGGACTCAGCCACACAGAGAGCTACCCATTTCAGGTCACCTGTCACTGTCAAGAACTTTTCTGTCACTCAATAAAATTCTACCCTGCCTTTCTCATTCTCTGGTGTGAAAGGTAAAGGGCACAAAACAGATATACAGTGACTTAAAATTTTTGTGTACCTAAAGAAGCATTAAAAATCAGAAAGGAAATATACAGTTTAGTAGCCTAATGGATAGTTATTTTCTTATCTAAATTTTTATGTTATATATGTGTCACTTTTATGCTAAAGGGAATTACTAAATTTATTTTTAAAATAAATACAATTTATGAAACTTTAAAATTTTACATTTAAAGCTTTAAGGAATTTCAGATGCAGAGATTAATAACTAATGAAATTTATAATATCAAAGAAGAAATCATAACTAATATCACCAGCAAAATTATTGGGGTAAATCATATATAAAAGACAGAACTTGGATTAAAAAAAAAAAAGTAAGGAAAACTAAAAACAGATCAAAGTAGAAACACTTTCTTTAATCAATCCTTGGCAAAGAGATTTCACCAATCTCTAATGAAAAGAAATTGATATCAAACCCTATATAATAATTATGTACTTTTCTGTATAAAATTATGTACAATTTTACAGTACAATAATGTAGATTTAGTCACCATTACATTTTTTGTTGTCTTCATAAAATTATTAGTTATAAAACCTTTTCTTGGTTAGTTTCAGCTAGATGACTAAATTGAATCAACTATATCACCTTTATAATTAAGATTCTGTTGTCCAAACAGGAAAATTGAAGTAAGCAATTTTCCTTATGGAATATTATTCCATTAAATGTCAACCCAGGATGGGTTCGATGCATAATATAAAAAACGCTACTAAGACATCTCTGGAACACTTCAAAGTGTATTATCAACCAAAAAATCTTCAAATTTTGGTTTGGAAAAAAAAAAACAAAACCCTCAAATAGCAACCAGTTGACAGCAAGCATGCTTATAAAGAAATAGAATTCCAGTTACTATTGATAATGTTTGCAGTGCTAAATTCAGTCCTTTCTAGGAGACATTTCCCTAACAGCTGAAGAAAATATGCTAAAAAAAAAAAAAAGTAAGATCCCCCGTTCTGCCCTGTGAAGACATGCAAATCCATAATGTATTTCTCCTTTTGCTCTCCATGCCGTGGTTGAAGTTCACAATGTTTCCAGCCCTATTAAAATCTATCCTTCTTGGATAACATGCTATTCTTTGATAAGCTGAGATAAGCAATTTACCAGCTCATGCTGAGTTGTAACAGTTACTAATGGGCTGCTTCTCAGGTTGTAGTGTTGCCTTCTGAGATACAAAATTCCTGAACAGTAGAAAAATGAATTATTGGTGAATGATCCAGGCACTGATAAGCAAGAACAATTATTATATTTAGGGAGAAAACTTTGGTTTGACCTCAAAATGCTTCATACACCATTTTAGGTAGGTCTGCCTGTGTTTAAGTGTCTGTCCTTTGTCATCATGAGGGATCAGAAGGATGCATTTTCTCTTGCCTCGCCATTCTGTGGATCAGGATTTGCTGTAGAGAAAACAAACATGATAACAGGCTTCCTTATAATAGGTAAATCTATAAACTCCTTTAGTTTCCCTGAAAATAAATAGGAGAAAATGGAAAAATATATATTTCTGAGTTTTTGTATTTTTTGATAAATGTTCAGTCTTCCCAAAATGTCTTGGAAAGATTAGAAAATAGAAAAAAAGCATATACCTTGAAAGCTTCAAATCATGGGGATAAAAAAGCTAAACAGATCTAAGGTCATTTGAGGCAGAAAATGTTTTCAATCAGTTTCCTCATCATGTCATCAAATGTGACTTTCCCTTTAGTGACTTCTTTACATTCATTATTTTAAACTTAAGTTTCTTAAAATGAAAGGCTTTGGTTTATTTCTAAATAGAAGGCTATGATGAATGAGGTGTTTTATTGTTTTTCTCAAAGTCTTTCAGTCTTCCTAAAAGAGGCCACTTTGTATTTTTATTTGCAAGATTTAATATTAAGCTAGTTTACATAAAATGAATCTTTCACCTACAAGAGCAAATTATTTTCACTCCCTGGCTGTATTTGTTACAGTTTATCTTGTGAAATTAGTGAAATTTGGCAGTAAATGCCAAATTTTAATATACAGTTGACAATAATGGAGTTTTTGACTAGTTTGAGACCAGACCACAAATCAGCTGATTCAGAACAAATTAACTGACCTCTGGTTCTATTACTAATTTTTTTGACAGCCATTGCCCTAGTCTGCTATGACCTATGTAAATGGAAACATATTTCCAAGATAATCACTCCCTTCTTCTGAGGATGAGGACAATAAGAATGTCAATCTCTTAAGATCATTTTGAAGATTAAGTAAGAAGAAGCATAAAAAACTTGTGGCACATGTAAAATCTCTTAAAGATTAGTTATTATTGTCATTAGTAAATAAAAATAAATGGGAAGAATAAATAAACTATTGATTGGTAAATATGACATTATATTAACAGGTTACAGAAAAAAATATACACACAAACATATCTTTTCTAACAGTCTGAATAGGCCTATATTGGAAAGTGCAAAACAAACAATGGGAAAAAAGCGGTAGTAATTCATTAGAGGTAAGAATGTAATGAGAAAGACAAAGTAGTTTTAATATGCTCAAGTATCCAAGTCCTGATTAATTTTATAACAGATTAATGAAAGAACATTTATATACCATTTAGGAACATTTATATTAAAAGAAATAAAAAATATTAGAACTGTTCCAGTTTCCAAAATCAAGGTGCTAGTAACTACTGGAAATGACAACCTCACTGTTGATACTTAGTAAATTTCTAGAATCAATTGTTAAAGAAATTGTTTGTTTATTAGTATGTGAAAAATAAGATAACCTTCAGAGAGCATGATTGCTTACTCAAAGTAAGGAACAGTAAAATAATTTTGATATTATTTTATACATTGATTAGAGAAATGTCAGAGAGAAATATATCATCATTTCAATAAAACAGTATGATATGGTTTGACTGTGTCCCCATCCAAATCTCATCTTGAATTGTAACTCCCACAATTCCCATGTGTCATGAGAGGAACCCAGTGGGAGGTAATTGGAACCTTCACTGTTCTTGTGATAGTGAATAATTCTCATAAGATCTGATGGTTTTAAAAAGAGGAATTCCCTGCACAAACTCTTGTTTTGCCTGCTGCCATCCATGTAAGACATGACTTGCTCCCCCTTGCCTTCTGCCATGACTGTGAGGCCTCCCGAGCCATGTGGAGTTGTAAGTCCATTAAACTCTTTTTCCATGTAAATTACCCAGTCTCGCGTATGTCTTTATCAGCAGTGTGGAAACAGACTAATACAGTAAATTGGTACCAGTAGAGCAGGGCATTGCTGAAAAGATACCCAAAAATGTGGAAACAACTTTGGAACTGGGTAACAGAAAGATGTTGGAACAGTTTGGAGGGCTCAAAAGAAGACAGGAAAATGTGGGAAAGTTTGGAACTGCCTAGAGACTTGTTGAATAGCTTAACAAAATTGCTGATAGTGATATGAACAATAAGGTCCAGGCTGAGGTGACTTTAGATGGAGATGAGGAACTTGTTGGGAACCGGAGCAAAGGTGACTCTTAGTTAGTGTCTGTTTGTTTCAAATTAAATAAATCTTTTTAGTATTTCTCATAAGGCAGTTCTAATGGCGGATTAACTCACAGCTTTTATTTGCCTGTAAAAGTCTTTATCATAGTTGCACAGCTAAATAACAGCCTTGCTTCATATATATTCTTAGTTTACAGGGTTTGTTTTCCCCCTTTCAGCACTCTGAATATATCATTCCACTCTCTCCTTGTCTGCAAGGTTTCTACTACTCTGATAGTCTTATGACTGTTCCTTTGTATGTGATGAGTTGCTTTTCTCCTGCTTTCAAAATTCTGTTTTTAATTTTTAGAATTGATTATAGTGTGCCTCAGGGAATATCTCTATTTAATTTATTTGTGGTTATTTGGGCTTCATGGATATGGATGCTCTTTTTATTCTCCAGATTTGGGAAGTTGTCTGTCATTACTTTTTAAATAAGCTTTCCTCTCCTTTCTCTCTCTCCACTACTTCTGGGACCCTCATAGTTTATATAGTGGTTCATATGATGGTATCTTATAAGTCATATATGCTATCTTCACTTTTTAAATTGTTCTTTTTTTGCTCCTTTGAGTAATTTCAGATGCCTTGTCTTTAAGCTCATTAAATTTTTCTTCTTCTTGATTGAGTTTGCTATAGAAGCTCTATGTATAATTTTTATTTCAGTCATTATATTCTTCTGCTGCAGGATTTCTGATTGCTTTTTAAATAGCTTCTATCTTTTTGTTTGAATTATTTTATGTATTTTTGTGGGGCTTTTCTATTAGTTTCTACCTGTATTCTCTTGTAGTCCACCGAAGGTCTTTAAGAGGATTATTTTGAATTATTTGCCAGGCAGTTTGCGGATCTTCATATCTTTAGGATCAGTTACTGGTGATTTATTTTGTTCGTTTGGTGATGTCATGTTTCCCTGATTATTCAATTTTTCATGATCATTATGACCTTCTATTGGGTCTGCACATTTGAAGAAGTAGACAACTTCTGCAGTTTTTACAGTTGGCTTTGCAGTGAAAGCCCTTCACCAGTCACTTCATCCATAAATTCTTGGTGGGCCTCTGGTTGGTTTTGTGGGTAAGATTGCTTCTACAGTCCTTAGGCAGGGTAGCCTGATGTCTTCCGGGGTCAGAGTGGTTGAGCCTGAAGCCTGAGTTGCATGGGCATGCCATGGTTCTGGGTCCATGAAGACCTATCTGGCACCTAGATCTGCAGGGGCTGGCCCAGCATCGGGATCTACCAGTGTACGCCTGGACTCTGGATCTGTTGGAGCCTGTGGCTGTGGGAACTAGCCTACAGTCTGGATCTTCAGGGGCTAGTCTGAAAAATGAGTCTGTGGAGGTTAGCCTGGAGCTAGGTTGGTCTAGAGGCGGGGCTCCAATTGGCACGCCTGAGTCATGGGTACATAGGAGCAGTATTAAAACTTGGGTTTGTGGGGGATGGTCTGAGACTGGAGTCTACTCATGTGGCTCTGGACCCTGGGTCTGCTGGAGCAAGCATTTGTTGGGGCCAGTGTTAGGCCTGGGACCAAAGGGACCAGCCTGGTGTTGGGAGGACACAGAATGTAGAGCTGCAGGAGGTTACCTGGCAGACTAAGTCTGCAGATATCAGCCTGATGCCTGAGCCTATAGAGGCTGTCCTGGAATTTGTGTCTGTAGGTGCCAGCCTGAAGCCTGGGATCAGAGGAGGTGGCCTAGCATTGGGTTTTACTGGGGCATGTCTGATACCAGGGTCCATACCACTTCCCTCCCCTTCTTCAAAGCAGAAGGTATCTCTCTCCATGTTGTGTTGCCTGGGTTTGTGGGGAGGATGATGCACATAATGTGGAACTGTTCTTCCTGCTCTCTTTAATGTGATGTTTCTTATTTCAGTGCTATACCCATATGCCATAATCTCTTACATGGATTCCTTAGCTCTTGTGAAGGTATGCTCATACATTGTTATTTGTTCAAATTGTTGTTTTCTTGAGGGCATAAATGCTGTAAGGTTTTATTCTGCCATCTTGCTGATGTCACTCTCTCAAAGCTCCATATGAGTATTAGTTAACCATAGATGTAATAAAAATTAATAGCAGAATATAGATAGTAAGAAAGCTAGCACATTAATTTCTGATATGGTTTGGGTCTGTGTCCCCACCCAAATCTTATATAGAATTATAATCCTCAATGTTGGAGGTGGGAGGCAGTGGTAGGTGATTGGATCACAAGGGAGGTTTCTGAGGAATCTCAGCACCATCTCTCTAGTGCTGTTCTCCTACTAGAGTTGCCATGAGATCTGGTTGTTTAAAAGTATATAGCATCTCCCTTCTCATTTTCTTTCTCCTGTTCTGGCCATGTGAAGTTCCGCATTTCCCTTCACCTTATTCCATGTTATAAGTTTCCTGAGGCCTCCTTAGAAGCTGAACAGATGCCACCATGCTTCCTGTGGGGCCTGCAGAGTCATAAGCCAATTAAACCTCTTTTTGTATATAAATTACCCAGGCTCAGGTATTTCTTTATAGCAGTGAAAGAACTGACTAATACAGTTGCCAAAAATAGAAAATTATGCTTATAGGAATAAGTATCCCATTTATTCTATTCCAAATAAACCAAATCAGCTTACAGACTTCTCTTTTTCTCAGTGTGTTTTTTAAAAAGACATTAATAGAAATATGATACTTGTGAGTAGGGCGTTTTGACTTGTTATGAAAAAGAGAAAAATGTAATATATGAATGCGCTGGGCATGTTTAAACAAAAGGAATTTTTTTTTTAAATAGCAAGAACTATCTTAAATATTTAAACTATTATCATTTAGGAGTGGCTTTACTATGTGTTGTTTCTAATAGTAAAACTAAAATTAGTAAATGAAGGTCATGTAGTGGTAGATCTCTTGTCAAGATTCAAAGAACAATGAGTTTTTATGATGTATTGAGTTTCATACTATAAAACGAATTCATCTGTAGGATCACAGAATAAAAATAATACTGAGGAAGATAAGTCAACTTCTCTTTAATGTCCAGCCTCAATGAGTACAACTATGTAATAGAGGTTGAGAGATTCTGGAGGCAAACTTTCTGGGTTCATTTTCCATCTTCCTTACTCATTTTCAATATAATTTTGTGCCAATTACTTAATATCTTTGTACCTCAATTTCCTTACCTGTAAAATGCAGGTCTTCAAGCACAATTATAAAATCCAAAATTTTTCAAAGTTAAACCTTTTTTTAAGGTTATTGCAAACTTATTTGACAAAAAGAATGTATCTGAAAAGATATGAGTTACTTATAGCCATATTTTCTCATGTAATGTGAACATTTACAACTTTCTTCATAGAAATGTTAATGTGTTTGATTATGATGTGCTGCCCCCAGACCCTTCTGGGGGTAATATATGTCTATAATATATGTACTGTATTATTTTTCTGAATGCTTAAAACCTCTAATTTTTTAAACACATCTGTCCCTAATGATTTCAGCAAAACTGTACACCTGTAATGCCTATGACATAATAAGGCTATAATACTCATATACAGAAAAGCTGGGCGTGAGGGGTCAGGCGTGGCTCAAGCCTGTAATCCCAGCCGCCTCGGGAGGCCGAGATGGGTGGATCACGGTGGCCGTGAGATCGAGACTATCCTGGCTAACACTGGGTGAAACCCCCGCCTCTACTTAAAACAAAAAAAACTAGCTGGGCGAGGGTGGCAGGCTGCCTGCAGTCCCAGCTTACTCCCGGGAGGCTGAGGCAGGAGAATGGCATGAACTCCAGGAGGCGGAGCTTGCAGTGAGTGGAGATCTGGCCACTGGGCACTCCAGCCTGGGCGGCAGAGCCATAATCCGCCTCAAAAAGCCAGGCGAGATAAATAGATAAATGCATAACTTATTGTATTAGTCTGTTTTATGCTGCTGATAAAGACATACCTGAGACTCGTAATTTATAAAGAAAAAGATTTAATTTGACTCACAGTTCCATGTGGCTGAGGAGGGGCCTCTACAAGCATAGTAGAAGGCAAAAGTCATGTCTTTTTTTTTTTTTTTTTTTTTTGCTGTACAAATCTCTTTATTATTATTATTATTATTATTATTATTATTATTATACTTTTAAGTTCTAGGTGCATAAAATAACGCAGTAGGTTTGTTACATAGGTATATTTTAGAAGCATAAGTTGCTGTGCTGCACCCATCAACTCACAAAGCACCCATCAACTCACATTTACATCAAGTATAACTCCTAATGCAATCCTCCCTCCCTCTCCCTCCCCCAAGGATAGGCCCCAAAGTGTGTGATGTTCCCCTCCCAGTCCAAGTGATCTCATTGTTCAGTTCCCACCTATGAGTGAGAACATGTGTTTGGTTTTCTGTTCTGTGGATAGTTTGCTAAGAATGATGGTTTCCAGCTGCATCCATGTCCCTACAAAGGACACAAACTTATCCTTTTTATGGGCTGCATAGTATTCCATGGTGTATATGTATTATTACTTTCTTTTAATCCAGTCTGTCACTGATGGACATTTGCTGATTCCAAGTCTTTGCTATTAGGAATAGCTACCAGAATAAAACACATGTGCATGTGTCTCTTTATAGCAGCATGATTTATAATCCTTGCATATCCCCAGTAATGGGATGGCTGGGTCATATGGTACAACGAAGTTCTAAATCCTTGAGGAATCGGGCTTTCATACTGTTTTCCATATAATGGGTGAACTAGTTTTACAATCCCACCAACAGTGTAAAAAGTGTTCCTATTTCTCCACATCTCCAGCACCTGTTGTTTCCTGGATCTTTTGAATGATCGCCATTCTTAACTGGTGTGAGGATGGTATCTCATTGTGGTTTTGATTTTACTTCTCTCATGGCCACTGATGATGGGCATTTTCATGTGTCTGTTGGCTGTATGGGAAAGTCTTCTTTGAGAAATGTCTGTTCATATCCTTGCCCACTTTTGATGGGCTGTTTGTTTTTTTCTCTCTCTTTGCCAATTTGTTTGAGTTCTTTGTAGGTTCTGGATATTAGCCCCTTTGTCAGATGAGTAGATTGCAAAAATTTCATTCTGTAGGCTGCCTGTTCACTCTGATGGTAGTTTCTTTGCTGTGCAGAAGCTCTTAGTTTAATTAGATCCTACTTGTCAATTTTGGCTTTTGTTGCCATTGCTTTTGGTGTTTTAGACATGAAGTCTTTGCCCACGCCATGTCCTGAATGGTACTACCTAGGCTGAATATTCCTGGTCCAGTATGGCTAGGCCAATTTTCCTTACACCATTTATTAAATAGGAAATCCTTTCCCCATTTCTTGTTTCTCTCAGGTTTGTCAAAGATCAGATGGCTTACGTGTGGTATTATTTCTGAGGACTCTGTTCTCGTTCCATTGGTCTATATCTCTGTTTTGAGCCAGTACCATGCTGTTTTGCTACTGTAGCCTTGTAGTATAGTTTGAAGTCAGGCAGCTGATGCTTCCAGCTTTGTTCTTTTGACTTAGGATTGTCTCTTGGAGATGTGCGGGGCTCTTTTTTGGTTCCATATGAACTTTTTAAAGCAGTTTTTTTCCCAATTCTGTGAAGAAACTCATTGGTAGCTTGGATGGGGATGGTATTGAATCTTATAAATAACCTTTGGGCAGTATGGCCATTTCACAATATTGATTCTTTCCTATCCAAGGAGCATGGTATGTTCTTCCATTTTGTTTGTGTCCTCTTGATTTCACTGAGCAGTGGTTTGTAGTTTTCCTGAAGAGGTCCTTTTACATCCTTTGTAAGCTGGATTCCTAGGTATTTTGCCCTTTGAAGCAATTGTGAATGGAAGTTCATTCATGATTTGGCTCTCTGTTTGACTGTTATTGTGTAAACGAATGCTTTCTTGTGATTTTTGCACATTAATTTTGTATCCTGAGACTTTGCTGAAGTTGCTATCAGCTTAAGGAGATTTTGGGCTGAGATACAATGGGTTTTCTAAATATACAACTGCTACCTACCTGCAAAGAGGGACAATTTGACTTCTTCTTTTCCTAACTGAATACCCTTGATTTTCTTTCTGCCTGATTGCCCTAGGCCAGAACTTCCAACACTAAGTAGTTGAATAGGAGTGGTGAGGAGAGGGCATCCCTGTCTTCTTGTGCCAGTTTTCAAAGGCAGTCTTCCTAGCTTTTCCCATTCAGTATGATATTGGCTGTGGGTTTGTCATATAAATAGCTCTTATTATTTTGAGTATGTTCACACACTGAATTTATTGAGCGCTTTTAGCATGAAGGGCTGTTGAATTCCTGTCAAAAAGCCTTTTCTGCATCTATTGAGATAATCATGTGGTTCTTTGTCTCTTTGTCTCTGTTTATATGCTGGATTATGTTTCTATTGATTTGCAAATGTTGAACTATCTTGCATCCCAGGGATGAAGCCAACTGATCAGTATGGTGATAAGCTTTTGATGTGTTGTTGAACTGCTTTGCCAGTATTTTATTGAGGATTTCCGTAATTGATGTTCACTAGGGATATTGGTCTAAAATTCCTCTCTTTTTTGTTGTGGTTCTGCCAGGCTTTGTATCAGGATGTTGGTCTCCTTATAAAAATGAATTAGGAGGATTCCTCTTTTCTATTGATTGAATAGTTCTTAGTTGAATGAAAATTAGCTCCTCCTTGTACCTCTCTGGTAGAATCTCGCTGTGAATCCATCTGGTCCTGGACTTTTTGTTGTAGCTATTAATTATTGCCCCAATTTGAGCTTGCTATTGGTCTGTCTTAGGGATTCAACTTCTTCCGGTTTAGTCTTGAAGAGTGTAAGTGTCCAGGAAATTATCCATTCTTCTAGATTTTCTAGTTTATTTGCATATAGAGGTGTTTATAGTATTCTCTGATGGTAGTTTGTATTTCTGTGGGTCGGTGGTGATATCCCTTTATCATTTTTATTAAGTGCTATTTGATTCTTCTCTCTTTCTTCTCTTTATTAGTCTTGCTAGCTGTCTGTCAATTTTGTTGATCTTTTCAAAACCAACTCCTGGATTCATTGATTTTTGAGGGTTTTTAGTTCTATCTCCTTCCAGTTCTGCTCTTGATCTTAGTGGATTTCTTTGCCTTCTGCTGGTTTTCTCAATGTGTTTGCTCTTGCTTCTCTAGTTCTTTTAATCATGATGTTAGAGTGTCAATTTTAGATCTTTCTGCTTTCTCTCTTTGTGGGCATTTCTAGTGCTATAAATTCCTCTCTACACACTGCTTTTAAATGTGTCCCAGAGATTTGGTATGTTGTATCTTTGTTCTCATTGGCTCTTTAAAGAACATCTTTATTTCTTGTTGCCTTCATTTCAAGTATGTACCCAGTAGTCATTCAGGAGCAGGTTGTTCAGTTTCCATGTAGTTGGGCGGTTTTGATTGAGTTTCTTAGTCCTGAGTTCTAGTTTGATTGCACTGTGGTCTGAGAGACAGTTTGTTGTAATTTTCTTGTACATTTGCTGAGGAGTGCTTTTACTTCACTATGTGGTCAATTTTGGGAGTAAGTGCGATGTGGTGCTGAGAAGAATGCATATTCTGTTGATTTGGGGTGGAGGAGTTCTGTAGATGTCTATTGTGGGTCTGCTTGCTGTAGAGAGATGAGTTCAATTCCTGATATCCTTGTTACCTTTCTGTCTCGCTTGATCTGTCTTAATGTTGACAGTGGAGGTTAGAAGTCTCCCATTATTATTGTATGGGAGTCTAAGTCTCTTTGCAAATCTCTAAGGACTTGCTTTATGAATGTAGTGCCCCTACTGGGTGTGCATATATATTTAGGATAGTTAGCCTTTTCCTGTTGAATTGATCCCTTTACCATTATGTAATGGCCTTTTGTCTCTTTTGATCTTTGATGGTTTAAAGTCTGTTTTATCAGAGACTAGTATTGCAACCCCTGCTTTTTATTCTCCATTTGTTTGGTAAATCTTCCTCCATCCCTATTTCCTTGAGCCTATGTATGTCTCTGTGCATGAGATGGGTCTCCCTGGAATACAGCAGACTGATGGGTCTTGACTTTTATCCAGTTTGCTAGTCTGGGTGTCTTTTAATTGGAGCACTTAGTCCATTTTACATTTAAGGTTAAGATTGTTATGTGTGGAACTTGATCCTGCCATTATGATATTAACTGGTTATTTTGCTCGCTAGTTGATGCAGTTTCTTCCTAGCCCTCGCATGGTCTTTACATTTCACATGTTTCTTTGCAATGGCTGGTACTGGTTGTTCCTTTCCATGTTTAGTGCTTCCCTTCAGGGTCTCTTGTAAGGCAGGCCTAGTGGTGACAAAATCTCTAAGCATTTGCTTATCTGTAAAGAATTTTATTTCTCCTTCACTTATGAAACTTACTTTGGCTGGATATGAAATTCTGTGTTTAAAATTCTTTTCTTTAAGAATGTTGAATATTGGCCCCCACTCTCTTCTGGCTTGTAGAGTTTCTGCCGAGAGATCTGCTGTTAGTCTGATGGGCTTCCCTTTGTGGGTAACCCGACAAAAGTCATGTCTTACATGGCAGCAGACAAGAGAGAATAAGAGACAAGTGAGAGGGAAAACCCCATATAAAATCATCAGATCTTATGAGACTTATTAACTACCAAGAGAACAGTATGGGGAAAACTGCTCCCATGAGTCAATTTTCTCCCACCGGGTCCCTCCCACAACACAGAGGAATCATGGAAGCTACAATTCAGGATGAGAGTTGGGTGAGGACACAACGAAACCATATCACTTATGTTAGCTACTACCACTACAAAAATTATTTTATTTTCTGTATCCCTTATATTCAGAACAAAGTCATGAAAAGGAAAAATATTATTTCTTTATCACATGCAAAAGTGACGTCATGCATATTGGTACTTGTAAACTTTTATAACCAAGACTTTTTAGTAGTGCTCTTACAAAAGATTTCAACTTATTAGAAATCTTATAATGTTTAATTTCTCATAGTTGGAGAGTGTTAAAAAATTCTTTCATGGAAAAAGTTTAAGCCATCTTCTGTATATAAATAGAACAAAAATGAGAGCATACACTTAAAATGGTTAAACTTTCAAATGCATTTTCATCCAAGACAAAAAATTTCTGTGAAATATATTCCTGATTCTTTGCAATTCTAAGAATTTTACTTCTTAGAGAACATGATTTTTGTATGTGTGAAGAAGTCATACTAACTTTCAGAGTAACTATTTTTATACACAGTCCAAGAACTTGTAACTTATAAACTGAGAACCTTAAAGTATGACTTTAAATTCTTACAAATCTTTCTCGATAGACCTGGATAGCATCCATTATTTCACAAGTTTCAAAGAAATATGTACACTCTACACATACTTTTGAACAATTCTGTTCTAGTAGTCCATTTTCTGTTGGTATAAAATAATATCTGGGATTGTGTAATTTATTAAAAAAAGAGGTTTATTTAGTTCTACAGGCTGAGAAGTTTGAGGACATAGCCTTGGCTTCAGGCGAGGGTTGGGCTGTGTCACAATATGGCAGATAAGTCAAAGGGGAACTAAATACCTGCAAAGAGGAAGGAGGGGGAAACAGTAGAGGAAATTTGCTTTGTAACAACCTGCTCTTGTGGGAACTAATTCATTCCTGAGATAATAAGTCTAATATCCAAGAGCAAGAACTTATTACTGAGAGAATGGGACCAAGTCATTCATGAGGTATTTACCCCAATGACCCAAACACTTTCCACTGGGCCCCACTTTCCAACACCACCACACTGGGGGTCAAATTTCAATATGAGCTTTTGTGGGGCCAAACAAACCATATCCAATCACAACACCTGAATACTGTATACTATCAGAGACAAAGAGATTATTGTTCAAGTAGAAAAAATTGAATTCTAAAAAAATAGCCAGCTCAGAACGAGACTGTAGAGTTTAGAGCAGAGGGTTGGATATTACAATGGTAAATTCATGACTATCACATCGTTGATAATTGATCATTGATGACAGCCATAGAGTTAAATAGCATCATGAAATTGTAGAATATCACTTGCTAAAAAGTCATATTGTTGTGAAGAATGTACATCTTTCTCTATTTTTAATATTTTAATACTTCCTAGAAGATATGAAGAAATAGTAGGAATTACATATTTCTGTCTTATCTTCATTCTCAGTTTAATAACTGGAGGATGATTATGTTCGCTGAGTCAGTGAGCCTAGGAGGAAAAGCAGCCTGGTACTTAACAGTAAAATGAAAGGCTGCAGTTTTGTCTGTCAAAACCCAAGTCACTTTATGACATCCAACTGGAGAGTGCTGGTAGAAACCCAATTCTCCTTCATGTTTTCCTTAAAGAGACATAGGTATCAGAATAATACTATTCTGTCCCCCTCAATTACTTCTTCCTCAAACATCTCTCCGTGTGTGGAAAAGCAACTAATCTATTTGCCAAGTTAGAGAGACTTCAGCATCCATTGAGTTAAATTGACAGAGTGGGGCAAAAACAAACAAACAAAAAAAGAATTTAGTGAAGATTTATCTCTTTTCTCTCTTTGTTGTTCCTCTGCTGCATGGAATATGAGAAAGGTCATAGTTTTCTCTTCTAGCCTGAATGTAAGAAGAGGGAGAGACGGGAAGAGGGAGAGAGTATGTGTGTATGCAGTGAGGATGATTGGCAGGAAAGTGAAAAAAGGAATGGGAGTTTTGTCACGTTCTCCAACTTAGAAATTACCAAATAGCTCTAATCTAAAACTAATGTTTCATTTTCCTCTCCACATGGATCCTTATTTTTTTTTCTCCCTCTGGATGAAACCCAAAAAGTAATGACCTAGATTATTCCAATAGATTATATAGGATAATAAACTAGATTACTCCAATCTCCAAGAAATATATCCAATAGGTGGCTGGAGATACAGGTATATAACCCATGAGAGATAAATGTTTGGTAATTAGCAAATAAAGGGTAATTGAAGCCACAGGATTGAATAGGAGATCATTTAAGGAGTGTGAGTTAAGGAAGAGAAGACTTCTGAGACTGAAGTTGAAAACTATAGATGACAAAGAAAAAGACAACTTGCTCATGATGGTGAAGTGAAACATATGCGGGAAGAAATTCAAAAGGTTCTGGGAATCAAAGTCAAAGTATTTCAAGAAAGAGAGTCATCAAAGGCATCAAATGCTGCACAGGCCAGATGAGAACACTTACCCTGTGGCAAAGGCAGAATAATGCATTTTATTCAGACTGACTTGGTGGTGAGTGTTTTATTTATTTACAGCACAAATCCCAGCTTCAGAAGAAAATGGGTTACACATTTGCCTGGGTATGTACTGACTAAATAAAGAGAAAGGCTTTTTAGAAGCCTCTTCTAAGTATGAATTACAGAGTTTCCTGTGGAAAGAAAGAAAGAACCAGGCAAGAAATCTTTATTCAGTAAAAAAGATGGCTTTTGTTTGGTGGTGAAGTAATAACAAACAATGGCATCAAGTAGGATCTGTAGGAATTGATCTAACATTTAAATACTCGGAGAAAAACTATAAATACTTAACAAGAAAATGAAGATAGGAGACAAGTAAAAGTATTGTTACTACTACCATATTATTGTTATGCCCATAAGTTTTCAGGCCTAAAAATTTGTGATACTACATAAGAATCTTTTGTTTTCCTCACTTATAACTATTTATATATTTAATTATATGTATATAATAAATATATATTTAATTTTATATATTATATATTGATATAATATATTATAATATATAATATATATTATATATTTAATATATACTATATATATTTAAATACATATAATTTTATATATAAATATATT